>NC_041393.1:199687681-199713818 GCF_002162155.2 Triticum dicoccoides | reverse complement strand
ATTCAAATTTATTCAGAAATTTAACCAAACTTTGACCAACCATAACTTCTAAACCACAAGTCCAAATGAATTGATTCTTTTTGCATTGTCTTTGTTAAAGAAAGCTCTAGCAGCACACCAAAAGGTGGATTTTTCCTTGCTATCTAGAATTTCTAGTGATTTTCAGAATGATTTTTGACATTTATCTTTGTGGTTTTAAAATATTTTCAGAAGGAGGATCTTGCCTTGAAGCTAACCAGGAGGAGTGTGACCCTCCTCTGCACTAAGGCAAGCCACAACATCATTTGGATGGTGTTATTTATATATATTTGATTTTCTACTTGAATATGAGTCTTTAATTGCATTTAAAATTTGATAAATTAATATGGTTAATTGCTAGTTGTTTTATGATGCTTGATATGCTTGTTTTAGCTTCTGGTTGAGTTCATAGAATTGTTTGGCTAAGTAGAGTAAGATTTTGCACTAGATATTTTGTTATGGAAAGTTATGGTAGCTATTTTTGCTAGTAATAGTTTTCAACTAAATGATGAACTAATAAAAATGTTGTTTGTAGAAAAAAATGACTTATAACCAGAGAAGTTTCTGTTCTTAGTAGTGTAACTTAGTTATATTGCTTGTTTTGATCCATGCTTAAGAGTTGCTTGCTCTATGTGATGAGTAGTTGCATGATTTTCGGTATGATGCTATGTTAGTAATAAAAAGTTTTTCTGAAAGTTAATACTTGATTAAGTTCAACCTGAATATGATGTTTATCACATCATGGTGCCACTGAATCGGGTTTTAATTCAGTGCAACCACATTTACCTAATGGGAAGGTCTTGATTCGGTCCTTTGTCGTGGCTCTCACCAGTGCCTCCCGCGAGGGAAGGTTATGGGTGTGCATACCCTGGCCCAATAGGCAGACATAACCTTGTGTGCTCGTTTGTTTTTATGGTATCTTGTCCCCGTTTGGGACCGTTTTGCCACGATGGTGGCCATTGGTGTCTTTGGTAGACACGGGGCCACCCAAGACCTAGCCCTGAGAAGGAGATGGTCGGAGTGGCCGGGGAGAGTGCATGGCAAAGGGACGGTTTCGTCTGAGTACTTTGGTCCACCCGAATGGGAGTATGAGGCCATGTATTCCGTAGTGTGGGTAAAGTGCGCTACCTCTATAGAGTGTATTTAATCTATCGATAGCCGCGCCCTCGGTTATGGGCAAGACTCGGGAGTAAGTCACACCATGGTGAACCTTGCAAAGTAGTAATTGTTGTGATGCATTTTTTCGTGGTGAACCTTGAACACTCGAGGTGTTCATGAGTGATTGATTTCGGGTGTTACCCCGGTGTGCTCACCGTTGGTTACGGGGTAACCGTCTGGTAAGCGAGTCTGTGTGACTCGGTGCGCTGTTTGGTTGCTCTACATAGCTTTGCATTTGTAGTAATTTCTTGCATTAATTTAACTTGATTAATTATCATGATATTGTCTGTCATCGTGCTTATGTTTGTTGTGAGCTTGCAAGTACATTCCATGTACTGACCTAGCGTGTCATGCCAGTTTTCAGGCAAGCTAATTCGCATCGGAGCACATCTCGTGTCTAGGCCGTGTCCACGTCGGTGTCCCTGTGCCATGGAGTTCCGCTACGTCGTTCTTCCGCTGCCGCGTAGTTTCGTGTGATCGAGGCCCCAGCCATGTTCATTAAATAATGTACATACTGTCCAGCAGCACCGTGTGTGCCGCTTGGCCTCGAATCTTGATGTAATATCAGACCTTTGTACCATGCTAGTATCAATAAAGCAGTTATTCTATACCATGTTGTTGTGTATTGCCAGAAGACTCGATCCCTGGGCTCGCAATGCAGGGTAAACCGGTTGCTCTGAGCCGGGGTGCCACATTGTACAACAAAGGGGGGTGATGTGCGGTGTCGGGGCCTGATTGTCCATCTCGTTGTCCGAGTCTTTCGAAGATCCAGCGGGGTAGTAGGGATAAGGTGGGGTCTCTGATGGATCTCTAGCCAACCTATACTAAGCAGTTTAGAATAAGCAGGTAAGGTATGAAAGCAGGTAACCAAAAACAGGCTATGCATCAGAATAGGATCATACAAAAGAGGTAGCAATTTTAATGCAAGCAAGAGAGGGAAAGAAATGGGCGATCGGAATGAACAAGGGGGGTTTCCTTGCCTTGAAGCTCAGCTGCAAAGGAAGACGGGTCATCATCGACGTAGTCAATTACAGGGGCAGCATGGGTCTCGGGGTCTACCGGAGAGAAGACGGGGAGGAAACGGTAATTACAGAGTTAACAGAAGCATCACTAAGCATGATATGACGATATGCAGAACTAGGGTCGCCCTAACATAGTACTACACATTGCAGACGGAGGGGAAAAACATCTAAGGATGAATTCCTGTCGTTAGGCGGATTCTGAACAGGTGAGAGAGAGGGGACGGTTCCATGTTCAGCATGCTAGGGGCATGAGACAGATGAACGGACAACGTATTCGGATTCGTTGAATTTTTCTGAGCAACTTTCATGTAGAAAACATTTTCATCCGAGTTACGGTTTATTATCTATGATTTTCTAAAGTTTTAATAGTTTTTTTGAAATTATTTAAATTAACAGAATTAACAGAAAATGAATATGACGTCAGCATTGCATGGGGATGATGTCAACAGTCAACAGACTCGCCGACCAGGTCAAACCTGACCTATGGGTCTAGTGGGACCCACATGTCATAGACAGAGAGCTAACAGAGTTTTAAGACTAACTAAACATAGTTATTTAGCAGGTAGGCCCCACCTGTCATAGTCTAATTAACTTAACTAATTAGTTTTAATTATTAAAAGGTTTATTTGATTAATTAACCGAGGAGGACCCACACGTCAGTGACTAGGCTGCCTAGTCAGCATGTTGACTGGGTCAACCCAATCAATGGGGGCTCGTGGGGCCCAGCATCAATGTCCCAGGGGGCCCACCTGTCATGCCACGTCGACGACGGCCACCAGAGTTGCTCCGGCGACCAAAAACACGGCGGAGCTCGCCGGAGACATTCGGAAATGTTCCACACCGCACCAAAGTGTGCGTGGTTGGGCGTTTTAGAACGGTCGTTCAACACTGCGTTCATCTAGACTAGTGAGAGGAGCCGGCCGGAGCGGCGCCAGCGATGTGCTAAAGCGGCACCAGAGTTCGGGCTTCGACGGATCCAACACTACGGAGTACGGGAGAGCGCGGGCGCGGGCGTGTTCGACTCCTGGAGGCAACAGGAACACGATGTCGTGCTCACACGAGCACGACAGAGGCCATGGCCAAGTCGACGAAGCAAACTGCAACGACCAGAGCTCGGGTTCGACGATGAGCTAACTACGGCGTGATCTAGAGGACCTAGAGGGCAGAGGAGGGAAGCATGCTCACCTAGCGGCACGCACGCAGGCCCGTGATAGCTTAGGAGCAGCAGAGGCCGACGCCGGAGACGAAGAAGTGCGGCGGTGACCATAGATGAGGACGAAAGGGAAACAGCGATTCGGTGCTCCCCAGCTGCAGCTGAGGCCACCGGCTGATGAATAAGATGATGGCGTGTCTCGTGGGCACGGTGGTTGGGCGCGGTGGCTACGCGGTCGACGGCGGCATAGCCATGGCCTCGCTCGGGCGAGTTCAGAGAGCGAGGGAGAGAGCGGCCGAGATGGAGAGGGGAGTGGGTGGAGGTAGGTGGGGGAGGAATCGAGGAGACGGAGGGGGTTGCTCTTATCCATTCGCTACGTTGTCGGCGGGGTGGTCAGGCGACGACGAGCCCTTGTAGCGGCGCGCACCGGGGGAATAGGAGGGAGGGGAGAGCGACCGGGGAGGCTGGTGGGCCAGGCCAGCTGGGCCTGTTGGGAAGGCCGAGGCCCAAGGGGAGGCCAGGGGCTCTCCCACCCCTTTTTCTTGCCTTTTCTTTTTCCTTTTTTTTCTTTTTTTCTTTTAAAGCATATGTTTTTCCAAAATCCTTTATAATCAAATTTGTTCTACAAACTAAAACAACTGCACCTAAATTCATTATAATTTAGGTTACCGTCACATTAAGTGTAGTAGTTAAATAATTTATTTTAGTGTTTTTATAAAGTAAAAATGCATTTAAAACATTATTTTAGCCACTGTTTTAAATAGTTTAATCCATTTAAACATTTTGTAAAAGTGTTGGTTCACCACCAATATTAATAAGTGAATATTTTCCACATGATGAACATTTTAGTTTTCATGTTTGAGCAAAGTTGAATTTCACTCATAATTTGAAATTGAATTCAACTAGAATTTGAAAGAGGTATTAGACAATGATGATCAAACACTTGTTTAGCAAAAGATTAACTTAACCCCAAGGGTTACTGTAGCATCATTACACAGGGGTGTTATATACACACAGGGGGTGGCCACTTGGTGGGGAGCCTGGCAGCAGGCACATCTCAGGGCCCATGAAGCTCTACGAAATCCTAACCACAGGAGGAATCCCCTGGATAAACCACAAGGATCATCCTGACGAGCAAGCCAAGGTGGCGGCGGGTTAGACCGGATCGATCTCCTGTAAAACCCTAGCCCCCATCATCTATGTAAGGTGGGGGCTAGGGAAGGTATCTACATATGTTGGATCACACTCTCGGTAGTCTCATACTTCATCCTCCATTGTAACCCTCGCACGAGGTACTCCACCATGAATACAAACCAAAAGCAGGACGTAAGGTGTTACTCCTTCCTGGAGGCCCGAACCTAGGTAACTTCCTCGTGTGATCTCCCATCTGGTACTTCCAACAACGTTCGCCACCCTATCGAGGATAATGACAGGTTTATACACCATCACTGGCACGAGATGGGTTTCCTAAAGCGGGATTCATGGTACGACGGTTGCGGATTTGGCACTCTTCCCCGACTACATCGATGGGATGTGGTGGATTCGGGTCTAGGTTAGCATGGGGATGTTCCCAGGTCGACCTGCCATAGTGACATATGTTGTGCAATGGTGTCATCGACTCAAAAAGCCATTATGGCTACGGTGTTTCCCTAGATTGTGCGATGGTGGAAATTGTGCTTCTTCTCTGGCGAGCACCTCGGCGGTGTTGGATTTTGATTGCAATTGTTAGTTTCGGTGTGCATGGATCCTTATGGACCTTCATGTGTTCTTTCATGCCTTGGGATCCTCTCTGCATAGTTTCCAGGACATCTGTCAACTCTTAGTTTCTTTAGTTGTTGCCATGTGTGTTTGTACATATTGTTGCTTAATGATATGCACGGTTTACTAAAAAAAGATAAAGTGGTTATTAGTCCCCCGGAAAAAAGGTTGCTATTAGAAGCATTGGTTAATTTAATTTTGCTAACCTGGATTTGTCTAATTGCTTGGTATTGCTTAAAAAGATGGGATCAATTTGATTTGTTGCGAAATGCCCTTGGAATCGAAAGGCGAATTTTCATTCACAAGAATGTGGTGCGAGTAATTTGACCATTTTTTTTAAATGGAGGCAAAAGCTTTGTCTCATCCATTAAATAAGAGAGAAAGAGTTTGTTACAAGTCACTCAATTACACGGCATGCGGATTATTCTCGCAAAATTAAAGACCCTAGCTTTTTTGCACCAGCGACGATCCAAAGGTTGGCCTCGGTAGAGATGGAGGGAAGCAAGATTGTCGGTGGAGCGTTCTTATGTTTGAAAACTCTTGCGTTACACTCGTTCCAAATTTTCCATGACACGAGCATGGTGAGGGTTGCCTTGGCTTGTCGGTTTGACGTGTCATCCACCAATCTTTAACCGAGTCAAACAAGGGCCAAGCGGAAGTTTCTAGCCCGAGCCATTTGGGTGCACTCTAAACGCGCCATGTGGCATGTTTCTTCCTGGGAATTATTGTTTACTTCACATTCTCGAAAATGATAATTTTCTGTTTACCCAATTTACAACAGAATGATGGTGTGATTGTATTATTTCAAACAAATGAATATGTCTAGGTATCAATTGACCGAGATCTTAATTCTCTTGATATAGAAGTGCAACCCTTTTTTTTAATGATAAGTATAGAAGTGCAACTTGCTCTTTCACTAAAGGCGACCACTAAGCGCCGGTGCGCCGGCCGAAACCTTTCGGCCGGTCGGCCCCTAGCCGCCCGATACATGCATCCACAGCCACTCGATTGGATCCGCAATGTTTTCTTCCTTCGCCACAGGAAACAAAAGAAAGCCGTCCGCTCGCATCGAGCAAGGCCGCGCCCCTCCCACTGGCAGATCGAAGTTCCCCTCCGGCTTGCCTCGCCGCCGTCGTGCAGCACGCGCCCCACGCCCCTGTTGTCAACAGTAGCCTCCCGCGCGCCCCTCGCCGGTGCTGCCCACCCTCCTGTCGAAACAAATATGTCCAGTGCTGTAGGCCTTTGCAGCTCAGCGAGTGTCCCCACCCCCACTGGTTGTAGCACCGCCGGGTGGGCGTTTCCAGCATCGCCACCAGCCATCGTCAATCCCGTCAACTGGTCATCGTTGTCGCTGGTGCAGCACCACCGCCTCGCTTGTGGTTCCAGTGGTCATCCCGCTCTGAAAAGAAGTTGTTCCAACAAAACAAATCGCTGGTTTCAACAGAATAAATAGCTGGTTCAATCCCTTCAAGCAATATTATAGATCCAGCAAAAATAAAAAAGACGGGTGGTAGCACAAATCAAAGACAGTGGAAGCAAAAAACAAAACGATGGTAGCAAAATTTGGGAGTGATTCCAGCAAGAAGATGGATCCGGCAAAACAAATCAAAAATAAGGTTGTAGCAAAAAATGAAGACGGTGGTAGCAAAATTCAAAGACCGTGTGGCAAAAATAAAGTGGTTCCAGCAAAAGGATGGATCCAGCAAAAAAATCAAAAACAGGGATGATAGCAAAAACTAAGACGGCAGTAGCAAAAATAAAAAACCGTGGTAGCAAAACTTGGAATCGTTCCAGCATATAGATGGATCTAGCAAAAAAATCAAAAGACAAGAGATGCAACGGTTGTAGCAAAAAACAAAACCATGGTAGCAAAATTTGGGAGCGGTTCCAGCAAAAAGCACTCTAAAATGTGGATCGTAGCAAAAAAATGTTGCTGATTCCAGCAAAAATAGTAACCGGATGTAGCAAAAAATGTCGCCGACTGCAGCTCCCGCCAAGGCCGTTTCCAGCATCTCGTCCGCTAGTCCACGGTGTAGCCGCCGTTCCAGCGCAGGTGGAGGCGCGTCGCTCACCGGAGCAAAATGGGGGCAGGTGGAGGCGAGGCGCTCGCCGTAGCAGCGCGGTGGGAGGTGGATGCGGCTGCTCGCTGGAGCAACGCGGTGGGAGGTGGATGCGGCCGCTTGCCAGAGCAGCACGGCGCAGGTGGGTGTGGTGCTCGCCAGAGCAGCGCGGGGCAGGTGGATCCATGGATGGCGGACATCGCCGGATTACAGCAGAATCGTATTTGATTTGGGGAGGACCGAGCGAAGGGGATAAGGTAACAAGCACGGTTTTGGGGCCCACAAGGGACGTGTGGTGAGAAAAGTACAATGGACGTGGCACAAATCAAACCAAGAGATCGGACGCTACACGCGGAGCCGGCCGAAGCTTCGGCCGGTGCGCCGTGTCGAAACGTTTCCCTTCACTAAACTAGAATTGCGTGTTCGGAATGGATAAACCGAGACTTAAAGAATTCCCAGTTGATTGAGACTCAGCAAAACATTTTGTTATCAGAAGAAGAATGCCACGAAGGTCATGCAATGACAATATGATTGTTGTCTGATGCATCGTGCCGCTTGTGAGGAGTGAGACACGAGAAGGAGCGATCTCCAAAGATGGCCATTTGGCCACACTCCACAGCACAAAAGGCTAGGAAGACTCAGGCCTTGCTCTGACCGTCCATCCGCGATCACGCGGTCCAGCTTTCTCCTGGTGGGCATATAATACTTGGCGCAAGCAAATGTGCAGCACATACCAATACGCACGCCCGCACGTACTTACAAGCCGGCCGGCCGGCCATGTGCCCCACCACCGTCCCGGTGACCGGCGCTGACATGGACGACACCGTCCTTGCAAAGCTTCGTGCCTCGCGAGCCGCCATCGTCTCGGTGCTTTCCGACGCTGCCGGGGCGGAAGCTGCCATCGACGAGGCCGGCGACCGCCTCACTGACCTCCTGTCCAGCGCTTCTTCGCCGTCCTCCTCTAACCTCCAGTCCAAGGCTGTGGCGGCGCGCGCACTGCGCGCGCGCATCGACCGCGCCGTCGCCCCCGCCGAACCACTCCTCGCGGCTTTGCGCCGGGTGTCTTCCCTCGCCGAGGAGGCCGCGCAGCTCCCGGAGAACCCGGCCGACACCGAGAGCGCCGTCGCCTTCGTCGACCGCGTGGACCAGATGCGCGACGCCATCGAGGACGTGGTGGCGCGAGGGGACGAGGCCGTCAGGAGGGTGGAGGAGGCGGTCGGGTTCCTTGGCCGCACCACCACCAAAGCCGCCGGCCGTGGCCGGGTGCGGCGACTCACCGAGGCGGCCTCCGCGCTGCGCGCCGTGTACGAGACGGAGGCGGAGGCGATGCGCTTCGAGGGCCCGCTCGACGAGGCGCTGCTCGGCCTCCAGGATCTCTTCGAGGCGGTCCTGCTCAGGCTCAAGCACGCCGCGCCTGCGGACGATGCCGGCGCCGTGGGCGACACGGACGAGTATGAACTCGGCACGGACGACGAGGTGGACGCCGCCGCGAGGATGGCCAAGACGCTGGCTGGCAACGACTGCCTGGACATCTGCGTCGACATCTACGTGAAGGCGAGGTACAGGAGAGCGGCCAAGGCGATGATGCGGCTGGACCCGGCGTACCTCAAGGCTTACACGGCCGAGGCCATCGACGGCATGGAGTGGGAGGCGCTGGAGTCCTCCATGGCGCTGTGGAGCCCGCACTTCCACGTGGCCATCGCCTCCGTGCTCACGGCGGAGCGGCGGCTGTGCGCGCGGGTGCTCGCGCACCTCCCGCCGGCGGTCTGGCCCGAGTGCTTCGCCAAGATCGCCGCGCGCATCGTGGCCGCGTTCTTCCGCTTCGCCGACGGCGTGGTCGCGGCCGAGCGGGAGCCGCAGAGGCTGTTCAAGCTGCTCGACATGTTCGACGCGGTGGCACGCGAGAGGGACCGCCTGGACGCGCTCTTCTCCGGCGAGTCGGCAACGCTGGTCGCCATCCGCGAGCGAGCGAGCGAGGTGGAGCGCGCCCTCGCGCGCGCAGCGGCCGGCGTGTTCTACGAGTTCGGCCTCCGTGTTGAGACGCACTACATCGCCGGCGCCGGCGCCGGGACCGACGCCGTGCACGTGCCCAAGATCGTCCGGTACGCCGTGAACTATCTGAAATGCCTCGCGTCCGACGACTACCGCGGGCTCATGGACACCGCGCTGCGAGCGGAGCGCGAGCGCGGCGGCGGCGGCGACGGCGATGAGGTCGGGGGCGAAGTGGAGGGCGGAGGAGGCCGCGCGGCGCTCGCGGAGGCGGCCTCGAACGTGCTGGAGGCGCTGCACCGGCACGTAGAGGCGGCGCGCAAGGTGTGCGCGGACGCGGTGGCGGGGCACGTCATGGCCATGAACGCGTACTGGTACATATACATGCGCACCCGGGGCAGCGACCTGTCGAAGCTGATCGGCGAGGAGCCCATGAAGCGGCGGTACAAGACCTCGGCCGAGGAGGCGGCGTGGGAGTACCAGGACGCGGCGTGGAGCCCGCTGGTCCGGCTCCTTGGCGGTGGCGGCGGCAAGGCGTGGCCGGCCGACGAGGCACGGGAGAAGGCGGCGGCGTTCGTCAGCGTGCTGGAGGAGAGGGTGAGGAAGCACGGGGCGGAGTACAAGATCCCGGACGGCGACCTCAGGGCGCAGATCAAGGCCGCGGTGACCAAGGCCGTGCGCGGCGCGTACGCCGGGTTTCTGAAGGCGAACGAGAAGGCGGTGGCCGGCGGGAGGCGGGAGCTCCTGCAGGTGGACGTCATCGAGAGCATGGTGAGGCGGGTGTTCGAGGAGATGGGCGACGGTGAAGCCGGCGGCAAGGGCATGGGCCGGACGAGGAGCAGCGGCCGGGTACGGCGGGAGAGCGGCAATATCGAAGGGTTCGAGGCCAGCTGAAGTTGCTACAGCACGCACGCCATGGATTGCCACCCAATCCAATTTCAGCGTGAAATAATATGTATTTTTGCATGAAGGTTCTCATTTCTGCCAATTACTGTAACCCTGCAATAAATCACAGGCCATTTTCTCTTCGGTCAATCCAATGAATGGACGATGTTTTACCACACAACTGGAGATTTAAGCAAGCAATTACATTACCAAGCAGTCAAGATACACACATGTATCACATACTACAAGCCAAACCACTATTACTATACATATTTTGCAAACGGCTACCAACTAGTACAGTGTGGATAAGCACACCTAAACATATCCACACTCTTAACATAGATACACTGGTGCGCACAGAATAAACCTTGTGCCTAGCACCTCCCTACACTGCCTAAACAAAGTCACATATGTACAATCTTCCTTGCTGGAGTTCCAAGTTTTGTTAGCACTTTGAAGCACCGCGGTTCCAAGTTATGGTTTCTTCCTTGCTGATGAATTTGTCGGGCGTTGAGGCACTCCCGTCGCTTATGAGTCGCACTCGGCATCTCCTGGAAGGATCATAGGATTAAAGACACTTCAAGATACTGGAGCTGAAGCAAAGCACAGGGAAGAAAGATTGATTAATTCATCGTAAAGTATCGCTAGTTCAAGAGGCTCACCTTCACCGCAAAGCTGCTCGACTCGGCTCGCGATATGCTTGCCATAGGTGTACTTCCTCAATGCTTGCAGGTGACCCTTTACACGGCTGACCAGAAGTTCCCGCTGCTCATCGTTGCATGTTTCGAGTATCTTCTGAACAACATAATTAGCATACTGATCCTTCATCATTGCCTAATTGCATAACAAGTGGTTAGCAGATGAACTCACAGGAATTTAATAGCGAACAAGCTTAGAATCTAGGATCAACAGAAACAGAAGCAATAGCCGGTTCAAAGATACAGGACTCAGATTGCTTAGTCAGGCTTGGAAAATGTAACACTGACGGCTAAATTGTCATTATCTGATTTAACATGGGATCCTACTGCCTACTTCAGACTCAAGACCCTGTACCTTGGAGCACAACTGCCTTAAAAACTACTCCCTCCGTCCCAAAATAAGTATCTCAACGTTGTACTAACTTTAGTACTCCCTCCGTAAAGAAATATAAGAGCGTTTAGATCATTATTTTAGTAATCTAAACGCTCTTATATTTGTTTACAGAGGGAGTACAATGTTGTTCTAAGGTTAAGACACTTATTTTGGGACGGAGGGAGTACTACCAGCAAAAAAAGGAGGATGCAAAGAAAGAGATGGAAACATGGCGTTACAGTGTCGAATTATCATACATACCAGCAAGGTATCATTTCCGTCAGTCTGCTCCACAATCTCTCTGATCAGAAGATCTCGTTCCGCAATATCCCCATGTTGAAAACACTTCTCTATCACATTTGATGCAAATTTATTTTGGCTCATGGTGACAACCTGCCCAGCCAATTTACTGATAATTTGAGCCCTTTCATGACTTTTTCCTTTTTCCACAACATGCTGCAAAAGAGCCCGGAAAAAAGAAATAAGCTGATATATTCTGACGTAAAGTAGCCAAGGGCTACTTCACTCACATCATCATCATAGAACTCCATAGCATATTCTTTTGCGACAAATGAACCAAAGGCAAGTCATAATGGCGATGTATTTTGTGTTTATTACAGCCACTGTCAGTTTATAAATCAAAGCACTGTGGCCAACTACTGTGCACTTTTTAGAATTTGGCAAAAGATACAGAATCAAATTGCAAATAATTTCACCTGTGTGACATAGTTGCCATACTGGTCTTGTGCGAGGATGCAAGCGGACTGCAATATTTCATCTATTATGCACTGACCTCGTGAATCACCACCACAATGCTCCAAAACTCTCTGCAGAGAAGTGTAAAGATTGAAGGGAGAAAGAAAGTCAGTGTGCCAGGATCAAGTAGCAAATTCATATCGAGCATTATTCTGAAGTTTGAACCCACCTGAATAACACGGCAACCATATGGATGCATTGAAAGGCTAGCAACTTGTCCCCGAAAAGCAGATACTACAAAACCAATATGTTCCGTGGGGACACACTCTATGCACTTCTGTACAACATGATTCCCATTTTGGTCACGAACACATCGCATAATATTTCCATCAAGCTCGCGGACCAGATCTATTTTCTGGTCAAGTTCCATAACTTCCAGAGCCTGCATATTATAGAAGAGAATTAAACAAGCAAAAATTAATGATAACAGCAGGACACATCAGATACTATGATGTATGCTGGTTGCATCCAGAATTCCTATACCGTGCCAACATGTAACTGCCAGGTTACACACTAATTTACATAGCAGATTACACACTAATTTCTACTTGTTATTTTGAATTTCCTAAGTAAATTTTCCAATCATACTGATTGCACGCAGAAAAATATAATGTTCTCACGTACTGCCAACTAAGGTATACTTCAACCATTTCTCCCAATTTCCTGATTACTCTAGCTCTCTTCAGAGCTTTCTACAAGCTGGTGGTAATTTGATGAGATTTTCTTTCAGAATTGCATTTACCTCTCTTTGCACATTATCCCTGAAATCAAAAGTTTTTTCTGACTGGCCACCATATTTAACGGATGTTACATGTCAGATGATCTAGTGAGCTAGCTTAATCTCACAGGGTACACTCTTGATCCACAAGTTGGAACCAAACTCAAACTCTCAACCCTAGTCCTGACAAATCCTTATCCTAACATAGGAATCGTCACTATTGTATTTACAAGGCATATGATGTTGCCTGCCTTGGAGCTGCAATATCAGCCTTGGCCCATAAACAACCCATGATCATGTCAACACACTGAAATGGTGGAATAAGCTAACCTACCATAATTAACCACCAACCTTCTTTTTTCTACAGTTATCCAAGCAAACAAACCTAATAAGCTAGCCAAAGAGTAATTTGGGCTAATCAGGTTAGTTAGTTGCCAGACACAAAATCTAGGTTACACCAACCTACATGTGTTAAGCTTAGCTAACCTAGTTATCCATTGCAAACAAAATGCAGCCATGCCACTTGTTCATGCATACCAGAGTACCATCAAGAATGTATGATAAACTCAGTAGCTAATTCTTGAGATAAACAGCTTTGTAACTTTTAAGTGAACATCCCAAGTAAACCCCAAAAAATGCTATAAACACATGGGGAAAACTAGATACATAATAGACGAACAAGGTGCATACTCATAGACCCATATCTTTAAAATTAACACAGAACGAGATCGGGCTGGACTAAAAACAGGCAAATGTTGAAGAGTGAGAGTACCTTTTGAATTACTCTGCATCCATACATCTGAAGGCTCAAAGGTACAACATGACCAGCAAGCTTGGCGGCAAGATCCCTTCTTTGCTCAGGAGTTCCATGTTCAAAAAACTGCATAGATTACATGTCACTTTTTTGTACAACCAGCAGTTATCATGTGCGACAAAGTGGTGCAGACAATTTGCTCCACATAACAGATAACCCGAGCATACCTTTTGGATCACATAATTCCCAAACACATCAGTCATTAAAGATGAAGCATGAGGAAGAACTTCTGCAAACACGGCTGCCTTCTCTTCAGCAGTGCAGTTTTCCAATTTCTGCTGGATGAAACGGCTACCATGTTGGTCAGCACTGAGGTCAAGAGCACATCACGCATTAGTGACCAAAACTGGTATTGGTGTATATATGCTTAGTTAGAAGTTAGAATGATACATATGCTGAGATGCATGCCTAATGGAATGATAAATATGCTAATATGCATATCAAATTAGAATGATAAATAATCAACACAACACAACTAACCTGAAATCTACTATGCGACCTGTGATATCAGATAGCTCAACCCTACGTGCTCTGTTGGACTTCAGTTCTTCCAGGAAAGTGCATGCCTTCGGGTTATCAAATTTCTCCCTTTCTCGCTGCCCTTGAAACCCAGAAACAGCAGTCATACTTCTTGAGGCGGACTGAAACCTCGCAGAATCATTTCTACCAAAGGGGGAAATTCCAGAGAAAGGTTGCCCCTGAAACACTGGGCTTGTTGGATAAGTCAATGGCGCTCCAACATAGGGTGGAATGCCATGATAATTTGGAACAGTTCCTCCTCTTAGGGTTGTAGGAGAACTAAAAATTCCAGTTTTTGGAAGTTGAAGCCTCTGATCAGACGGATATTGAGCTTGAGGAAATAATTTACGTGGATCAAAATTATCAGCAACATTTCCAAAAACACTACCCCTTGGAGCCAATGTATTGTATTGATTTCCACTAGCATACTGTGGAAAAGAGGGATGCTGAAAGAACTGAAAAAAGTTCGGGTCGGGAATGGGTGGCTGCATGGGAACCCCAAGTTGCCCATACATTTTATATGGCTGAACAAACTCGGTTCCTACAGTAAGATTCCCTGCTGAAGGAAAACCAGATGGCCTACCACTAAAGCTTGGAGTCATAGGACTGTCGAGAGGTGTTGCAGCAGAACTCTGGGGAGAATAACTAGTCATAACGGGTGGGAAACCTGAACCACCCAAAGCATACCCAGAAGTCACATAAGGATTTGCCAATACACTGGCTGGATGCAAATTCTGATAATATGGGCTTCCAAAAGAATTCGGTGTATAAAAGGGTGTTGGCATACCAAGTTGAGGTAAAAGTTGCTGCATGTCACCAGTGGGTAGTTTTAGCTGAGTATGAGACATGTTGTCAACAAAAGGAACATGGGGCAGATGTGCTCCATGAGGAGTCATTGCCATATGGTCGCCTTGGACTAGAGGTGAGAAGCCATACTGCTGCAAGAAATTGCCCTGCCACTGCTGCTTAACTTGTGACGTAGTCTGGCTATCCAAACTTAACTTCAAATTCTTCATGCTAGAGTCCACAACATCAAGTTCAGTAACAACTGCCCCACTGACAGGCACATCATTTCCAGGCTTCATGTCTATGCTCTGCTTTTCTTGCTGTCCCTCAGAAATTTGTACACTAGGGTTATTATCAGAACATGATGAACTGGGAACAGATGTAGATGAAAGATTGTTGCTAAGTGTACTTCTCAGTACACTGGCCAAAGGTACAGGTGTCCACGAATTCAACCCTGACGGCTTGACAACATCATGTGGCAAATTCATTGATGAGTCAATATTAGAATGGACAGCTACACCATCACCAATACTGCTACTTGATAGATGTGAAGAGTTATCATACAACGAATCGGGGTTCTGCTGGAAGCTCTCCTAGAGAAAATATGAACAGATAATGAGATGATCAACTGTAACATGCTTGGACGTAAAATTTAAATATTAAAGTAATGTCAACCTTCATTTGCATGCGCAGCATGGAAAGAATGTAACTAAACATGACCATTAATTGTGCATCTATGCAAAAAAAATACTCAGTATTATGCAAGTGCAACTAACAGGTGTTCCAAAGATATTTTCAGTGCCACCATATTTTCTGCCCAATCATCCTTGTTTTGGTATATTTACAATATATGCAGCAAGATTACTAGATTAGCGCAATCAATGATTACTTTAACTGTCCAAACAAAAGCCAACCATTTCTAACAAAGGAGTGCTGATTTTCATTCAAATTGGAGTTGAAAGATTGGCTGGTATTGATATAAGCACAAGGAAGCTCATTTGCAACTTCTTACAATAAACTTGATGGCATCTTAACATAGGAAAGCAATTGCATTAATACTTTGATCCAACACAGTTCTTACTACTAGTTCATTCAAGCAGGTAAGAGGCCAAGCATCCCTGAGCGGCACATAATCGATCAGAAAAATGGAAAGCAGGCAAGAGAGACTTGTGGTCTATGTGGAACACTCACCGGCACAAAATCCACAAGATTCATCTGTTCATCATGTGCAGAACTTGAATCCAACCTTGGAGACCTATCATCTTCAGGTTCTTCCTTGTGAGTTGATAGAGTAGATCGAGGCATAAATAAGGAGCCTTTATTGCTGTCATCCTGGGAAACCACTCTCCATTCTTTAACCTTGCCAACTCGGTTCATGAAGCGGCGACTCTCCCTTGAGATTAGTGGAGGAGGAAGCCTTGGGTTCAAATTCACCTTGGAACCATAATAGTCAAAGTATGCAGGATCAGCACGTAACTGCTCCTCAGCAGTGGAACTGCCAGTCACATTGTCCAAGATACCTAGACTGGCGTCGAAGTTTCCACTCCGCTGACCTATAAGATTACCAAGAGCAGCCAGAGATCCCTCCATGCTAGGAGGTGCGCTTCCACTTCGATTTGGGACAGACTCCCCCCAGCCCCCATAAATCCCACTCCCATTCTCCACAAACCCCAGCCCTTCTCCTGGAAGATTTCCCAGTGGAGAGTCGAATGCTCCAAAATCCTTAGTCCAGCCACCAGCCCCTGCCCCTCCAATTAACCGAACAGCACTCTGTGTGGCCATTACACTGCAAGGAACCATATGAAAGGGGGGAAATGAATATTTATTGTTTATCAATTGACTGTATTAGCAAGTTGCGTTCCTATTCTATCATTTTCCTAGCCTAGCTGTTCAAGATCAACTTTTATATATATATATATTTATTCAGTAGTAACTGGATTTGCCGATTTGGCACATTCAACGGGCAACAAGATAAGCTTGGTTGAAGCAAATGCTTTCTAAAGTTGCAGTTTCATGTTAGGAAACTATGAATGACAAAATAACAGCATACAAGAAGACCACCGAAACATGTACCAAGCCTCGGAATCTTTCAAAGATGCAAAATGTGGCATTATAACTTGCGATAAATGGAAATGACTTGCCAACGAGAAGCCACGCGCAATGGATTATATGCTTGCAGCCTAACCACACAGCAATTCCAAAGCGAAAGCGCATCACTAGCGCCCAATTTGCACCTAAAAGGCAAGAGCTTGGCCGCGAAATCAGGCATAAATCTATCAAACATGAAACACCTGGACATAAAGTTAGGCCATTCCCGACGCCCTCAATCCTGTACCCTCCGAATCACAACAAAATCGAGAAAACTCCCGATTCTTTTTTGTTCCGGTGAGCCCTTTTAGACGATTTTTTTTGTACTAGTGAGGTCGCCTGATTATATACGGGAGAGAGAGAGAGAGAGAGCACAGAGTGAGAGAGAAGGATAGGTACCTTGACGCCTCCGAGCCAGCCGAAGCTTCCAAACCCTAGGCGAGCACCAGCGCCAGCACCAACCCGCCTCCTCCTTCCCCTCTCCCTCCTCGGCCCCACGCCGCGGCAGCTGGCCAGGCCTCGCTTCCCTCTCCCTCTCCCTCCCCGGAGAACAACCAGCTCGAGCCCCGCCTTCTCCCTCTCGTCGCCGCCGATCTTCTCCTTCTGGAAGCCTTCCTTCTCCTCTCTCGGTCTTCCCCCCTTTCTCTTTTGCGGGCGGAGAAAAAGGATGTCGCGTCTAAAACCCTCGAACCGCTTGCTTGCTGCGGGCGGCGGCGCCGTCCCCACTGCTTTGAGGGTCGTGCTGGGAGGTGATGTGCGGCAAGGATGCGGTGGTGGTGACGGTGACGGGCCTATCTGGTACGCCAACGTGTCGCCGAGCACGGGGCACAGGGGTCACCGGGTCAGCTAGGTGACGGTAGCAGGTGCGCGCTTAGACGTTACGGCCACCCGAGTGGAGCAACTCTAGGCAAAATTTCGTGTTTTGACCCTTTTCCAATAGAAATTCAGGATCTGACCCAGTTTAAAAATAATTTGGGATTTGATCCTTTTGCTACCGCCAGGGTCCCTGGCGGTACAGCCTACCGCCAGGGCCTTTGGCGGTAGGGTGCGACGGAGGAGGACGGTGGCCGTTTGCCTGTGCTGGCGTGGATAAGTACCCTACCGCCGCCCCCCCGGCGGTAAGCTGTCTAACCCTACCACAGGGACTCTGGCGGTAGGGTGTGGCGGGATTTTGTCGTGCAAACGTTCTGTAACGAAATATGCAAGGGCCCTGGCGGTAGGTTCACCCTGTCGCCAGGGGGTGGCGTAGGCTGTGAGACCCTACCGCCAGGCTCTCTGACGGTAGGGTCCTGTGCTTTATTGGTTTAAGTTCATTTGCTTGCTTCTTTTCAAATTTAATATGACAGCAATATCAGAGCAAGTTTCACAAAAATGTCACAGATCTTAAACAATTAAACTTGGGCATCACATACACATTAACAAAACTTGAAGTGCATAGAACATTCCAAACGAACTTCAACTAATTAGTAAACGGAGTTCCACATAGTTTCACAAATGGCAAACACATAGATCCACAAATAGAAAACACATAGTTCCACGTAGTTTCAAAACCGCTAGACAAGTTCAACCAAATAGCAAACACATAGACAACTCAACTACAAGAGCCAACTATGGAAGAGCATAATCACTTGCTCCTTCCCCTCTTGGAGGTACGGTCCTCGTTACTCTTTGAACGAAGCTCTCCAGTCTTCTTCTTGGGTCGTCGAGGAACCGGTCTCTGGAAAGGGTCCGGACTCAGCAAATCCTTCTTCTTCGGATTCCTCTTCGGTGGCAGCTGAGATGCTTGAGATGATTGAGTTGTTGGAGGTCCATAATCCTCATCATACTCCTCCTCCCCGTTGTTCTCATCCTCCTCCTCCTCCTCCTCCTCCTCCTTCTCCTCATCCTCAACCAACCTAGACGACGAGGGAGCATGGCTCGATGAGGCGATGTGACCCTGTGTGGCTACAGGCTGATAAGCTTCAACCGACCCAGCTCCAGCACACCCAAGCAGCCCTACCAGCTTGCGACAACGCTTCACAAACTTCTGCACTCATAATGAAACAAGGGCATAATAAGTATCACGTTTATGATTTCAAGTGAAGAAGATGCATCTCTTCCGAGGAGGCTGAAATTGTACCTTCATCGTCCCCCTCATTTTGTTCTCAGATTGGACGGTCCCGGGGGCATCACCTAGTGCATCTGAGGCTTCAAAGATGCATCTGTTCAGCTCACCAGACTGCAACGGCATAAGTCAGTCATGTTGACGAATACAATAATTTAAATATAACCTCTCGGTTCAAACTTACCACTCTGTTGATGAGGGGGACAAACTCCCTAAATCCACTGTGCATGTCTCTGATGCCGGTCTGATAGGCCTCTTCCTCGGGGTCATCCCTCTCCAGCTCCGCGATGTCTTCCGTCGTCCACCGAGGCCTGAGACGAAGACGGTGCTTTTGGCCATCATCGTACCACTTCATGTGTCGGTTCAGGTAAGCATCCCAGTCAGTCACCCTCCTCTCCCCGTCTTTCCGGTACCTCCACCGGTTCCACTCCGTCACATGTTTTTTAGGATGCTCTCCCCAGTCTGTGATCGACTGATTCTTCTGCCGAGTCATCCTGCAAGGCATTAGCAACAATAAACATCATAACAAAGTCGAACGCAATGAATTCATGGGCACGAAGAACAAGCGCGGGCACTCACAAGTGGAGCGCGTGGCCGCCGGTATCGGTGGGCTGGCCCGGTGGGGTATGCTGATACATCCCAAACTCCGTGGCCACGCGGTGTGGCAAGTGCCACTCGACGGCGTACACACAGATCATGGGCACGATGCACCGCCAGAGACCACTGTCCTCATCGCACATCTTGTTCAGATCAAAGTCCCACTATCGGTCATGATACGGCCACCAGTTTTACTATTACATATACGGTGGTAAGTTGCCACTCTCGGTCAAAGGTGGAATCAAAGAGAAATGTGTTTAGCGAGTTCATATACCTGCCAATGCGTCAAAGCGTCCAACTTGTTGGTGTAGGTCTTGTACGAAGTCTTGTTTAGGCCCATGTACAGTTTGACAACGTCCCACTCGTAAGCTACGATGGGGTGTCGAGCCTCGTCACCGTCTTCGCTATAGGCACCCCATGGGCGTCTTGGCAGCTTCTCAGGACGCCCCACCGGCAGCCGCTCCCACATCCAAATGGAGAAGGCCCAGACAAAGCCACCCATATTGGACTTGTCTCCCGTCCTTTGAGTTGCGTCGTCAAGCTGCAAAAAATCAAATGAGGATCAGATATAACAACATGTCATGGACATACTTTCGTAGGTAGGCAATTAGATACTCTCTTACCGAACGGTATAGGTAGGCGAGAGGTGCGGTCCCCCAACTGTACCCTGCATCCCAGTCGGCTAGGAAGAACAGATGGGACCAGTTGGCAGAGTTCTCGGATGCGTCTGGAAACACGACCTCCTTGAGAAGGTACCACAGGTAGGCCCTCGCGTACCACTCCACAGTCGTCTCATCGGCGTCTTCGGGGCATGTCTTCCGGTGCTCCAAGAGCCAGGACAACGGCACACCGGATGTACGGTTACCCTTAGCCTCGGGGCAGCCGTCGATGAGGGTGGTAACCCTCTCCTGCCAGTTGGTCCTCTCCACTCGCCCGGTCAGTGCATGACCCTCGAGCGGCATGGCAGTAATCATCGACCAATCCTCAAGGGCCACCGTCATCTCCCCGCATGGGAGATGGAAAGAATGGGTCTCCGGTCGCCACCGGTCAATGAGAGTTGTCAGAGTTGCGTGGACAAGCGTCGGCAGCTGACGCTTGAACTGCAACATGAAACCCAACAGTCGGGCTCTCTTGAAGAACGGTGTGTAGCGCTCGTCGTAGTCCATATGCCCATGAACCCCGTGACCCCTCATGTGCAATGGCTTGAGCATCTGTCAAAAAGTGAACCCCAAAAGTTAGGAAATTGTTTTCATCAATCTAAAAACTTGGATCAATATTTTTTTCATATTACTTAACTCTCTGTTCTCCATGAAACGGGCACGATGACCCTTGTCCAATGCGTAGTCAAGCAAGCAGTACCGTGGGTCGATGTTGTCCGCAAGAGGTGGCCGCCTTAAGAAAAATTCATAAACAAAAACATCGTAAGCACATCATATCAAAATCATATCACCATGCATCATATCACACACAAAAATCAAATCATATCACCATGCATCATATCACCATGCATCATGTCACCATGATGGATCAAATCATATCAACATTACTCATATAACAAAAGTCCTTCCCCTCTTTAATCATATCACACAAAAAATCCTCCAACAATAATCTTCAATGTATTATCTCCAAACAACATCTTCATATCATCATATCAACATGCATCATCACTCCAACATGCATCATATCATCATATTTGTAAACAAAAAAATCCTCCAACATCTTCATATCATCATATCAACATGCATCATCAACCTACAATCAATTCCTCCCACATGCATTACATCATAATTTTTTTAACAAAAAAAATTATGAACTAGGGTTCATCTTCACACACTAACATATGAAGTATTGATTAGAGTTCATATTCATTACCACTACTTAGTAAAGAACTAAGAACTAGAACTAGAATCAAGCTAAAACAAATCTTAGGCCAAAAAATCCAATCTAAGTTCAAAAAAATGAGGGATTTGAAGCAAATAATGCGTTCAATCGGAAGCAAGTTTGCAAAAACTAATTGGAGGGATCGGAGGAGCTTACAATTCTCTCTTCGGGGCCATCTCGATCCGCCAAAATGGTGAAGAATCGGTGAAGATCCGAGGGGGGAGTGGAGGAGATGAGAGAGGGAAAGAGGGGCGACTTGGGGGAGAAAAAGGAAACTGCCAACGGGGGGGAGGGGGAGGGGTGGGGAGATGGAAACGGGCGCGGGGGTCTCCGGGGAAATAACAGCCCGGAGCCTACCGCCAGGGCCTCTGGAGGTAGGGTTATACATCCTACCGCTAGGTCCCCTGGTGGTAGGGTGCGACGGAGGGGGACGACGGCCGTTTCCGCGAGCTGACGTGGACTAGTACCCTACCGCCAGGGCCCCTGGCGGTAGGTTGCATAACCCTACCGCCAGAGGCCCTGGCGGTAGGAAAAAGGGTCAAATCACGGAAAAAATTCGAACCGGGGTCAGATCCTGAAATAGTATGCAAAAAGGGTCAAAACATGAAATTTTGCCGCAATTCTACTCGGAACGCGGAAATGGCTCCGGCAGAGGACCAGGTATTACTGCTATGTTAGAACATATCCAATAGAAACTACTTTTGCATCTCCGAGATAAAAAACACATCTTCAATAGATAATGGTATATGTTGAGTACTGTGATTAGTTTGGAAACATATGATAGACTAGGAAGTATTTTAGCATGTCTTTGCTCCATGAAGATTATGTACTTCTATATATATACGCCCATGAGGGTCAAGCAATAAACATCAGTTTCACCAATACCCCTCCCTATCCCTTCTAACATGGTATCAGCCTAACCGATCCAAACCCTAGTCGCCTTTAGCCGCTTCTGCACCGCGCCGCTCCCGGGGTGGTCAGCCTCCATAACTGTCGCTGGGGGCCGCCCCCCGTACATAGGGTTCATCCATCAATAATGTTGACCGGCTGCCCTAAAGAGTCTTTTTTCCGATCCCTTGATCCGGTTTTTTCTCTCTCGCCAGCCATCTTGATCCGATTTTTTCAACTAGCGGCGGCCGACGCTCTTCCTCGGTGCAGCTATCGCTCACTCACCCAAGCCGCACCACCCGTCCACCCCCTTCATCTTTCGTTCAGCATCAGCTCATTGCTAGTGTCATCATCATCTTCCCCGACCACTTCGTCTACTCCGGCCACCATTGGCGACACCGACCCTATGCAGATTGGCGCTGCAACCATCGTTGAATCCTCCTCTGCTGGCCCCACCGTCACCTCCGACATGGCGTATAGCTTGTGCAGGTCCTCGTCTATGCATGCCCGGTGCTGGCAACACCGACGCATGCCTTCGTCCCCGGTGTGTTCCCAAGCCTAGCAAGTCTAGAGCGGCGCATCATCAACATCGACTTAGCCCGTCTATGCATGTTCGGTGCTGGCAACACCGATACATGCCTTCATCCACGATGCGTCCCCGGGCTTGGCAAACCCGGCATGACACCTCGTCAACAACGTCTTCTTCCCGGCGCACCCCTACTTCAACAACACTACGCCCATGACTAACTCGGCGCCTCCTTGCGCCCGCTGCTCCCCGACGACTTCCTCAACACCGGCCACCCCGACTCGACATCGACCACGGCGTTCTTCACATGGCTACCTCGACCATGGCTACACCACCCTCCGCTCTCGGCTACCTCGACAATGACACAAAGGGCTACCGCTTGCTTGAGCAACCTCGTTGGTTTCTACTCTAGCCACGACTTTAGTGATGCATCGCCCGTTACGACTATGGGGGGTGTCCGTCGACTCACCTTTGGATTCTTCTCTAGTCTCACCATTTGCGTCACTATCGTTGTGATTGTGGGGGGATGTTGAGTATCCTGATTAGTTTGGAAACATAGGATAGACTATGAGTTATTTTGGCTTGTCTTGTCCTCCAAGAAGATCGTGTTCTTCTATATATATGCCCACGAGGCTCAAGCAAGAAACATCAATTTCACCAATATCCCTCTCTATCCCTTGTAACAATGTATATGAAAAAAAGCACATCACCAGCTCCAAGTGTTGTAAAATACGACACCTATGTCGGGGTTCTTGGACCGGGGGTACCCAAACCCGTCTGCCTACGGCCCAGCATGTGGCTCCACCAACGGCCCGACGTGGCCCAGTACCAGGACTTCACGAGCAAGACTAGCGAGGGCCCCCGCCTCGCGAGGCGAACGACATTGAAACCTCCTAGGGAGTGGCCTCCCTAGGCTGCCTCCTGAGGGACGGACATCTCTAGGCGCACACCTCACCTTGCGAGGCGCGCGATGATGTGAGCCATGACGACCAAGGCCAACAGGGCGCCAGTGGCCGAAGGCGATGACAGTTTCATCTTTGGTGATAAGGAGGCAAGGACGTACACGGGTTCCCAAGGAATCCCCCAAAGGTTTCCATTCCGGTGCTACAAGACCAAGACCACACGCTTGGCGAAACGGAGGTCATCACCGATCCCACCACTGCGTCACGACCATAAGCTTTCCAGGCGAAGACCACCTTTAGTCAGGATAGGGTGTACTCCCGTCCCCCCTTCAAAATTGGTCACTGTGGTATCCCTTCCCACCTAAGCCATGAGGGAAGAGGACCAAGGCCACTATAAATATAGGTTAGTCTCTACCATAGAGGGGTGGATCCTGGAGCCCTCACGAGGCAGTTCATCCCTTGTACCACTTCATACTCATCCTCCTTGCGAGGCAATCCACCACAAAGCAGGAGTAGGGTTTTATTCCCGCAAGGTGGCCCAAACCTGGGTAAATCTCGATGTCCCATTCCTTCCCCATTCGCTCGAGCACGGCGGAGCATCGCCACGAGGCAGTGAGTAGCAAGCCGTAGTCTAGCAGAGTCCTTCGCACCCGCCCCAGAGTTCAAACCTTGTTTGGGTCCGCAGAGCCCTGATTCCAACATTTGGCATGCCACATAGGGGTGTGTGCCGAAGTTCATCTGCTCCAGTCCCACAGCGACGCAGCTATGCCGACGTTGTTCGACTCGCTGCCCTCTAGAGCACCGCGGGTTGCCTGGCCTTCACTCCCGACTTGCGTTGTGTGAAGTGGCTGGCGAAGTTCAGGCCGGTGCAACCCCCGCACTACGACGGCATCGTTGACCCTGAAGAGTTCCTCCAGTTGTACACCCTGGGCATCCTGGCGGCAGGCAGCGATGAAAAGGCCATGGCTAATTGGTTCCCTATGGCCCTCGTGGGCGCCCCGTGCTCTTGGATCCTCAATCTCCCGGAGGCCTCGGTCTCTTCTTGGGAGGAGCTTTGCTGTTGGTTCGTCGCGCGCTTTGCGATTCCGGAGCCCCACGTGGTCACGTGCATCCTCGGCGGGTCCCAGGGCGCCCACATCTGGGCGTCACACCAAGAAGCTCTTCCGCCAGGCAATGACCATGCGGCCTCAACCAGGGGTTTCGCGATGCCACGCGCAACATGAGGTCATCATCATCTTTGACTCCAGGGACCACCACGAGTCCGCAACCGCCACCAGTGTGCTCCCCATGTTGTGCACGCCCACCATCAGCAACGTCTTGGTCACCAAGACTCTCATCGATGGCGGTGCTGGCCTCAACGTCCTCTCCATGGAGACGTTCGAGGCGCTCCAAGTGCCTTGTGACCAGCCCATTCCCACTAGGCCCTTCTCCGAGGTGGTCGACAGCTCCACCACTCCCCTGGGGTAAGTGCGCCTCTCAGTCACCTTCGGCACCCACGACAACTATCACACCGAGCTGATCGACTCAACGTGGCCCGCGTTGGCCTCCCTTACAATGCCATTTTGGGATACCCCACAATCGCCAAATTTATGGTGGTAACCCATCTGGGCTACAACGTCATCAAGATGCCAGGCAGCGGTGGCGTCGTCACCATAGCTGGAGATAAGGAGGATGCGGTCTGAGTCCTCAAACTCTGTAACATCCCAAATTTTTAATTTGGAATGTTATACATTAGATCATCAATGCATATCATATTTTCTTTGTTTTTGGTTTGATCCTAGAAATTCTAAGCAACCCAAGGACCCTCGGAGAGAGTTGGGGATTTCGTTATTTTCATATTTGAGTTTTCTCGAATTTTGAAAATAGGATCATTTGATTTTATTTATTTTATCTTCAATTATTTCGATTATAAAAATAAGAGAGAGGGAATAAAATGACTTTCCCAAAAATAAAGAAATATTGAGGATTTAATAAAAAAATCAAATAAGGTTTATTTGGTGTTTTGCTATTTTATTTGAATTTAGGAAAAATTGCATGTTTTTCAAAACCGCATTTTAGGGCCAAGAAAACGTTCATCTTGTTCTAAATATTTTATTTGGACGACGAAAATTTATTTTGGTATTTTTAGATTTTTATTTCTTTTTCTAGAATTTATTTTCTGTTGGGCGAAATTGTTTAAAAAAACGCGCCCGCACGCGACTGGGCCGAAGGCCCAGCCAGGCCGGCCTGCTCGCGCCGCCGCCTCCCCTCGCGCGTGCCGTCGTGCGCGGCATGGACGCCGAGGAGAGTCCGAGCCGGACTCTTTCCCGGGCGCCCCCTCGCCGAAGCCAGCCGCCACCCTGCCCCCTTTATATACCGCCGCCGCCCCCCTCTCACCCCGACTCAGCCGCCGCCGCCGACCCGAGTCGCCCCGCCGCCCGAGCCGCCCCGCCACCCGAGTCGCC
>NC_041393.1:199679026-199687166 GCF_002162155.2 Triticum dicoccoides | reverse complement strand
TGTCGATGCCCCACCCCGCCGCCCCCTCGCCGCCCCGCCGGAGCCACCCCGCCCTGCCGGAGTGCCTCGCCGGAGGTACCGTCGCCGCCCGCCGCCGGACCATTTTTTTAAGAAAAACCACCTCGGTTTTTTAAGAAATCCTAGTTTCGTTTTTTTAGATCGGTTTTTTAGGGTTTATTTTATTTAGCGAGCGTTCGCCCGTTCGTTCATTTTAACAAACGTTTTTCGCCGTTTAGTTTCGGTTAACGAACGTCCGCTTGTTAATCTGTTCGTCAGTTTTTCTTTTTATCAGATTATTCCGCGATTATCTCTGATCGCGATTTCTGATCCGATTTTCGTTTTAGTTTATCTTTTTGCTCGTTTATCGGAATCAGGCGATTCAAACGCCTAGAGTTTCGTCTCTAAACCCTCTTTCCGTTTAATCAACTCAAACAAGTTTTTGCTTCGGTAAAATTTGACTTAGGTCCAGATTAGTAAACGAAGCTTGTTTCTTTCGCAGTTTGATTTTCGTTGCTTCGTTCGATTTAATTCTTTTGCCAACCGGAGTTCTTAAGTTGAACTTTCTGGTTAGATCTCTTATTTGAGTTTTACCTGTGCATTAGATGAGTACTTATTGTATGGTTGTTTGTTTGTTTGCGATAGAGTATCTGGATTGCGCCGCTTGCTACTTCGAATCCCTAGGTTTCACGGATCATCAGTAAGGCAAGTAACACTTTGATCATACCTCTTTACTACCCAGTTTTATTGCATTAGATCAATCCTCAAACAATTGCATGATTAGGATCTAATTAATATGTGGGTTTTGGGAAGTAGATGAGGTAGTACCTATTACCTGTTTTATTATCAAACCCTTGGGAGTTACTTCTACGTTTGCTTATTATGCCATGATATGCTAGTAGACGTGGATTGGGTGAGTGAAATTTCGATGACAGATGTGAGATTGTTAATTAATGGTTTATTTAAGGTGGCAACTTTAATACACATCTGGGTGGATTGAGGCACTTGGGTATTCCAGGATTGCCTGTTTGTTTTTGGACCGCCACCCAGGCTCAAAGGGATCATAAGATTATTCATGCTAGAAACTTCCATGTGCAGCCACATGCTATTATGGGCTCTAGCATAGTTGATTAAGTCGTGCGAACTCTTACAGTGGTAGACTAGCAGATGTAGGGGAAAGTAGGTGTACAGGTCTACCCATCATAAGGTGCTAGCGCTTCTGAAAGACTATGTCTCGGTCATCCATTTCTCAAACACCATGCAGTGCGAGAAAACCAACGGAGGAGATCGAGTCTTGTGGGGAAAAGTGCACAAACCTCTACAGAGTGTATAAACTAACCATGATTAGCCGTGTCCTCGGTTATGGACATTTTGAGTATCTAGTACTTGGATTATCTTGTGAATCTCATCATGTTACTTTAATTAATGTTGTTGGGTTTTTAATGATGATACTTAATTGGGATTGAGAATGCTGTCAACCATTCTCAATGTTTAAGAACCACCATGATAGTTAAATAAAATTTATTCCTTTGTAGTAGGGAAAAATTGGCTTTATGCAAAACTGTAACCATAGAGCTTTCCACCAGCCATATTATGCATGTAGTATAGCTTTATCCTTCCGCTACTCTCTATGTGTTAAATTGCGAGCATATTCCATGTGCTGACCCATTTTCGGGCTGCAACGTTCATGTTGCAGACTTTTCAGACGATGAGTAAGATGCCTTAGGATTGTGGTCCTATACTCAGTGATGCCGTTGGAGTTGATTGACTCACTTATCTTCCAAGCCTTCCGCTGTTATCATTATTAGATGGCCTTAAGCCATATTTATTGTAAGGAGTTCTCTTTTGAGACATTGGATGTAATAAGTGTGTGATTGCCACTCTGTTATAAATCCTTCAAGTACTGTGCGTGTCAGCATTACTGATCCAGGGATGACACTGATGCACAGAGATCAGACTGTTTTGAGGTCTGGTCGCTACAAGATGGTATCAGAGCACACGCTGACTGTAGGACACGACCAGTAAGCTAAGCCCTAGATCACTACTGTCTCTTCTCATTTCTGACTCCTCATCTTTTCTACTCTCTTTTAGGATGGCGGATGCAAGGAACAAGTTCACGCAACCGGATGAAGATACACCCTTTGGACGACACCTGAAGGAAGTCACTAAGTATCTGAACATCGGAGTACCAAGCTTCACCGGGACCTACAACGCCACTTTACCTGAAGAGGAGTGCTGGATGATTCAAGTTCAAGTCCCAGGAAGGACGTTCATGCCCGTCACTGAGCCCATAGAGGTTTCCTTTGATACACCAACCTGGAGTCTAGGAAAGAGCATGGCAGCCCACATCAGCATGGGACGTATTGGAGAAGTTTACCACAAGGATCTTAAGGATACTATCTACCAGATTTGTGGGCACCGAGATGAGCAATGGGAGATGATCAGCACCAGGAAGGATAGATCAATTGCAGCTTTCATCCATGAGTTAAACTAGCACATTCGACGCCAGGAGAACCAGATGTGTGCAGGCATGATAGACCTGAAGAAGGCCATGACCAAGATCACGGAACTGGAGGAAGAACTCAAGTCTACACACGATGGATATGAGGAGGAAATAGCAACACTCGTGGAGAAAAGCGAAGATCTGAAGAAGAAGCTAAAAGTATTCATGGGATTTCCCGCGACTGGAGGAGAAGACGAAGATTGCACCTGTCCGGAGAACTACATCATCATTGACGACACCGACTCAAATCCAGACGATAGCGATGATGACTATGTTGATGAATCTGGAGCGGATATCATGGAGTCTTCATCGGAGCAGTTTTTCTAGTCGACCACCATAACAGTAGTAGTATTTCCCCATGTATCTAGAATAGTCCGAGCACTTTTGTAACGATAGATAGACCATTGTATGCCCTTGCTCGATTGAATTAAGTGATTTTGTTTGCACTTGTTTCATGTGCATATGGGTAGTGTTTTCCCTCTAGACCTCATTCTATTCTATATTCTCATCTCTTCTAAACCCTCAGATGCCTCCGAGACGTGACAATGGATTTGCTTTCCCACCGGAGCTCACTCAGTTGATCCAGCAGCAGAATGCCTTGATGCAGTTGCTAGTCCAGAATCATAATCAGGGAACAACAACAACAACAACAACCCACCACCACCACCACCTGTTGATCACTTAACCCGTTTTCTTAGGCTGAATCCGCCGGTGTTCTCCAGTAGCACCGAGCCGATTGTTGCAGATGATTGGCTTCGCAAGACAGCCAGGGAGTTGACCACTGCAGGATGCACAGATGCGGAGAAGGTGCGATTTGCCGCACATCAGCTTGAAGGACCCGCATCATCATGGTGGGAGAATTTCACAGCCACCTATCCAGTAGACACTGTCACATGGGATCAGTTTCAGCAGGCTTTCTGTACTGCCCATGTATCAGTAGGAGCTATGGCCATGAAGAAGCGTGAGTTTCGCAACTTACGCCAAGGAGATGGATAGTTGGCCAGTATGTGGATGACTTTAGTAAGCTAGCACGTTATGCCCCAGATGACGTTGCTACGGATGCAGCTAAGCAGGAGAAGTTTCTGGAAGGACTGAATGATGAGCTGAGCATGCAGTTGATGGTAGCAAGTTTCAACAACTACCAGGAGTTGGTAGACCGTGCTCTTATGATTGAAGGGAAGCAGCAACAGATTGAGAACCCCAAGAGGAAGTATGGACAAGGGAAGTACAATTCTGGAGCTTAGCAGAAGCCACGTTTTACCCCAAAATCGGGAGGACATTTTCAGCATACCCATGGAGGAGGTAGCTCGCATAATCATAATGGCCCCAAGAATGGGAATGGAGGAAGCAACAGCCAGAACCGTACCAACCCATCAACCCCAGCTAAGAGAGATCTGAGCCAAGTCGCTTGCTTTAAGTGTCAGAAGACTGGACATTACGCCAATGAATGTCCTGAAGGCCAGAATGGAAATGGCAATGGAAGCTCGGGGAAGAAGCCGAACCCTTTCAACAGGGGACAGGTGAACCACGTTAATGTGGAGGAGGTTGAAGCCCAGCCAGATGCAGTAATAGGTAAGTTTTTGGTTAAGTCATTTACTGCAATCGTTCTTTTTGATACTGGTGCATCACATTCATACATATCAAGGGGATTTGTGGATAAGTATAAACTGACCACCAAAGTTCTTGGAACACCCATGTTAGTAAGCTCACCAGGAGCGGAGTATATGGCCAGTCGAGGATGTTTTCAAGTGCCATTGAGTATAGGCAGGCATGTTTTCCCCTCAGATTTAATCATTTTGGAATCTCAAGGTTTGGATGTGATTCTGGGTATGGATTGGCTATCGATGTATGGAGGAAACATCGATTGCGCCAGTAAGTCGATTTTGCTTACCACCCCAGAAGGGAGAAGGATCAAGTATGTATCAAGACATGAGCCGGAGAGGATGCAAGTAAATTCCTTATCAGGAGTTGTGCAGGAGGAAGTACCAGTGGTGAAGGATTTCCCTGATGTATTTTCGAAAGAGTTGCCAGGCATGCCACCGGATAGAGACATCGAGTTTTTGATTGAGCTTTTTCCAGGCACAGGACCGATATCTAAGAGACTGTACCGGATGCCCGCTAAGGATTTGGAGGAAATTAAGAAACAGATTAAGGAGTTACTGGATAAAGGATATATTCGCCCAAGTTCTTCGCCTTGGGGATCACCAGTACTGCTAGTGGAGAAGAAGGACGGATCATTGAGGATGGTTGTTGATTATCGAGGATTGAATGTAGTAACAATGAAGAACAAGTGCCCACTGCCGATGATCAATGATCTATTTGACTGATTGCAAGGAGCTAAGGTATTTTCCAAGATCGATTTGCAATCAGGATACCATCAGTTGAAGATTCAAGAGAAGGATATACCTAAGACGAATTTTACCACCAGGTATGGGCTGTACGAGTACACCATTATGTCATTTGGTCTGACTAACGCACCTGCCTATTTCATGAACATGATGAACAAGGTGTTTATGGAGTTTTTGGATAAGTTCGTCGTGGTGTTCATTGATGATATTTTGGTCTACTCGAAGAATGAAGAAGAGCATAAGGAGCATTTGCGTTTGGTACTTGAGAAGCTCAGAGAACACCAGTTATACGCCAAGTTCAGCAAATGTGAATTTTGGTTGAAGGAAGTTGGATTCCTTGGACATGTTATATCCGGAGAAGGTATAGCAGTAGACCCCACCAAAGTTGTCACTGTGACAAACTGGGAAGCACCAACAACAGTTGGAGAGATCCGGAGTTTCCTTGGACTTGCAGGATACTACCGGAGATTTATTGAGAACTTCTCAAAGATTGCAAAACCTATGACAGAGTTGTTGAAGAAGGATACCAAGTTCATTTGGACTGAGGAGTGTGAGGCCAGTTTCCAGGAGTTGAAGGAACGTTTGGTTACCTCGCTAGTGTTGATTCTGCCAGATCAGAGCAAGGATTACGAGGTGTATTGTGATGCTTCACGTCGAGGACTTGGAGCAGTGCTTATGCAGGAGGGGAGAGTTGTTTCGTATGCTTCACGACAGCTGAAACCTCATGACTTAAATTATGCCACACATGATTTGGAGTTAGCAGCCGTAGTGCATGCATTGAAGACTTGGAGACATTTTCTCATCGGAAACCATTGCGAGGTGTACACGGATCACAAGAGTTTGAAGTACATTTTCACACAGAAGGAGTTGAATCTCAGGCAAAGGAGATGGTTGCAACTCATCAAAGATTATGATATGAGATTGTATTACCATCCGGGAAAGGCTAACATAGTAGCCAATGCGTTGAGCCGTAAGAGCCATGTCAACACCCTCATGAATGCATAGTTACCGAAGGAGTTAGCCGAGGACCTTCGTGAGCTATGTTTGGATATAGTTCCGAGAGGCTATGTAGCAGCATTGGAGATTCAATCTACTTTGATGGATAAGATTAGCGAAGCTTAGAAGACTGACAAGGAAATTGCCTCCATAAAGGAAAGGATGAGCAAAGGAAAAGCTAAGGGATTTCGTGAGGATGAGCACGATACCTTATGGTTTGAAGATTGTGTTTATGTGCCTAATGACCCAGAGATCAGGAAGTTGATTCTGCAAGAGGCCCATGATTCACCATATTCGATTCACCCAGGAAATACCAAGATGTATTTAGATTTTAAGGATACCTTCTGGTGGACCGGATTGAAGAAGGATACTGCAGAGTATGTAGCAGTTTGTGATGTATGTCAGAGAGTAAAGGCAGATCATCAGAAGCCAGCAGGATTGTTACAACCATTGCCAATACCCGAATGGAAGTGGGATAAACTAGGCATGGATTTCATTACGGGATTGCCCAGGACTCGCTCAGGCTATGACTCGATTTGGGTTATAGTCGATCGTTTGACGAAGGTGGCTCATTTCATCCCAGTGAAGACCACTTACACAAGTACTAAGTTGGCAAAGATATACATGACCAGGATCATATGTCTGCATGGAGTTCCGAGGAGCATTTTATCAGATAGAGGAACCCAGTTTACCTCAAAGTTCTGGAATCAGTTGCACGAAACTTTGGGTACCAGGCTAGAGTTCAGTACAACTTTTCACCCGCAGACAGATGGACAGACGGAGAGAGTCAATCAAATTTTGGAGGATATGCTGAGAGCCTGTGCGCTAGATTATGGATCAAGTTGGGATGACAATCTGCCATATGCAGAGTTTTCTTACAACAACAGTTATCAATCCAGTTTGAAGATGGCCCCTTTCGAAGCCTTGTACGGAAGGATGTGCAGGACCCCGTTGTCGTGGGATGAAGTTGGAGATCGCCAGTTGTTTGGACCAGATTTGATCAAGGAGTCTGAACAGAAGGTGAAATTGATTCGTGATAGCTCAAAGTAGCCCAGTCCAGGTAGAAGAGCTACGCAGATTCAAAACGCAAGGAGACAGTTTATGAAGTCGGAGACAGAGTTTATCTTCGAGTATCTCCACTTCGAGGAGTTAAGCATTTTGGTGTTAAGGGTAAGTTAGCGCCATGTTTTGTGGGACCATACAAAGTTTTGGAGCGTATGGGAGAAGTTGCCTACAAGTTGGAGTTACCCGAAGGATTGTTAGTAGTTCATGATGTATTCCACGTGTCCTAGTTAAAGAAGTGCCATGCAGAGATGGCTGATATACCGCTGAGAGATACAGTGCCACTGGAGGCGATTCAGTTGGACAATGATTTGACCTATGAGGAGAAACCAGTCAAGATTCTTGAGTATGCCAGCCGAGTCATCCGCAGCAAGGTTATCAAGTTCTGCAAAGTTCAGTGGAGCCACCACACCGAGGATGAAGCCACCTGGGAGAGAGAGGAAGATCTGCTGAAGGACCACCCTCACCTATTTTCTAGCCAACCCGAATCTCGAGGGAGAGATTCATCTTAAGGGGGGTAGGTTTGTAACATCCCAAATTTTCAATTTGGAATGTTATACATTAGATCATCAATGCATATCATATTTTCTTTGTTTTTGGTTTGATCCTAGAAATTCTAAGCAACCCAAGGAACCTCGGAGAGAGTTGGGGATTTCGTTATTTTCATATTTGAGTTTTCTCGAATTTTGAAAATAGGATCATTTGATTTTATTTATTTTATCTTCAATTATTTCGATTATAAAAATAAGAGAGAGGGAATAAAATGACTTTCCCAAAAATAAAGAAATATTGAGGATTTAATAAAAAAATCAAATAAGGTTTATTTGGTGTTTTTTCTATTTTATTTGAATTTAGGAAAATTGCACGTTTTTCAAAACTCCATTTTAGGGCCAAGAAAATGTTCATCTTGTTCTAAATATTTTATTTGGACGATGAAAATTTATTTTGGTATTTTTAGATTTTTATTTCTTTTTCTAGAATTTATTTTCTGTTGGGCGAAATTGTTTAAAAAAAAGCGCCCGCACGCGACTGGGCCGAAGGCCCAGCCAGGCCGGCCTGCTCGCGCCGCCGCCTCCCCTCGCACGCGCCGCCGTGCGCGACACGGACGACGAGGAGAGTCCGAGCCGGACTCCTCCCCAGGCGCCCCCTCGCCCAAGCCAGCCGCCACCCCGCCCCCTTTATATACTGCCGCCGCCCCCCCTCTCACCCTGTCTCAGCCGCCGCCACTGACCCG
>NC_041393.1:199657871-199678496 GCF_002162155.2 Triticum dicoccoides | reverse complement strand
GGAGCCCCGCCGCCCCCTCGCCGCCCCGCCGGAGTGCCTAGCCGGAGGTACCGCCACCGCCCGCCGCCGGACCGTCTTTTTTTAAGAAAAACCACTTCGTTTTTTTAAGAAATCCTAGTTTCGTTTTTTAGATCGGTTTTTTATGGTTTATTTTGTTTAGCAAGCGTACGCCCGTTCGTTCGTTTTAACGAACATTTTTCGCCGTTTAGTTTCGGTTAACGAACGTCCGTTCGTTAATCTGTTCGTTAGTTTTTCTTTTTATCGGATTATTCCGCGATTATCTCTGATCGCGATTTTTGATCCGATTTTCGTTTTAGTTTATCTTTTCGCTCGTTTATCAGAATCAGGTGATTCAAATGCCTAGAGTTTCGTCTCGAAACCCTCTTTCCATTTAATCAACTCAAACAAGTTTTTGCTTCGGTAAAATTTGACTTAGGTCCAGATTAGTAAATGAAGCTCGTTTCTTTCGCAGTTTGATTTTCGTTGCTTCGTTCGATTTGATTCTTTTGCCAACCGGAGTTCCTAAGTTGAACTTTCTGGTTGGATCTCTTATTTGAGTTTTACCTGTGCATTAGATGAGTACTTATTATATGCTTGTTTGTTTGTTTGTTTGCGATAGAGTATCCGGATTGCGCCGATTGCTACTTCGAATCCCTAGGTTTCACGGATCATCAGCAAGGCAACTAACACTTTGATCATACCTCTTTACTACCCAGTTTTATTGCATTAGATCACTCCTCAAACAATTGCATGATTAGGATCTGATTAATATGTGGGTTTTGGGAAGTAGATGAGGTAGTACCTATTGCTTGTTTTATTATCAAACCCTTGGGAGTTACTTCTATGTTTGCTTATTATGCCATGCTATGCTAGTAGACGTGGATTGGGTGAGTGAAATTTCCATGACAAATGTGAGATTGTTAATTAATGGTTTATTTAAGGTGGCAACTTTAATACACATCTGGGTGGATTGAGGCACTTGGGTATTCCAGGATTGCCTGTTTGTTTTTGGACCGCCACCCAGGCTCAAAGGGATCATAAGATTATTCATGCTAGAAACTTCCGTGTGCAGCCACATGCTATTATAGGCTCTAGCATAGTTGATTAAGTCGTGCGAACTCTTACAGTGGTAGACTAGCAGATGTAGAGGAAAGTAGGTGTACAGGTCTACCCATCGTAAGGTGCTAGCGCTTCTGAAAGACTATGTCTCGGTGATCCGTTTCTCAAACACCATGCAGTGCGAGAAAACCAACGGAGGAGATCGAGTCTTGTGGGGAAAAGTGCACAAATCTCTGCAGAGTGTATAAACTAATCATGATTAGTCGTGTCCCCGGTTATGGACATTTTGAGTATCTAGTAATTGGATTATCATGTGAATCTCATCATGTTACTTTAATTAATGTTGTTGGGTTTTTAGTGATGATACTTAATTGGGATTGAGAATGCTGTCAACCATTCTCAATGTTTAACAACCACCATGATAGTTATATAAAATGTATTCCTTTGAAGTAGGAAAATTGGCTTTATGCAAAACTGTAACCATAGAGCTTTCCACCAGCCATATTATGCATGTAGTATAGCTTTATCCTTCCGTTACTCTCTATGTGTTACATTGCCAGCATATTCCATGTGCTGGCCCGTTTTTGGGATGCAACGTTCATGTTGCAGACTTTTCAGACGACGAGCAAGATGCCTTAGGATTGTGGTCCTATACTCAGTGATGCCGTTGGAGTTGATGGACTCACTTATCTTCGAAGCCTTCTGCTGTTATCATTATTAGATGGCCTTAAGCCATATTTATTGTAAGGAGTTCTCTTTTGATACATTCGATGTAATAAGTGTGTGATTGCCACTCTGTTATAAATCCTTCAAGTACTGTGCGTGTCAGCATTACTGATCCAGGGATGACACTGATGCACAGAGATCAGATTGTTTGAGGTCTGGTCGCTACAAACTCACTTATAGGGCGGCGGCGGCCTCGCTCCCTAGCGTAGAAAGCATCTCGATAGATCCAGAGACCGCGCCAGCGAAAAAGAAGTTGTTCTCTCCAGACCGCGCCGAGACGAAGAAGGTGTCGGTCGACTTTGGCGACTCGAGCCCCACCTTCACCATTGGCGCCGGCCTTCGCCCAGAGCAGGAGGAGGCACTCGTCGCCTTCCTCCGAGCGAACAGGGAGGTGTTCGGGTGGCAGGCGTTGGATTTGTTCGGTGTCCCGAGGGAAGTAATTGAACACCACCTGGAGGTATGCTCTGGCGCCCGCCCAGTCAAGCAGAAGGCACGGCGCCAAGCGTTGGAGAAGCAGGCGTTCATCATCCAAGAGGTGCACAAACTGCATGAAGCTGGGGTCATACGAGAGGCGTGACACCCAGAGTGGCTCGCAAACCCAGTTGTCGTCCCCAAGAAGAGAGGAAAAGAATGCATGTGCGTCGACTTCACGAGCCTTAACAAGGCTTGCCCTCAGGATCGTTCCCGCTCTCTCGCATTGATCGGATCGTGGACTGCACCGTGGAATGCAACCTGTTGTGCTTCCTGGATGAATTCTCGGGCTACCACCAGATCAAGATGGTGGTAGAGGACGTCGATAAGACGACCTTCATCTCTCAATGTGGCATGTATTGCTACACATGCATGCCCTTCGGGCTGAGGAGCGTTGGCGCCACCTTCCAGTGGTTGATGCACATCATGTTGGGGCCGCAGCTCGGGAGAAAAGCGGAGGCTGATGTTGACGACATCGTGGTCAAGTCGCGTGAGGCCAAGACATTGATTGAACACTTGGAGGAAACATTCGCCAACCTGCACAAAGTGAGCTTGAGGCTTAACCCAGACAAGTGCGGTTTCGAGGTACCCTCCGGCAAGCTGCTCGGCTTCCTTATCTCGCACCGAGGGATCGAGGCCAACCCAGAGAAGATCAAGGCCATCGAGAAGATGCACCCCCATAGACCCTCAAGGAAATGCAGAAGTTGGCGGGATGCATGACTTCTCTGGGGCATTTTATCTCTAAGCTTGGCTAGCGTGCCCTGCCTTTCTTCAAGCTGATGAGGAGGAAGGGTTCTTTCGAGTGGCCCAGAAGTGGATGCGGCCTTTGAAGACCTCAAGAGGTACCTTACGAACCCGCCCATCATGGTGGCGCCCCGCCTCTATGATCTCCTGGTACTCTACTTAGCGGTACCCCGCATTCGGCCAACGCAACGCTCGTGGCGGTTCGAAAGGAGCGTGTTAGCGCCCCCGCGAGGCTCGATGGTCCCCTAGAGGTCGCAAGACCCCGCGAATCCCTGATGCTAGAAGATGGCACTCCCGCCCCCTCGCGCCTCCTTCACCTGGCAACATGCCCCCCTCCCCCGCGCCCCACCATGAGCAAGCCGCCCCTGACACCTCACACGTTGTCGAGCACCTAGTGTACTTCATCAGCACAGTGTTTTGGGACGCGCGCGCACGCTACCCATGCAACAGAAGCTCCTCCTTGCGCTCCTGGTCGCCTCCAGGAAGCTGCACCATTACTTTAGGGGCCACGCAATCAAGGTTGTCTCTGCATACCCTCTAGAGAAGGTGTTACACGGCCCCAACGTCGCGAGACGAGTCGTGGAGTGGAACATTGAGTTGCAAGCCTTCCAGCTGGAGTTCTGCACGACCAGAGTGTCAAGGAGGCGGTGCTTGCCGACTTCGTGGCAGAGTGGACGAATACCCATGACTGGCAGCCAAGAGAGGACCAGTCCCTGTTGCCCGGAGACGAGGCGTCCGACGGCTAGGTCATGCACTTCGATGGCGCCTTCTCCCGGCAGGGCATGGGGCCGGGGTCTTGCTCGTCTCCCCAACCAAAGGCAAGCTCTACTACACCATCCAACTATGCTTCCAGCACGGCGAGAACGTGTCCTACAACATTGCAGAGTACGAGGGCCTCATCACTGGCCTCAAGGCCGCTACCGCCTTGGGGGTCAAGCGCCTCACCATCAAAGGCGATTCACAATTGCTCGTCAACTTCTCCAACAAAGAGTACAAGCCAAAGGATGAGCATATGGCGACATACCTTGAGGAGGTGCGTAAAATGGAAAAGCATTTCTTGGGCCTGGAACTGCAGCATGTCCCGCACGGGACGAACAAGGAAGTCGCCGACGTCACCAGGCGAGCATCCAGCCATGAGCCACAAAACCCCGGCGTCTTCGAGGAAAGGCTCTTCAAGCCGTCGGTTGTGCCTGCCGCCATAAGACCAACGCTGCTCCAGGAGGAGCTGCCACCTGCGCCACCTAGGGGTGCCCCAGCCTACGTCCCGACCTCAGGAGCCCGCCTGCTCCTGGCATTGGAACCTCAGGAGGGCAGTTGGACCCAGGAGTTCAAGGCATACCTGCTTCATGGCACCTTGCCAGAAAAGGAGGAGGACGTGGAGCATGTGGCCGTCCAGGCCACCACTTACTACTTGCAGGACGGCGACCTATATCACAGGAGTCCTAACTACGTCTCGCTAAGATGTATTTCAGAAGATCAAGGATGCGAGTTGTTGGCCGATATCCACAGGGAGACTGCGGGCATCACCCTTTGTCGCGCACTCTCATGGGCAAGTTTTTCTGCAGTGGGTTCTACTGGCCTACGACGCTTCACGACGCCACTGAGCTAGTTTGGTTCTGTGAGGCGTGCCAATTCCATGCTGAGAAGATTCACCAACCAGTGCAAGTGCTCCAGACGATTCCGCTCTCGTGGCCCTTCATGGTCTAGGGGCTGGACATACTAGGGTCGTTCCCTCGAGCGGCCGGCGGCTACCACTACCTCTATGTTGCCATCGACAAGTTCACCAAGTGGGCGGAGGTGGAACCTGTGCGCACCATCCCAGCAGGCTCGGCCGTCAAGTTAATCAAGGGCCTTGCGAGACGGTTTGGCGTCCCCAGCCACATCTTTGATGCGGCTTGAAACTGCATCGGTATTTCCCTAAAGAGGAAGGGATGATGCAGTACAGCTACGCTAGGTATTTCCCTCAGTTATGAAACCAAGGTATCAATCCAGTAGCAGAACCAAGCAACACTATGTAAACGGTACCTACACACAAAGAACAAATCCTCGCAACCTAACGCGTAAGAGGGGTTGTCAATCCCTCCTCGGTAAAAAGACAGATTAATTTGTAGGATTTTGGATAAATAGATCTTGCAAAAACACGAAATAAAATAAATAAAGAAAAAGCGCGGTAAGGTATTTTTGGGTTTTTGGAATAATTGATCTGAAAACAAATACGACAAAAGATAGATCGGAAAGCAAATATGATAAAAGATAGACCCGGGGGCCGTAGATTTCACTAGTGGCTTCTCTAGACAAAATAGCACACGGTGGGTAAAAAATTACTGTTGGGCAATTGATAGAAGAACAAATAATTATGATGACATCCAAGGCAATGATCAATATATAGGCATCATGTCCAAGATTAGTAGACCGAAACGATTCTGCATCTACTACTATTACTCCACACATCGACCACTATCCAACATGCATCTAGTGTATTAAGTTCATGGAGAAACCGAGTAATGCCATAAGAACGATGCCATGATGTAGACAGACCTATTCATGTAGGAATAGGCCCCGTCTTGTTATCCTTAATAGCAACGATACATACATGCCTCGCTACCCCTTCTATCACTGGGTGAGGACACCGTAAGATCGAACCCATCACAAAGCACCTCTTCCTATTGCAAGAAAAATTGATCTAGTTGGCCTAACTAAACCAAAGATTCGAAGAAGAAATATGAGGCTATAAATAATCATGCCTATAAGAGATCAAAAGAAGACTCAAATAATATTCATGGATATAGATCTGATCATAAACTCGAACTTCATCGGATCCCAACAAACACATCGCAAAAAGTCATTACATAAAATAGATCTCCAAGAGACCATTGTATTGAGAATCAAAAAGAGAGAAGAAGCCATCTAGCTACTGCCTACGGACCCGTAGGTCTATGGTGAACTACTCACACATCATCAGAGAGGCACCAATAACGATGATGAATCCTTCCGTTATGGTGTTAGATTGGATCGCGTGGTTCTGGAACTTGTGGCGGCTGGAATTGTGTCCGTCGACTCCCCTAGGGTTTCTAGAATATTTGGGTATTTATAGAGCTGAGAGGCGGTGGAGGAGACTCCCGTGGTCCCCACAACCCATCAGGGCGCGCCACGGGCCTCTAGCGCACCCTGGTGTCTTGTGGGCCCCACGGGCCTCCCCCTAGGTGATTCATTGGCTCCCAAGTTGTCTTCTGGTCCAAAAAAATCTCCAAAAAGTTTTGCTGCGTTTGGACTCCATTTGGTATTGATATTCTGCGAAGTAAAAAACAAGCAAAAATATCAACTGACACTGGGCACTATGTCAATAGGTTAGTCCCAAAAAATGATATAAAGTTGCTATAACATGATTGTAAAACATCCAAGAATGAGAATATAATAGCACGGAACAATAAAAAATTCTAGATACATTGGAGACATATCAATCATCACCGATAAGGGTTCCAGTTTACAAGCAATCTCTTCAAGTCATATTACGCTAACCTTGGAATGCAGATATGCTATGCTTCGATGGCACACCCGCGGAGCAATGGTCATGCCGAGCGCGCCAACGCGGAGGTCCTCAGGGGCCTCAAGACTAGAAGCTTCAAGAAGAAGCTTGAGGCATGCGGCAAGGGTTGGCTAGACGAGCTCCAGTCTGTGTTGTGGTCTATCCGCACAACCGCGACTAAGCCCACCAACGAGACTCTGTTCTTCCTTGTCTACGGGGCCGAGGCGGTGCTCCCGCTTGAGATCACGCATGGTTCCCCGCTGGTCTTAGCATTTGACAAGGCGCGTCAGGATGCCTTGTAGGGAACTAATCTTGTGCTCGGCAAGGAGGCCCGCCGCCAAGCCTCCCTCCGCGCTGCGAGGTACCAACAGGCCTTGTGGCGCTACCACAGCCGCAACATCCACCCCCGGACTCTCGAGGTCAGAGACCTCGTCCTGATGCGAGTCCTCTCTAAGGAGGGCCTCCACAAGCTCTCGCCCATGTGGGAGGGCCCGCTCAGGGTTGCCCACGCCTCCAGGCCTCGCGTCGTGCGCCTGGAGATGGAGAACGGGGTCCCCGTGCAAAAATCCTGGAACATCCAGCACCTCCGCAAATTCTACCCATGACACTCTCACATAATAATGAGTGGGGCTGTACACTCCCCAGAGTCTCCCGGTGCGCAGTTCCACGGCCTCGCGGGAGCCCCCACGCACGCCCAAGTGGAAGCCACATGCTCCTCGCTAGCGGAACGGTTGAACAACGACCATGTTCACGCCCAAGTGGAGGCCTCATGCTCTGCGCTAGTGGGAAGACTAGTGTAGGCGCTGGACGGGGCAACCCTTTCTTTTTTGTAAACCAAGTTTGCAACTTTTTTGAATAAAGCTTGAAGTTTTGCGTCTTTGCTCTAAGAAGGGTTGGGGTTTTTTCTTGTGATGTTTCTCTTATTGAGTTTGCCTTTATAAAAAAACCAACAATGGCTGCCTGATGCCCCCTCTCAAGCGTCCCGCGAGCGGGGGCTAGGCATGGTGCCCACGCTTGGGCCAGCCCCGACGACATTAAGGACCCAGGTGGCAACGGGCGCGGGTTTTCCCCTATGCGCACCACCTCACCATGACTCTGGTGTCTAAACTCCTCACGAGACGCTCATGAGCAGGCCAACGGGCACACGTTGCCCTTAGTCTCCCACCTCAAGGGTGCTCGTCTCCTGGCCTTGCATGGGCATCGCGACCTGGCATACTAGTGATGGTTAGCCCTTGCTCGGGGGCTATGAACACAGAAAAGCATAAGGGAAAGGCAACCTGGGAAGACACAAATATGTTCATTACATCATCAAGGAGTTTCCATTTAATAATACCTCATACTCTCCAACGTATCTATAATTTATGAAGTATTCATGCTGTTATATTACCATTCTTGGATGTTTTACAATCATTTTATAGCAACTTTATATCATTTTTTGGGACTAACCTATTGACATAGTGCCCCGTGCCAGTTGCTGTTTTTTGCTTGTTTTTTACATCGCAGAAAATCAATACCAAACGGAGTCCAAACGCAGCAGAACTTTTTGGAGAATTTTTATGGATCAGATGTTGGGAAACGTTGCACGGAAAACAAATTTTTTTCTACGCGCACGCAAGATCTATCCATGGAGATGCATAGCAATGAGAGGGGAGAGTGTGTCTACATACCCTCGTAGACCGTAAGCAGAAGCCACTACAAAAAAAGGCACATCCATGACATTTTGGGCCGAACGATTTTTTCCTGTCATGCTTATGACACTTCTATGGCAATAATTGTGATAAAACCCGGTATCATCATAGATGTGGTGGGCTCCTACTTCTATGACAAAAAATCATGACTGAAAATGGGCTTTTCGTCCTGGGCGGGCTGGAGACGCAGCTGCATGACATTCTTTGGGCCGTCCATGACGGAAAAAACCGTGGTAGAAGTGAGGGCGAGGAAAATATCGGGGAGTTACCGGTTACGGTGGGTGATTGGGGCCGAGCGATGTACGGAGGGATTGCACGTTTCTCTCGTACACGTACGAGCATGGGTGCGAGGCATTGGGCTCTAACTGAACCCGAGCGAGTGAAAGTGCAACTATCCCTGGGTGGTTTTGGTAATGATTAACAACATATAGCTCATTGAACTAATGCCATTTCAAGATAAATATTTCAGGAAAGTTCAATGATTGGCATGGCATGGATAAGGAATGTGGACCCCTCACAATGCTAAGGAAAAAGGTTGGCTCAAGCTTCAAAGTCCAAGACTCTACATTTTCTATTTGAGTGATCAAAGATCACATTGAGTCTATAGGAAAGCCAATACTATTAAAAGGGGATGAGGTGTTGCTTAATGGCTTGCTTGCTCAAAGTGCTTAGTGATATGCTCCAAAGACCTCAACCACTTTCTCATATCCACATATGTCCCAAACCAAAAGTCAAACTCGACCCCACCGATTTGATCCATCCGGCGCCACCGAGTTCATTTGACATAGCCACTGCTAGAAACCCTAGTCTTTTCAGTCTCACCGATAGGGATCTCAGTCTCACCAAGATGGGGTTGCAAACTCTCTATTTCCCTTCGTAACATTTCAGTCTAACCGAGATGAGCGATCGGTCCCACCGAGTCTTCAATGCAAACTCTCTGTTTCCTTTTTGTAACGCGTCGGTCCTACCGAGACGAGCGAATCGGTCCCACCGAGTTTGCCTAACCAACTCTCTGGTTAGCTTATTACCAAAGTCAGTCCAACCGACTTTGTGTAATTGGTCAAACCGAGATTATGTTATGCCCTAACCCTAATGATATCGGTCCCACCAAGATGACATGTCGGTCCCGCCAAAATTGCCTAACGGTAACATATGCACTGAATCGGTCCAACTAAGTTTTGCGATTCGGTCCCACCGAGTTTGGTATAATGTGTGTAACGGTTAGATTTTGTGTGGAGGCTATATATACCCCTACACCCTCTACTCATTCGCGAGGGAAGCCATCAGATTGTGCCTACACTTCCACTACTCATTTTTTGAGAGAGAGCCACCTACTCATGTGTTGAGACCAAGATATTCCAATCCAACCATATGAATCTTGATCTCTAGCCTTCCCCAAGTTGCTTTCCACTCAAATCATCTTTCCACCAAATACAATCCTATGAGAGTGAGTTGAGTGTTGGGGAGACTATCATTTGAAGCACAAGAGCAAGGAGTTCATCATCAACACACCATCTATTACCTTTTGGAGAGTGGTATCTCCTAGATTGATTAGGTGTCACTTGGGAGCCTCCGACAAGATTGTGGAGTGAACCAAGGAGTTTGTAAGGGCAAGGAGATCGCCTACTTCATGAAGATCTACCATAGTGAGGAAAGTCCTTTGTGGGTGATGGCCATGGTGGGATAGACAAGGTTGCTTCTTCGTGGACCCTTCGTGGGTGGAGCCCTCCGTGGACTCGCGTAGCTGTTACCCTTCGTGGGTTGAAGTCTCCATCAACGTGGATGTACGATAGCACCACCTATCGGAACCACGACAAAAACATCCGTGTCTCCTATTGCGTTTGCACTCTCCAAACCCTTCCCTTTACATTCTTGCAAGTTGCATGCTTTACTTTCCACTGCTCATATAATCTTTGCATGCTTGCTTGAATTGTTTTAAGATTGCTTGACTTGTGCTAAGTTGTTAAAATCTGCGAAGAACTAAAATTGGGAAAAGGTTAAGTTTTTATTTGGTCAAGTAGTCTAATCACCCCCTAGACATACTTACGATCCTACAATTGGTATCAGAGCCTTGGTCTCCATTTGCTTTGATTTCCATAGCTTTTGGTGATCATAGCCTTGGTTTCACAACCTAGGAGAGTATGACGTCTAGCGAGGGAAATTACCACCGTAGAGGTCCTTACTTTGATGGTACCAATTTGCTAGTTGGAAGCATAAGATGAAAATGCATATTCTTGGACATAACCCTGACGTTTGGGCTATTGTGTGTATTGGTTTGCAATGTGAATTCTTCGATGTGAAAGAATCAAATCGTGAAGCTACTGCGAAAGAGTTGAAGATGCTGCAATACAATGCTCGAGCTTGTGATGTCCTCTTCAACGGATCGTGCCCCGAAGAATTCAACAAAATCAGCCGCCTTGAGAATGCAAAGGAAATTTGGGATACTTTGATTGACATGCACGAAGGTACCGACTCCGTCAAGGAATCCAAATTGGATGTGCTTCAAAGTCAACTTGACAAGTTCAAAATGAAGGATGGTGAAGGTGTCACTGAAATGTACTCTAGGCTTGCTCTCATCACAAATGAGATTGCCGGCTTAGGAAGTGAAGAGATGGCCGACAAATTCATCATTAAGAAGATCCTAAGAGCCTTGGATGGAAAATATGATACCGTGCACACATTGATCCAAATGATGCCCAATTACAAAGATCTCAAGCCAACGGAAGTCATTGGAAGAATTGTTGCTCATGAGATGTCACTCAAGGATAAGGAGGAGCTTCACAACAAGTCAAGTGGTGCTTACAAAGCCCCATGTGATGCTCCTACATCACCAAGTGAGAAACAAACCTTCAATGAGGAATTGAGCCTAATGGTGAAAAACTTCAACAAGTTCTACAAGAGTAGAAGCAGGGAAAGGAGTTCCAAGTCAAGGTCCTACAATGACAAAAGATCTTCGAGTCGTGAACGAAATTGCTACAATTGTGGAAGACCCGGACACTATTCCAATGACTATACGGCTCCTTACAAAAGGAGAGAAGATTCACCCAAAAGAAGAAGTAGAAGAGAAGAATCACCACCAAAAGAGAGGAGGAGTAGAGATGATCATTATGAACGAAGAACATCCCGGAGAAGCAAGGATTCGAAAAGGAGGGACAAATCATCAAAGAGCTACACAAAACAAAGACATCAAGCTCATGTTGGTGAATGGGTATCCGGCTCCGACTCCGACAATCACTCTGAGAGAAGCTATCACTCTGACTCTGAATATACTCAAGATGAAGGTGTTGCCAGTCTAGCACTTGTGTCAACCAACTCCTACGACATATTTGACTCACCAAATGAAGGAATTGGAAGATTCTTCATGGCTAAAGGCCCAAAGGTATCACACCCCGAGTATGTTGATTTCAATAGTGATGAAGATGACTTGTTATGTGATGATGATTTACTTGTTGACAACTCTAGTGATGAATACTATGATGAAACATCAATTAATCATGCTAATCAAGGTAAAACGAATGACAATGATAAGGAGAAGATTGAGCGCCTAACTAAAGAACTAAATACTCTTAAGTTAGCTCATGAAACTATCTTGGAAGATCATCGAGAACTTTTAAAGACTCATGAGAAGTTACGCTTTGAAAAGCTCAACCTTGAGCACGAGCATGAGTTTTTAAAGGAAATCAATGATGATCTTCGCAAGAAAAGTTCTTCTTACATTGCCAAACGTTTATTCTTATCTACTTACATGCCACAAGTCAAGTCTAGTAACAATAGCAAGAAAGATTCTTCTTCTAGTAGTAACAATAATCATGCTAAATCCAATGTTGTTGCTTCTAGTAGTTCTCTTGATTCCACTAATGATTCTCTTAGCCAAGTTACATTTGAGCAAGAAAATAGCTTATTGAAGGGAATTATAGAGAAGGGTGTCTACAAGAGCCTTGCTGGGAGTAAGCAATTTGAAGAAATTGTACGCAAGCAAGGAAGGCACCGGAAGAATCAAGGTGTTGGTTTTGAACGAAAATTCAATGCCAATGGAGTTGTGTGGGAAGAAGATCAATACCCCAAGACGAAGTTTGTTCCCCAACAAGAGAAGTATGATCATACCTATTTCCAAGGGACACAAGCTCAAGATGATCTTCCACCACAAAGACCACAAGCAAAAAGGCTAGGGCAAGCTTCAAGAAGAGATTGATGCATTTGAAGAAGCTCCCAAGGCCTTGGTCAAGTGGGTTCCCGAGACTACATCAAGCTCTACTTCATCAACTTCCACTACTACCCCAAGGATTCCCATCAAGATGATGTGGATCCCAAAGAAGAAGAACTAGAGAGTTCTTGAGGGTGACTCTGCCAATATACTTCACTCATATCATTTTGGCAAGGACAAGTGCAATCAACTTCCACATCTTGCACTAGTTCAAGGAGTCACAAACCTCTTGTTGGTAAGACAAGGGACAAGGTAACCAAATGCTTTCATGGACATCATCTTGTGTGTGCATCACTCTATGTCTATGGACATTCTTGCTTGTTCCTTGTGGGACTAACCCGTGTAAGTATTGAAAGTGCAACTCACTCCAATGGATTGCTCGAAACGATCAACAACATTGAGCATCCACATCTTCAACACCTACACGAAGTCATCATCGACAAAACTCAAGGTTAGTTCATCCCTCTTAGGGGGGATCTCACATCTAGGGGGATCTTTACTCTAAAGAATTGAGCTAGAGCAACTCTAACGGTGTGAACACAATAATGCTTTATGTAAAAGTGGTAACCCCACTTGTGCTTAAACGATGAGTATGACCTATGATCAAATGTTCTCATTTGACTCCTAAGTCAATATACTCATATATAGATGACCCAGCCATTGCCAATTGATTGATAGATGCTAGAATTGGTTGTGCATGCTTTGCCACATATTTCATTTGCCTTTTATTTTGTGAGCATGTTGGTTGCATATTTTACTCATTCAAGGACATCCACTTGTTGTTTTGATTGTTTGGATCCTTTTCTTTTGCGAAGTGGATGGACAAGAATGCCTAAGAACCTTCTCTAGCTATCTATGCTTTTCTCGTCTCAAACTCTATTCATGCTACAACACAAAGTTTGATCAAGTAAGATTCGAACCACTCTGTGTGAGGAGCACTCGGAGTCCCCAATTCTTCATAGACTAAAACTTCCAAAACCTCTTTGTGCATTTCAGTCTGGCCGAGAAATCCATTTCGGTCAAACCGAGTTCACTAAGTCTATCTAGGTTTTCATCTCGGTGCAACCGATTTGAACACTTCGGTCACACCGAGTTGCAGCAACCGCTTGTGATTCTGCAATCTCGGTGCTGCTACCTCTTGAGCACTGCGTTGGTTTTCCCTTGAAGAGGAAAGGGTGATGCAGCAAAGTAGTGTAAGTATTTCCCTCAGTTTTTGAGAACCAAGGTATCAATCCAGTAGGAGGCTCCTCACAAGTCCCTCGCACCTACACAAACAAACAAGAACCTCGCAACCAACGTGATAAAGGGGTTGTCAATCCCTTCACGGTAACTTGCGAAAGTGAGACCTGATAGAGATAATAAGATAAGATAAATATTTTTGGTATTTTTATATATAGATTGAAAAGTAAAGATTGCAAAATAAAGTAGATGGGAAACTTATATGATAAAAGGTAGACCCGGGGGCCATAGGTTTCACTAGTGGCTTCTCTCAAGATAGCATCAGTATACGGTGGGTGAACAAATTACTGTTGAGCAATTGATAGAAAAGTGCATAGTTATGAGATTATCTAGGCATGATCATGTATATAGGCATCACGTCCGCAACAAGTAGACCGACTCCTGCCTGCATCTACTACTATTACTCCACACATCGACCGCTATCCAGCATGCATCTAGAGTATTAAGTTCATAAGAACAGAGTAACCCATTAAGCAAGATGACATGATGTAGAGGGATAAACTCAAACAATATGATATAAACCCCATCTTTTTATCCTCGATGGCAACAATACAATACGTTCCTTGCTGCCCCTGCTGTCACTGGGGAAGGACACTGCAAGATTGAACCCAAAGCTAAGCACTTCTCCTATTGCAAGAAAGATCAATCTAGTAGGCCACACCAAACTGATAATTCGAAGAGACTTGCAAAGATAACCAATCATGCATAAAAGAATTCAGAGGAGATTCAAATATTTCTCATAGATAAACTTGATCATAAACCCACAATTCATCGGATCTCGACAAACACACCGCAAAAAGAGTTACATCGAATAGATCTCCAAGAAGATCGAGGAGAACATTGTATTGAGATTCAAAGAGAGAGAAGAAGCCAACTAGCTAATAACTATGGACCCGAAGGTCTGTGGTAAAGTACGCACAACTCATCGGAGAGACCTTGGAGATGATGTAGAGGCCCTACATGGTTGATTGCCCACCGGCGGAGCACCGGCGAAGGCTCCAAGATGGGATCTCGCGGAAACAGAAGGTTGCGGCGGTGGAATTAGGTTTTCTTGGTGCTCCTGGATGTTCTCGGGGTACGTGGATATATATAGGAGGAAGAAGTAGGTCGGTGGAGCCTCGAGGGGCCCACGACAGTGGGGGCGCGCCCACCCCCCTAGGGCGCGTTGGGCACCCTTGTGGCCGCCTCGACTGCTTCTTGACGTCCACTCCAAGTCTCCTCATTTGTATTTGTTCCAAAAAGATCGCTCCCAAAGGTTTCATCCCGTTTGGACTCCGTTTGGTATTCCTTTTCTTTAAAACACTGAAATAGGCAAAAAAAATAGCAATTCGGTCTGGGCCTCCGGTTAGTAGGTTAGTCCCAAAAATGATATAAAAGTGTAAAGTAAAGCCCATAAACATCCAAAACAGGTAATATAATAGCATGGAGCAATCAAAAATTATAGATACGTTGGAGACGTATCAAGCATCCCCAAGCTTAATTCCTGCTCGTCCTCGAGTAGGTAAATGATAAAAACAGAATTTTTGATGTGGAATGCTACCTAGCATATTTCTCAATGTAATTTTCTTTATTGTGGCATGAATGTTCAGATCCAAATGATTCAAAACAAAAGTTCATATTGACATGAAAACAATAATACTTCAAGCATACTAACAAAGCAATCATGTGTTCTCAAAATAACATGGCTAAAGAAAGTTATCCCTACAAAATCATATAGTCTGGCTATGCTCTATCTTCATCACACAAAGTATTTAAACATGCACAACCCCGATGACAAGCCAAGCATTTGTTTCATACTTTTATGTTCTCCAAAATTTTCAACTTTCACGCAATACATGAGCGTGAGCCATGAACATAGCACTATATGTGGAATAGAATGGTCGTTGTGGAGAAGACAAAAAAAGAGAAGGTAGTCTCACATCAACTAGGCGTATCAACGGGCTATGGAGATGCCCATTAATAGATATCAATGTGAGTGAGTAGGGATTGCCATGCAACGGATGCACTAGAGCTATAAGTGTATGAAAGATCAACAAAAGAAACTAAGTGGGTGTGCATTCAACTTGCTTGCTCACGAAGACCTAGGGCATTTTGAGGAAGCCCATCATTGGAATATACAAGCCAAGTTCTATAATGAAAAATTCCCATTAGTATATGAAAGTGACAACATAGGAGACTCTCTATCATGAAGATCATGGTGCTACTTTGAAGCACAAGTGTGGTAAAAGGATAGTAGCATTGTCCCTTCTATCTTTTTCTCTCATTTTTTTATTTTTTATTTATTTGGCATTTCTCTTTTTTATGGCCTTTTTCTTTTTTTTTCGTCCGGAGTCTCATCCCGACTTGTGGGGGAATCACAGTCTCCATCATCCTTTCCTCACTTGGGACAATGCTCTAATAATGAAGATCATCACACTTTTATTTACTTACAACTCAAGAATTACAACTCAATACTTAGAACAAAATATGACTCTATGTGGATGCCTCCGACGGTGTACCAGGATATGCAATGAATCAAGAGTGACATGTATGAAAGAATTATCTAGGTGGCTTTGCCACAAATACGATGTCAACTACATGATCATGCAAAAGCAATATGACAATGATGGAGCGTGTCATAATAAATGGAACGGTGGAAAGTTGCATGGCAATATATCTCGGAATGGCTATGGAAATGCCATAGTAGGTAGGTATGGTGGCTGTTTTGAGGAAGGTATATGGTGGGTGTATGGTACCAGCGAAATTTGCGCGGCACAAGAGAGGCTAGCAATGGTGGAAGGGTGAGAGTGTGTATAATCCATGGACTCAACATTAGTCATAAAGAACTCATATACTTATTGCAAAAATCTACAAGTTATTGAAACAAAGTACTACGCGCATGCTCCTAGGGGGATAGATTGGTAGGAAAAGACCATCGCTCATCCCCGACCGCCACTCATAAGGAAGACAATCAATAAATAAATCATGCTCCAACTTCATCACAAAGCGGTTCACCATACGTGCATGCTACGGGAATCACAAACTTCAACACAAGTATTCTTCAAATTCATAATTACTCCACTAGTATGACTCTAATATCACCATCCTCATATCTCAAAACAATTATCAAGCATCAAATTGACCATAGCATCCAATTCACTTTCTATGATAGTTTTTATTATACCCAACTTGGATGCCCATCATTCTAGGACCAATTTTTATAACCAAAGCAAATACCATGCTGTTCTAAAAGACTCTCAAAATAATATAAGTGAAGCATGAGAGATCAATAATTTCTACAAAATTAAGCCACTACCGTGCTCTAAAAGATATAAGTGAAGCATGAGAGCAAAATTATCTAGCTCAAAAGATATAGGTGAAGCACATAGAATATTCTAATAAATTACAAATCATGTAGGTCTCTCCTAAAAGGTGTCTACAGCAAGGATGATTGTGGTAAACTAAAAAGCAAAGACTCATGTCATACAAGACGCTCCAAGCAAAACACATATCATGGGGTGAATAAAAATATAGCTCCAAGTAAAGTTACCGATAGAGGAAGACGAAAGAGGGGATGCCTTCCGGGGCATCCCAAAGCTTAGGCTTTTGGTTGTCCTTGAATATCTTGGGGTGCCATATGCATCCCCAAGCTTAGGCTCTTGCCACCCTTTATTCCATATTGCATCAAATCTTTACCCAAAACTTGAAAACTTCACAACACAAAACTAAACAGGAAATCTCATAAGCTCCGTTAGTGCAAGAAAGAAAAACCACCACATAAGGTACTGTAACAAACTCATTCTTTATTTATATTGGTGTTAAACCTACTGTATTCCAACTTCTCTATGGTTCATACCCCCGATACTAGCCGTAGGTTCATCAAAATAAGCAAACAACACACAAAAACAGAATCTATCAAAAAACAGAACAGTCTGTAGCAATCTGTAACTTTCGAATACTTATGGAACTCTAAAAATCCTACCAAAATAGGAAGTCTTGAGCAATTTGTCTATTGATCTACTGCAAAATAATCAACTCAAAAGCACGTTTCTGTGATTTATTAAAATTATTCTTGTGCGCGCAAAAGTTTCTGTTTTTCAGCAGAATCAAATTAACTATTACCGTAAGTTATCCTATAGGTTCTACTTGGCACAAACACTAATTAAAACATAAAACCACATCTAAACAGAAGCTAGATTAATTATTTATTACTAAACAGAAGCAAAAATCAAGGAACAAAAATAAAATTGGGTTGCCTCCCAACAAGCGTTATCGTTTAACGCCCCTAGCTAGGCATAAAAGCGAGGATAGATCTAAGTATTGCCATCTTTGGTATTCAATTCATAAGTGGCTCTCATGATAGATTCATGAGGTAATTTGATTTTCTTTCTAGGAAAGTGTTCCATGCCTTTCCTTAATGTAAATTGGAATCTAGTATTCCCTTCCTTCATATCAATAATTGCACCAATCGTTCTAAGGAAAGGTCTACCAAGAATAATAGGACATGAAAGATTGCAATCTATATCAAGAACGATGAAATCTACGGGCACATAATTCCTATTTGCAACAATAAGAACATCATTAATCCTTCCCATAAGTTTCTTAATAGTGGAATCCGCAAGGTGCAAGTTTAAAGAGAAATCATCAAAATCACGAAAACCTAGCACATCACATAAAGTTTTTGGAATCGTGGAAACACTAGAACCCAACACTACAAAAAAATACACTCCCGTGATGATACATGTTTGTCATAGTAGGTCACGTTTTTTGTCATGCATGTACATCCATGACGATTTTATGACAGAATCAAGATAATCATACATGTGCTATCGTAGAAGTGTTCCATGACATTACCAAAATTATCATCACGGAGTGCCCACTTCCATGACGATAAATCGCGCGTCAAAGACACGTGGCATCCACCGCAACGAAACGATAGTAAGCTATTGGGTCCGGTTTTGGATCCGTAACCCGTTAACAGCCCGGACCAATGGGGTTTTTCCACGTGTAAAATCATCATTGGCTAGAGGAAACACGTGTCAGCTCCCTGTTGGCATAGGTGTCACTCATCCAATGGGCGAGATGCGCTTATGAAACGTTGACACGTGGACCGGCCCAAAAGTGGCCCATAAAGTTTAAATGGGCCGGCCCAACTAGCCCACAAGATTTTGCGGTCCATAATGGGCCGGCCCAGCAAAAGGCCCCACGAGATTTTGCGGGCCATAATGGAGCGGCCCAGCTAAAGGCCCACAAGTTTTTGCGGGCCATAATGGGCCGGCCCAGCTAAAGGCCCGCGAGATTTTGTGGGCCATAATGGGCCGGCCTAGCTAAAGGCCCCCAAGACTTTGCGGACCATAATGCACTGGCCCAGCTAAAGGCCCACGTGATTCCGCCGCCCATAATGGGCCGGCCCAGCTGAAGGCCCAAAAGATTTTGATGACACTAGTAGGCCGGCCCATTAACAGGTTGCCATGTTTTAGGCCAAATGCCAGGCCAGCCTGCCACGTTCCGGGCCTAATAGAGGCCCATATGAGACCCGACCCGTTAAAAGCCTCCCACGTTCTAGGACAAATTACGGCCCAGATCAGGTCCGACCCTTTGAGAGGCTTTGGGCTAAATTATGGCCCATATCAGATTCGGCTTGTCAATTGGACGCTATGCTTTTGGGCCCACTTGATAAAGGGCCATTTAGTAATTCGGCCTGATATTACTTTCGGCCTGTTAAAGGCCCATTTAACATTTCGGCCCTATATATATATCGGCCTGTTAAAAGCTCATCATATAGTTGGGCCTAACTACGGCCCCGTTTGCATCCGGCCTGCTCACAGCCGACAATCTGATTGGGACAAACAAGGACCGAGACAATTTTGGCCTGTTATAAGCCCATGATTTGATTTGCATAATCATGGGCCGGGGTCTATTCCGGCTTATTGCCGGCCCGTGAGTTGTTCGGCACGTTTCAGGCCCAACCTACTTTTCGGCCTCCTAAAAGCCCATTGAGTTTTCTTGGGAAAATAGGGCCGGCGGTTTACTAGGCCTATTAAAGGCCCGAATCTACTAGTGGGCCAGTTTACATTTAGGCCTTTTAATGGACCAAGATGACGGGGCCCATGATGCGGATCATACATAGTGATTTGCATGACGACCCGATTATGTACCGTAATTTTACGGTTTGGCCGGTTTACTGCGAAGGCAGGATATATATACAGTAAAATAACTGCAGCGTCGTGAATAAGAAAAAAACCTAGACTATACAATAAAGAAATTATGACATATTACATCCACTGGGCATCAAAGTTCGCCACTATGACAATAAAGCACAAGCAGACAGTAGATTACATACACTGGGCATCAAAGATCGCCACCAGTGCAATTAAACACGCCGACAAAATAATATAAAAAATCGACAACACTTCAATAGAGTTGAAGAAAGGTTAGCCCTGCTCGGGAGCTGCAGCGCAAGCAGCTGAGCAAGCTGATGAGATTGCACTTGTTTGACACTTATATCCTCCTCACTCTGAAAGATAAACAAGTAGACAGATGACATGTTTTGCACATATAACTATCAGTGCTGACAATTCATCACATTTCTTACTGACGGATAAAGTGACACAATTTAAAATAGCATTAACACAATATGGTATTGTTCAGGTCAAGACATGGCAGGAAATGACATTGTTAAGGAGTTGGCAGCTTCACGACACCACTGGATTATAGATCAAGAACTCATAAGTATCAATTGTTATTGTGCTGTCAATTTACCCATTTCAGATTGGCAAAATAAGATCACTTGCTCTGTATAGTTTAATTTACATGGCATGGAGAAGGAACTTGGTTGTACAACTGAAAACTTAAATTGAGAAGGACAAACTTTTGTTTATGAACTACACAATAAACTTTAAACATGCAATTTGATGCAAACACCAAAAATAAACAGCTGTTGCAGCCATGCCTAACCAAATATACACAACAAAGTTTGAAGGCTTGAG
>NC_041393.1:199641221-199657592 GCF_002162155.2 Triticum dicoccoides | reverse complement strand
CAATTCAAGAAGTTTACCACAGAATCTTCTTCATAAGCATTGCCTTTATTCTACATTTTGTTAAGAGTAAATATAGATGTGACAATATAAGAAAAAATGGAGAATATTTAAGATAAGATGAAGAGTGATGCTACATAACCAAGTAGCTATAAATGTAAGTACAACAATACAGGCAAAAGGTACAACCAAGAGGAATGCAGAGCTAAACTTCTTCAGTACCATCGGTGTTATCCAACCTTATGGTAAGAGTAAATATAGATCTGATGTGTAGAAAATGGAGGGCAAAGGAAAATAAGCTGCAAAGTGATGGTACATGAACAACTACCTGTCAATATAAGTACACTGATAAAGGACAACAGGTACTTAAAAGAACAATGCAGAGCTAAAAATTTTCATTGGCATTGGATATATTCTACACTAATGTAACCATTCATACATATCAGATAATTTGGAGCGAACAATTGATAAGCAAGCTATCATGCATACTGCTGTCACATAATGAACCGGGTATGTATGCAAATACAGTGATACAGGACAACATGTACTAACAAGAGCAAAGCAGCGGATAGCATATTTGCGATATCCCGTCGTTCTTTTCAAACCGGAATTCTTTTTCGAGCAGATTTCCTGCAAAAAATATCCGTAAGGCACATGCGGAAAAGTAGAAGTTCAAATTGTCATGCGATATCATAGACAATACCTCATCCTCGGAACGAGACCAGTGCATAACAAGGTTTTTCCATTCAATGTCTTCTAAATTTAGCACAGGAGACTTCACCGGAAATTCGTTTATAGACTTGCCATCAAAGTGTGATTTCCTCAGGTAACACCTATACTTGCTATACTTTTTGCTGGAGTGGGATTTTTCTGTGGTACGGCTGGTGCTATGGCAATTGAAATCGGCATACCTTTTGCTAGAGTGCCGGTCCTGTGTGGCGGGGCTAGTGGTGTGGCCAGTGAAGTATGGATACAGTCTGCTGGAGTCGGTCCTACGTTTTGTGTCACTGGTTGTACAGCCAGTATAAGTGGGGTGTTGTCTGATTTCTCCGGCACAACCACATTTTTCAAGGACTTTGCTGGTGCTCCTTCAGGTTCGGCAATCACCCTCTTCCTTTTTGATGTCTGATGCACACGAACAACATTTGAGTGGAAAACATGGTATGATGACAAATGGAATATGTATTGATAATGGATGGGCATGGCATCTCGACATATATGATGAGTAAACTAAGCAGATGGCGGTGCAACAAAGTAGAAGAAATGCAAGACAACATATGCAAGATATGCGCAATCAATAAAACCTTGCCAATTATAATAGGCACCTTGATGGGTGAACATGACAGGCCATCTGCCTTTGACTCCTCGAGGTTAGAATAGTCATTATGATCATATTCTGAACAAGAATCTACAGGTGGGGAGCGTATGAGTTTCATTGCATCTAGAATGGCACTCAATGCCTTGGTGCCAATTTTGTAAGTCATTGCAGTGTTCCGCAATATTCTTCTGATGCAGAGATTCTGATATTCACTATAATTACGTATAATATCTGAGAACCATGAAAACATAAATAGTTGTGAGATTATCTTTGTAATGCAGATGATATTCTAATATAGGGGCGCCCCTGTAAAGACTTGTGTGCTATCACTGGATTCTGATGAGAGAGCTCATGTGTGCTGTAATATGGTGCGTGCATTTATAAAATCTAGCACAAGTACACAAAAAAATAGGCTCCAGAAGTAAGGATAGTTGGCAGATGATAGGTTCATAATATACTGTATAGAGAGTTTATAAACCATGATAACAAGAGCACACAACAACTAGGCAGATCATAGTGTACATAACAGGGGTACACCATAACCACGATATATAAATCGGGAAAGTGGAACTGGCTTGAAAATACGGTGTTGTATTGCCGCTAGTAATTGAAAGCCTATCGATCACGTACAGGCCAGCTCTATCAGCTATTGACTGCAAATGTCCCTGCGCCCCTTCCTGACAAGGAACATACTGTACGTACTAAATACAACATAAACAAAGAGGAACATGTTAAAGAACAGAAGAGGAAGCATATTCTTGAGGTTCCGCTTCATTGCATAAAATGTTGGTTGCCCACTCATGATGAATCACATCGCCCAAAGAAATGCCATTCCATGCTGTCTCTCTATATGTGGCAATTTTGAACAAGAGTCATTATGATCATATTCTGAACAAGAGTCAACAGGTGGGGAGCGTATGAGTTTCATTGCATCCAGAATGGCACTCAATGCCTTGGTGCCAATTTTGTAAGTCATTGCAGTGTTTAGCTTCAAGAGTGGACTGCTGCTAGTGCGACACAAGCTACACAGATCATAGTGTAGATATAACGGGAAAACCTTAAGCATCAGAGTAAAGTCAGCAAAGTGGAACTTGCTGGAATATATGTGCTAGTATTGCTGGTACGGCTAGAAAGGCTTCGGATACTAGCTCTCTTCAAGTGAAGGTGCGGTACTGTTAATATCAGTGTAACTCTCAAAGGCGACACAACTCCCCGCATTTCCTTGCTATTCTTATAGGATTCAAGTGGGCAGGCCACTACAAATCCTATTCCTATGTTTACAAAATCCTACGAATCAAAGAGGCTCAAAGTGTCCATCACAACCGACCGTATAGACCTCTACACTGCAAATGTCCCTGCTCATCTTCAGTACAAGGAACATACTGTACTACTATCATACTCCCTCCATTCCATAATATAAGTCTTGGTAGAGATTTCCACTATGGATCACATACAGATGTATCCAGATACATTTTAGAGTGTAGATTCACTCATTTTGCTCCATGTGTAGTCCGTGGTGGAATCTATACAAAGACTTGTATTTAGGAACAGAGAGATTACATATTAAAGAAGAACGGAAGAGGAACATGGTAAAGAAGAGCAAGCAGATTTTGGATAATAAAATGTTGGTTGCCCAGTGCCCACACATGATGAACCAGAGTGCATTAAGAATGCAACTCCCTGCTGTCTCTCGACCATTTCAGGTGGTTGGATGAAGATCCTACGTCTCCTGACCCTTCTTCTTCCCCGTCTCTGATTCTTCCCATACAGAACACTGCACGGGCCGCCAGCCGGACCACCGGCCCCCACCACCTGTGTTCCTCCGCCACCCCTAGCCCCCACCCCGTTGAGGGAGTCCTGGATTAAGGGGTCCTCAAACAGCTGGACAATATACTTTGGCCGGACTGTTGGACTATGAAGATACAAGATTGAAGACTTTGTCCTGTGTCCGGATGGGACTCTCCTTTGCGTGGAAGGAAAGCTTGGCAATTTGGATATGTAGATCTCCTTCTCTGTAACCGACTCTGTGTAACCCTAGCCCCCTCCGGTGTCTATATAAACCGGAGGGTTTAGTCCATAGGACAAGAACAATCATAATCATAGGCTAGCTACTAGGGTTTAGCCTCTACGATCTCGTGGTAGATCAACTCTTTTAATACTCATATCATCAAGATCAATCAAGCAGGAAGTAGGGTATTACCTCCATCAAGAGGGCCCGAACCTGGGTAAACATCGTGTCCCCACCCTCCTGTTACCATTAGCCTCAGACGCACAGTTCAGGACCCCCTACCGGAGATCCGCCGGTTTTGACACCGACATTGGTGCTTTCATTGAGAGTTCCACTGAGCCGTCCCAATAAGACTTGATGTCTTGCGTTGTTGTCAAGGACAACATCACCTCTGGAGGATCCCTGGCTGTAGGCCAGACTCTCCGGCTGGGCGGCTTCTCATGGCCGCCCGTTCACCCTCCACGCCGATGATGACTTGTCAGGTCACCAAAAATAGCCTCCATGTTAGCTCGGAATTCACCAAGCAGATGGATCCAATGGAGCTCTCCTCCTTGAATGAGCTCTTGGATCGCATCGCCGCCCTGGGAGTCACCACAGACTATGATCGGATTGGGCTTAAACCCGACCAAAGGGAGATTAACTCTCCACCGGTCACCCATCATATAGCGGTGGTGGAGGAACAAAAAGCGATTCTTCCTCTATTTTGATGATGAACTATGTCCGTATTCCCGAGCTCTCCGAGCCGGATACCTGTCTACGGGAGGACATGGCCCAGGCTCCGAACTTAGAATCGGGCAACAGGCCACAAGTATTGCGCAACATCCTGGAGTCCGAGTTGCCAAGCTTTTGCCCCTGGGTTTCAGATCGGGTCAGGGTTTGGACTTAAATCTACCCACCCACCCAGATATAAGTGATCTTTCCCACATTAGACAAGAGCCCCAAGAGATAGTACATCACTTCTGGGCCAGATTCCTCCTTGTAATGAGCAAGGTCAAGGACTATCGCGAGGAAGACGCAATTTCATTCTTTTGCAAAAACTGCATGGACAAGGGAATCCTCAACGCCATAAGTCGCCGTGACATCACACACTTTGCTAACTTGGCAGCCATCGTACAGAAGTACTGTGTGATGGAAAGCGCCTGAAAAACCCAAACAAAATTCTGGGATCCTCCGGCTCTCACTAAATCCCTCGTCCGAACTAAAAGGGTGTGCTCTCGCAAGCCACCCAGTCCAATTACAAAGAAACCAAAGCCCTCTAGAGGGATGGCTCAATGGGCCATGCAAAATTCACAGCACACTGGATATCATGCCAACACATAGCCTTAGAGCATGTTGGATACTCCGGCAGGTGGCCAAGAGCGGCGAGGATCTCCTCATCAACAATACCGCAGAGCACCATCCCGCGAAGAATAACAATACAGTACTAATAGTCTTCGAGACTTTTGCCTCAAATAACAGGCATAAACGAGCACTCCGCAGCCTTGCCAAAGTCTGCCACGTTGCAACAATAAATCCATGGAATGACACGGCTATAACCTTCAATGCCAGTGACGAACCTCAATTCCGAACAGTTCGTGCACCAGCGGTGTTAGTCCTTAGTCCAATTGTGGACGGCTTCCGGCTTACTAAAGTGCTCATGGATGGCGGCAGCGGATTAAACCTCATATACGAGGAGACTCTTAACAAGATGGAAATAGACAAGAGCCGCATTGAGCAAAGCAGCACGACCTTCAGGGGAATTATCCCTAGCCGGGGGGCACGATGTGCGGGAAAAATCACACTGGATGTGGTATTCGGCACGCCGGAGAATTATAGGTCCGAAGAAATCATGTTCCAAGTGGCCCCATTCAGTAGCGGATACCACCCCCTTTCAGGGCGGGACGCATTCACGAGCTTTCAAGCTATACCCCATTACGGGTACATGAAGCTCAAGATGCCCGGGCCCAATGGAATCATCACTCTAGCTAGTGACCCGGACATAGCACTCCACGTCGAGAATAAAACCGCCGCACTGGCCCTTGAGGCATTATCTGAAGCCCTCGCAGCTGAAGAACTAACCGCGCTGCGCTCCACAGTGCACAGGGACGATGTGACACTCGACAAACGACCCAAATCCACCTCTTTCAAACCAGCAGATGAAATAGTCAAATTCCAGGTCCACCCAAAGGACCCTACAAAGATAGCATCAATTGGGGCACAACTGAACCCCGCAATAGACACCGCACTGCGAGAGTCCTTGCGCGAGAATTGGGACATCTTCGCCTGACATCCTTCAGACATGCCAGGTATCCCATGCAGGCTGGCCGAGCATAGCCTAAACATACTAAAGGGATACAAGCCAGTCAAGCAGACTCTTCGGCGCTTTTCAGAACCCAAGCGACAAGCCATGGGAGAAGAGCTAGCCAAACTACTCGAGGCTGGATTCATCAGAGAAATAAAACATCCGGACCGGCTAGCAAACCTGGTGATGGTACCAAAGAAGGACAAATCCTGGTGCCTATGCGTTGATTTCAAGGACCTCAATAAGGCTTGCCCTAAGGATCCCTTCCCCCTCCCCCACATCAATCAAATCATCGACGCTACCGCAGGACATGACTCACTGTGTTTCCTCGACACATACTCCGGATACCATCAGATAAAGATGGCGGAATTCGATCAGGCCGCAACGGCATTCATCACCCCATACGCCCCTTCTATTTTAACACCATGCCCTTCGGGCTCAAAAACACCGGTGCAACCTATCAACGCATGATTCAGACATGCCTGGAAACACAAATTGGCAAAATAGTGGAGGCATACGTAGACAACGTGGTCTTCAAAACCAGACACATCAAATCCTGAATAGATGACTTGAGGCATATGTTTGACAATCTCCGAACATATGACAACAAGCTCAATCCGGAAAAATGCGTCTTCGGTGTACCTGCCGGAAAGCTCTTGGGCTTCATCGTCTCCAATAGAGGAATTGAAGAAAATTCGGCCAAAATCCGAGCTCTGTCACAGTTGGCTACCCCAACAGACCTCAAGCAAATCCAGAAATTAACTGGATGCGTGGCTGCCCTAAGCCGCTTTATCTCCCGATTAGTGGAAAAGGCATTACCTCTCTATTGCCTTCTTCGATGCACCGACCACTTCGAGTGGATGGACGTGGCTACCGCCAGACTGGAAGAAATAAAGGCCCTCTTGGCCAACAATCCAATCCCGGCCGCGCCAAGTATTGGCGAACCCATGCTGTTATATATAGCTGCAACACACCAGGTTGTAAGCGCAGTGCTCATCGTCGAACGAGAGAGGGACGGACACAAGTTCCCGCTTCAAAAGCTGGTATACTACGTATCCATCGTCCTCACTCCATGCAAATCACGGTACCCACATTATCAAAAGATAGCATACGCGGTCTTCATGGCATCCCGAAAACTACGACACTACTTTCAAGAGTGTTCAATCACGGTGGCCTCTGAAGTACCACTCAATGATATAATAAATAACCGCGATGCAACGGGCCGGATTGCTAAATGGGCTATCGAGCTCCTCCCGTTCGACATAACATACAAACCATGGCGAGCCATTAAGTCGCAAGTACTGGTTGACTTCATTGCCGAATGGACAGAAGCTGAACTCCCCAAAGAGTACGACGCGTACTCCAATTGGATCATGCACTTTGACGGCTCTAAAATGCTGGCTGGTCTGGGGGCAGGTATCAGTGTCAAAACCGGCGGATCTCTGGTAGGGGGTCCCGAACTGTGCGTCTAAGGCTAATGGTAACTTGAGGCAGGGGACACGATGTTTTACCCAGGTTTGGGCCCTCTCGATGGAGGTAATACCCTACTTCCTGCTTGATTGATCTTGATGATATGAGTACTACAAGAGTTGATGTACCACGAGATCGTAGAGGCTAAACCCTAGAAGCTAGCCTATGGTATGATTATTGTTGTCCTACGGACTAAACCCTCCGGTTTATATAGACACCGGAGGAGGCTAGGGTTACATAGAGTCGGTTTACAGAGAAGGAGATCTAACATCCGAATCGCCAAGCTTGCCTTCCACACAAAGGAGAGTCCCATCCGGACACGGGACGAAGTCTTGAATCTTGCATCTGCACAGTCCGATAGTACGGCCAAAGTATATAATCCGGCTGTCCGGATACCCCCTTATCCAGGACTCCCTCAGTAGCCCCCAAACCAGGCTTCAATGACGATGAGTCCGGCGCACAGATTGTCTTCGGCATTGCAAGGCGGGTTCTTCTCTGAATCCAAAGTACCTGTTGTAGCAAACTGTAACACCCCGGATGTAACTTTCCATCTTGTAACTCCAACTCTTGCCATTTTCGGCTATGTGATATAATATTCCCTCCGTGGTTGGGTTTTGTCTTTTGTTTTTCATTTTATTCATGTCATGCATATCATACCATGTCATCATGTGCATTTCATTTTGCATACGTGTTCGTTTCATGCATCCGAGCATTTTCCCCGTTGTCCGTTTCGCAATCCGACACTCCCACATGCACCGGCGCACCCCTCTTGTCTTCTTTCGTTGTGCGGGTGTTAAACGTTCTCGGAATGGACTGAGCCTTGCCAAGTGGCCCTGGTATAACACCGGTAGACCGCCTGTCAAGTTTCGGGACGTTTGGAGCTCGTTTGGTACTCCAACGGTTAACCGCACTCCCGCAGAGGCCTCTTTTAAGTTGCAGCCCAACATCCCTCCAAAACTGGCCCAAAACCCATCTAACTCCCCTCCATGCTCTCGGTCGTTCGATCACGATCGTGTGGGCGAAAACTACACCTCATTTGGACTCTCCTAGCTCCCTTTATGCCTATTTATACACCCCCATTCCAAATTCGCGGATCCCTCTCCCCCTAACCCTAAAAATTCCCGGATCTGCCGCCGCCGGACGTGTCTGGAGCGGGCCGGACAGCGTCCGCCGCCGCCCGCGCCTCTCCGCGGCTGCCGCGTGGCGCCGCCGCCTCCCACTGCGCCGAAGCCCGGCCGCGGCCCCCCGGCCCGCGCGCCGCCACCTCCCGGCCCGCGCGCCCGCGCCCTGCGGCTCCGCCCCGCCGCCGATCCGGCGCCCCCGCGGCTCATCCCCGCCGCCGCCGGCCTCCGCCGCCTCCGTCCCGGCCCGGCCCCGCCTCCGTCTCCGGCGAGGGTCGCCGCTGGCGCCCCCTCCGGCTTCCTCCTCTCCGGTCGCGCCTCTCCAGCCCGGCCCCGGCCTCTCCTTCCTCCGCCCTCGGCCCCAACTCAGGCGAGCTCGAGCTCGAGCTCCGGCCGGATCTCAGATCCGATCTGCCCAGGACCCGGTTGACTTTCTCCCCCCTCCATTTTCTGCTGTCTGTAAATTCTGCAGAAATCTTCATATGTTCATAGCATCACATCTTCGCACTCGTAGATCCGTTTCGTGCGTATAATATGTCAAATTGTTCACCTCGAAGAGTACATCATTTCATTCCATTGCATCGTTTACGTTTGTGGCCATCTTGATGCCCAAAATGCTGTTAGAAGAGGGCTTCATTTCTGTAGTTGCAGATTATTATCAGAACGAGCTCTTTTGTCATTTTTGCCATGATTAATGTGTGCATCCTATGAGGGTGATCCTTAAATGTGTTTTGAACTAGGCTATGTATTCTTTACGGAGGTGCTTACCATGTATTTTTGTGATCAATGTGGTGACTAGCACAAGCATGCAAACTAGGCTTCGTGTTAACTCTGTTTTTAGTTCCTGCTCTGCTGTAAAAATGTTGCCATGTAAACATGTTGCTACAGATAAATCCATGCATAATTTGAGATACTTCAGTAAGGGTGTTTTAATAACATGGTTTTTCTCTATCCATCCATGGTCCTGGTTGCAATTATGGAGTAGTGTAGCATGTCCTTTTCGTGCTCTACTTTTGCTTCAGATCGTATCCTGGCAGATTGTTTACAAATTGTTCAACTTTGCCGGAGTTGTTGTAGTTGATCCGGATATGCTATGATGATGTTCCTTGCCATGTGTAGCTTCTATGTCATGCCTTATTGATGGATGTATGCTTAGTTTATCATTAGAAGTTCTGTAGTGAGTGCATCAAGCTCACGAAGGTGCCTTCATTTTTATTCCAATGCCATGCTTGTTTGCTGAAATCTGTTAACGAAACTTGCTATGTTTACGTGGGTGCCATTATATTTTCCGATCCTTTTTGGCTTATGGTCAGTAAGGGACTTTTGATCTAGGCTTTGAGTAGATTCATGCCATGCCTTAGTTTTCTATTATAAGTTCCTATATCATGTTGATAACTTGCTCTGAACATTGCTTCGTGCTGCTGTTTATGCCATGTCCAGCCTGTTGAAATATTGCATATCTCCATGCTTGGTTGAACCTGTTATGTTGTGAATGAGCCGTAGCTCAATGTTCCTCTTTTGTAAAGCATCTCCTGTAGATCATTTCCATATGCTTTTTTTTATGTTGGGGTGCTGTAGCATAGTTTCTTGTTGCTTGCAAAGTAGCATCGTGCTGTAATCGCAGCTTTGTGTCATTTTTGTATTGCTTGTCATTTGCAAACCGTGCATCCGTTCCCGGTGATCTTTATGTCGATTTCGACCGAAATCATCTCATCTTTCCAGCGGCATACTTGGTTTGCCAAGTTGATGCCTTGTTCATCATCTTTCCTTCCGAAGCACGCATATGCATTGCTTATCACATCTCGCATATCATGACTTGTATTGCATCATGTGGCTTGCGCATTGCACCGTGATTTATTGTGGTTCCTTTGCTTGTGTTCTTGCTTTGGGTAGAGCCGGGAGACGAGAACGTGCATGAGGACTCTATTGAGTACGCTTATGAGGATCCAGCCTTCGACAACTCTGAGAACCTTGCAGGCAAGATGACCATACCTTCAAAATCATTTCTATCTTTGCTTGCTAGTATTCGCTCTATCGCTATGTTAGCCCTACCTGCCTTTGTTTACCATGCCTACCTATTGCCATGTTAAACCTCTAACCATCCTGTTCCTAGCAACCTTTGTCTGGCTATGTCACCGCTTTTGCTCAGCCCCTCTTATAACATTGTTAGCTGCAGGTGAAGATGAAGTTTGTTCCAGGTCGGAACATGGTTACTTTGGGATATCACAATATGTCCTGTTTATATTAATGCACCTTATATATTTGGTAAAGGGTGGAAGGCTAGGCCTTATGCCTGGTGATTTGTTCCACTCTTGCCGCCCTAGTTCCGTAAACCGGTGTTATGTTCCTTGATATTGCGTTCCTTACACGGTTGGGTGATTTATGGGACCCCCTTAACAGTTCGCTTTGAATAAAACTCCTCCAGCAAGGCCCAACCTTGGTTTTACCATTTTCCACCTATACCCTTTTTCCCTTGGGTTTTCGCGAGCCCGAGGGTCATCTTTATTTTAACCCCCCCGGGCCAGTGCTCCTTCGAGTGTTGGTCCGAAATGAGTAGACTGCGGGGCCACCTCGGGGAAACTTGAGGGCTGGTTTTACTCGTAGGATGTCTCATCCGGTGTGCCCTGAGAACGAGATATGTGCAGCTCCTATCAGGATTTGTCGGCACATTGGGTGGCTTTGCTGGTCTTGTTTTACCATTGTCAAAATGTTTTGCGAACCGGGATTCCGAGACTGATCGGGTCTTCCCGGGAGAAGGTCTATTCCTTCGTTGACCATGAGAGCTTGTGATGGGCTGAGTTGGGACACCCCTGCAGGGTATATAATCTTTCGAAAGCCATGCCCGCGGTTATGAGGCAGATGGGAATTTGTTAATGTCCGGTTGTAGATAACTTGACACTTGACCTCTTTAAAATACATCAACCGCGTGTGTAGCCGTGATGGTTTCTTCTCGGCGGAGTCCGGGAGGTGAACACGGTTTGTGTTATGTTTGACGTAAGTAGTTTCAGGATCACTTCTTGATCACTTCTAGCTTCTCGACCGCCGCGTTGCTTCTCTTCTCGCTCTCACTTGCGTATGTTAGCCACCATATATGCTTAGTGCTTGCCGCAGCTCCACCATATTACACCTTTTCCTGCCTATGAGCTTAAATAGTCTTGATCTCGCGGGTGTGAGATTGCTGAGTCCCTGTGGCTCACAGATTCTACCAAAACAGATGCAGGTGCCGATGATACCAGCGCAGATGGCGCAACTGAGCTGAAGTGGGAATTTGACGAAGCTCTTGGTCGTTACTATGTATCGTTTCCAGATGATCAGTAGTGGAGCCCAGTCGGGACGATCGGGGATTTGTGTAGCATTTGGGGTAGTCTTCTTTTATTTTGGTTCCGTAGTCGGACCTTGAGTGTAATCTGAATGATGGATGTTTATTTATGTACTATGTGAAGTGGCGACTGTAAGCCAACTATGTATCTTTTCCCTTATGTATAACATGGGTTGTGCGAAGATTACCTCACTTGCGACATTGCTTTCAATGCGGTTATGCCTCTAAGTCGTGCTTCGACACGTGGGAGATATAGCCGCATCGAGGGTGTTACAAGTTGGTAATCAGAGCCATCCCGACTTAGGAGCCCCTGCTTGATTGTTTGTTGTCGATGTTGAGTCTAGAACTAAAATGTTTTGAGTCTTAGGGTTATATATATCAGAGAGTAGGATTCTTTTTACTCCTCAGTCCCTTCGTCGTTCTGGTGAGGTCTCCTGACGTAGATGTTTTGACTATCCTCTTCTCAAATTACTCAAAAAAAATTTTAGGATCATGCGGGTATCTTGGAATCGTTTCGATGGTTTTGTGACGAGAACATTGTTCTTGGTGCCTCCTATCTATTTATGTGGCTTTGACCCGGGGAGTCGAGCTCTGAGGTGTTGTCGTCACAATTTATCATTGCAGTTCTGGAATACCTGAGTTTTGCCGACATTGAAAATCTCTTTTATGCAGTTGTTGGTGAGATAACCCTGATAACCCAGTACTGGGGCGAGTTCGGGAGTATTGCCATAACTCGTATAACGGATGCTTTTCGAAGGTTGAGGTACACGATTTCTGAAGGTTTCTTGGTTATGTGTTGAAGGATGGATACAACTGGATGTAGGTATTGTTAGTTTGGGTGAGATATATTGCTTCCCCTGTATCCCCAACACCAGATTGCATAACCAGAAATTTCGGGAGTTTATAGGTGGGATTCAAGTAGCTCTAGCATTTCTTCCCGCAGATATTTGGTTTGTGATTGGGTAATCCTTACCACTTATTTGTTCCAGTTGTACCTTGTTTATTTCATTCATCAATCTCTATTCAAGTGGCTTCTCACCTTAATGGACGTGTGATGTTTTACTTTGGAAGTCATTCGTTCATCCTTGTTCGAATGTTTATTGTGAAGACTATATGTTGCAATTTCTATCCGTTGATTCAACTTGTCTATCTGTCTATCAAGATGCTAACGGATGTCAACCTCTTCAGGATGGCTCCGCCAACGCGTCAGAATCCGGAACGCAATGATGGGAATCAGGCGAACCCTCCGCCTCCACCTCCGCCTCTGGAGGCATGGCAAGCTTTGATGGCAGCTTCTAATGCCCATGCTCAGATGATGATCCAGCTCATGCAAGAGCGCAACCAAGGCCAAGGCAACCAAGGGAATCAAGGTCAAGGGCAGTTCAATAATCAGCCTCTATTTCCTACCCTCAACCAATTCCTTGCAAATCAGCTGAAGTCTTTCAGCTACTATGTCGAGGCCACAGACGCCGATGATTGGCTTGTGGATATCAACAAGCATTTTGAATGCAGCAATGTCAGGCCTGAGGACTATGTCAAGTTCGCTTCTTTTCAGCTCAAGGATCAGGCAGCTGATTGGTTCCAGCAATACAAGGATTCCAGAGGTGGTCGAGAGATTACTTGGACTGATTTCTGTCGGGACTTTAAAGCTCACCATATTCCTACCAGTGTTGTTGAGAGCAAGCGTGAGGAGTTCCGCAATCTCAAGCAAGGCAACATGTCAGTGTATGAATACAGCAAGCAGTTTCAGAAACTTGCTCGCTTTGCTAAGCAAGATGTTCCAGATGAGAAGAGTATGATCTATCAGTTCAGAGGTGGCCTTAAAGAAGATCTACAATTAGCTCTCGTTCTTGTTGAGCCTACTCAGTTTGATCAATTCTACAATATGGCACTCAAGCAAGAAGGTGCTCAGCTCAAGTGTGAGGCTTCCAAGAAGAGAATCAGAGATGCAGTGCAATCTTCTTATTCCTCACAAGTTGTCACGCCCAATATGCGACCCTATCCAAAAGGAACTCGAAGGTCCCACCAAGGATAGACCCACATATTGAAACGCTTTTGCAAGGTGGATATCATTACATCAACATTACATACTAGATGGGGATACATACATAAGGCATACAATGCCACACAAATACAACATCACAATACATCAGAGCATCATCCGACTATGGATGAATCACAAACAGAAACTCAAACGACATCCACCCTGCTAGCCCAGGCTGCCGACCTGGAACCTATCCCCTGATCGAAGAAGAAGTAGAAGAAGAACTCAATGCAAGCAAGCATCGCTCTCGCGTCATGATCATCGTGAAACCTGTACCTGCAACTATTGTTGTAGTAATTTGTGAGCCACGAGGACTCAGCAATCCCATTACCATGGGTATCAAGACTAGCAAAGCTTACAGGGAAAGCAAGGGGTAAAGTGGTGAGGTTGCAGCAGCGACTAAGCAAGTATGGTGGCTAACATACGCAAATAAGAGCGAGAAGAGAGCAAAAGGAACGGTCGTCAACTAGTAATGATCAATAAGTGATCCTGAACTCCTACTTACGTCAAACATAACACAGAAACCGTGTTCACTTCCCGGACTCCGTCGAGAAGAGACCATCACGGCTACACACGCGGTTGATGCGTTTTAATTCGGATCTGGTGTCAAGTTATCTACAACCGGACATTAACAAATTCCCATCTGCCTATAACCGCAGGCACGACTTTCGAAAGATTATACACTGCAGGGGTGTCCCAACTTAGCCCATGACAAGCTCTCGCGATCAACGAAGGAATAGACCTTCTCCCAGGAAGACCCGATCAGACTCGGAATCCCAGTTTACAAGACATTTCGACAATGGTAAAACAAGACCAGCAAGACCGCCCGATGCGCCGACATCCCGATAGGAGCTGCACATATCTTGTTCTCAGGGCAACACCGGATGAGCAGTCCATACAACTAAAACCAGACCTCAAGTTTCCCTGAGGTGGCGCTGCAAAGGGCTCTAGTTCGGACCAACACTTAGACAAGCACTGGCCCGGGGGGGGCTGTAATAAAGATGACCCTTGGGTTAATTACTCCCAAGGGAAATATAGGTGGTGGTGAGGCAAATGGTAAAACCAACGTTGGGCCTTGCTGGAAGAGTTTTATTCAAAGCGAACTGTCAAGGGGGTCCCATAAATCACCCGACCGCGTAAGGAACGCAAAATCCGGGAACATAACACCGGTATGACGGAAACTAGGGTGGCAAGAGTGGAACAAAACACTAGGCAAAAGGCCGAGCCTTCCACCCTTTACCAAATATATAGATGCATTAATAATATAAGAGATATTGTGATATCCCAACCAAAATCCTGTCCACCATGGAGAAATCTTCAACTTCACCTGCAACTAGCAACGCTATAAGAGGGCTGAGCAAAGCGGTAACATAGCCAATCAATGGTTTGCATAGGAAAGGTGTCAAAGGTTATAGGTTCATGGCAATTTGGGATGGCTCGATAAACAGATGATAGGTAGCGCAGCAAAGCGATAGAACGAAGCAACTAGCATGGCAATGATAGTAGTGAGATCTAGGGTAGCGGTCATCTTGCCTGAAATCCCGCAAGGAAGAAGAACGAGTCCATGAAGTAGACGAACCAACATAGTCGAACGAATCCTCACGAACGCAACGTTACCGGAACTAAGAAGCAACACCGGAAAGAAATAAACAACATGGTAAACAACCATCACATAGACATGGCACGATGCACAACCAAGTATGATGCATGTCCGGTTTAAAGAGGCATGGCATGGCAAACTGCAACACACAACACTACAAATTAAATGGAGCTCAATATGCAACGAGTTGCATATTGACGAAACACCATATCAATTATTTAGTTGATCTCGTTTAAGCTACCAAACAATATTGAATGTTATTAGCATGGCAAGGGGGTGAAGCATAAGAAAACTACCTAACTAGGCAAGTTTAAATGAGGCCGGAGTAACAAAACAACAATTCCGGAAAATCCCCATATGCAAATTTTAGATTCGGTACTGTTCTTACCTAAACACAATTTTAGAGTTGTTAAACAGGAAAATAAAGTGCACCATGTTAAACTAGGCATTTTTCCACCCCATTTACATATAAAGTTTATTAAATTCGGAGCTCCGGTTAATTAGTTATGAATTAAAGCATTTTAGCATGGCATTTATACAAAATTAAATAAACAGCAAGTTTAAACATTTTAACATGGGATGAAAAATACATATTATTAATCTACACAATTTTCTGATCATTTTACATATATAAAACATTTTAATCCGATGCACAGTTTATTAGTTATTAAGTGCATGAAGTTTAGGGGGTTTTCTGCAAAACTGTAATCTCTGGATAATACACAAATTCGCAGACGCTAGAAAAAAACGTATCGGGCCGAATCTGGGCAAACGGGCCAACAGGAGCAGGCGCTGGGGGGCAGCTCACCCGTGGGCTATGGCCCGGTTCGGTGGGGAGGAGGCCATCGGGGTGAGGAGGCGCGCTGGGCCTGGCGCTGCTGGGCCTTGCACGGCTGCGCGAGAGCCCAGCCGTGGTCAACGCGAGGCGAGCGAGCCCGTCGCCGTCTCGTTCGTGAAGCAGGGGAACAGGCAGCAGGCGCGGCGGCGCTGAGGACTCCAGCGGCGAGGCAGCAGCGGAGGGCGGAGGAGGCCATGGGGCGGCGGATCTATGCAGGGAATGGATGGATCCGGTGTGGCTCGCCGGATCTGGCGCGGAAGGAGCTCGGGAGGGCACCATGGCGCGGGTCTTGAGGTCGGCAATGATGGGCATCCATGGCGGCGGCGCTGCAAGGAACAGAGGGAGTGAGACAGGAGGAAAAAGAAGAGAGAGGAA
>NC_041393.1:199627918-199641113 GCF_002162155.2 Triticum dicoccoides | reverse complement strand
TTGCTCCGGCGAGGACGCCGGCGGGAACCGGCGAGGCACGGAGGAACTCGGGCGCGGGTGAGCTCCTCCCAGGAGCGGGAGCGGGGAGGTTGGGGCGCCTCGGGCCCAGATGGGTTTTGGCGGGCCTGGCGCGGGCCTGGGAGACTGGCGGCGGATGGAGGAGGCCAGGGACGACGTGGCCAGGCCACATGGCGGGCGCCGGTTGGCCCTGGCGGCGTCTGGCGGCGGCGCGCCCAATGGCGACTTGCCAAGTGGCGAGCATGGGCTGGAGAGGCGCGGAAACGGAGGGAGTTTGGTGGCGCGGGTCTCGAGGAGGGGGCTTGGCTGCCAAAAATGGAAGGGGGCTTCCATTTATAGGCAGGGCTAGGGTTTGAGGGGTTAGGAGGGGGGTTTGAGGCCGCTTTCGGACCCAAGGATCACGATCGGACGGCTCCGGACAGAGGGGGGACTAGGTAGGTGGGCTAGGCTAACTAGTGGGCTGTGATGAGAGGCCTCGAGCTGAGAGGAGAGAAGAGAAGAGAGGCCCGACAACGGTTTCGGAGACCGGAGCGTCCGGCGATTAAATCGGCAACGGTGCCGCTACGGATGACGGTTGGGCAGTCAAACGAACTCCGAATGCGATGAAACTTGGCAAGCGGCCTGTCTACACTATAATAAGACCACATGACAAGTTGCAACCCATTCCGAGAACATTTTTATGCCACTTATAAAATAATATTTCGGAGGTGCCGCGGGCGCGTGCGAGTGTGTCTGGGCTCGGAACGGACAACGGAGAGAACCGACGGAACCAGAACGGATGCAAGTTTTATGAAAACGATGCCGATGCAATGCGCATGATGCTATGAGATGAGATGCATAACAAGAACAAAATGCAAAACAATAGACAAAGCCCAACCACGGAGGAAATAACATATCGCATCTCCAGAAAAGGCAAGAGTCGGAGTTACGAATATGGCAAGTTGTATCCGGGGCGTTACAACACTCCACCACTACGAGAGGATCTCGTCCCGAGATCTAGGATGGCACCGGAGGGAAAAGGAAGAGGACGAGAAGAGGTAAAACTAAGTTGCTTCTTCGACCAATGAGTGAAACCACGAACCTTGAGAGGTTGAGCAATTAGAGATGAACGAGATTGCAAACAATCCGTTAGAAAAGAGGAACAGGGAACATTACGATAACTTGAAGGTTGCAAAGACATGAATGTTCAGCACAATGGACAAGAAGGAATTGAAACCACTCTGGTTGAAACGAGATAAGAATGAATAAGAATGATATAATTTTGACAGCACTCCGACTGTAAATGGAAGAAATTGAACATGAACTTGACAAGATGAGAGGATACTTAATGAAATCAACAACACACTACCTCTGAAACTATTGAAAGAATGGCCCAAGGGGTAAGAAAGATTACAGACAGCTCTCCGGTTGAGGAAGGAGGCAAAACTAGATAAGATGAAAGAGCTTGAATGCGAACACAACACTCCGGTTACAACGATAAGCACGAAAAGAACATGATCTTGACAACACGAGGTGATGAGTGAAAAGAGCAACATCACAATGCCTCTGGAAGAAAGAATAGAAGATAGATCATTGGAAAGAAAAGAACGGAGAAGAAAATGACAATCTCTGCCACAAATGAACTTGGAAAGCATCCTTGCAAAGAAGGATTGAATGGAGTTGATGGAAAACCAACAACGAAAAGAATAAGCTTGTAGTGGGCTTATGAAAAACTTCTCAAAATTATGAGTTGAAATTCTGCCACTGATGGAAACAGATAAATTGGATTGATATCAACAAGGAGACGAGAAACTTATTTCACTGGGAGGACAAATGAAGAACTTGGGTCATTTATAAGCACCATAATAGCAACAATCCTTAGGGAAAGCTTTAGGTGAAATATGACACAAGATAACTCCAATGGAGAAGTTGATTGGTCGAAAAGATCTCTTGAACGAAGAGAAAATGATGGATTTAAAATACCTCATTCTTGACAACATATGAATCATGAAACACAAACCCAAATTATCAAGAATGACATAATACTACCTCGAATGATACGGTTGAAAGAGTTGCACTTTAAAATGCAAGATAAAGAATACTTGAACTCCTCAAGACAAAACATGTGTTGAGCACCATGTTTATTTTTGAGTAGCTTGGCGGGTCTTAACTTCAAGAGAAATCTTGAAGAACAATTGAAGAATGAAAAGAATCCTTGATGAACCACCATGTAGAGGTTCCATGAAGAACTCCGGTAATAAAATAATGATAGAAAGAAAGAGAAGTTGAAAGAACAAGGTGAGCCTTGTGATGATTTAGATGGAGCTTTGCGACGATATAACCAAGAAAACTTGGAACTTCGGAAAAAGAATTGGATCACCTCGAGGAAATAAGAATAAGATTTATTGTATGCTTATCCTTCATCAAATTAAATTGATGACACGCAATGGATTTGGCATACTACTTATTCTCGTAAAAAGGATGAAGATAGATATGGCGCAAACTTGTGAAGGTCTTCAAGAAACCACCGGTGGGATTTGAAACAACGAATATTTGATATGACATCGAAGGAAGTGAAATCTTGAGCAAACCACCGTAAGGATTGAAAATGAACATAGCAAAGGCACAATTCACCGGAAAGAATTGGAAAACGAGTGAAGATACTTGAGGGAAATTAGATACATGAGAACGAAGAGATCATGAACTGATTAGAGAATATTTGAAGGATGCACCGGTAAGATTTGGAGATCGATAGCTACATGCTGAGAATGCAGAATTATGACATGATGGCCTTCGGAGGAAAGAAATGGAAACAACTCATGAAATGCTCCGGATGGATGAAAAGGATTTGCATGACTTGAAACAATTTGAGAGGATAACATGAAGCTAGAACCACGAATCTCCGGGAGAATGGACAAGATTTAGAGGACAAACTCTTCTTCGATCTTCAAATGATGACGGGAAAACACCATCAAAATACTGAGATACTCCGGGAGAATGAAAAACGAAGGGGGTTGAGTCAACAATGAAAGAATTTGAAAACGATCTTGGAGAAGGACATATGACTGATGATAATTCATTCTTACGTCACACTTGAAAAGAATTTGAGAACCTCCGGGGAATTAGAAGAGTCAGGTAAGATCCTGGGAAAAGACCTGTGGGTTAGGGCCCACTGAAGAGATAACACCGTTGAAAAGGATGATGAACAGATAGATGAAGCACCGGAACAATTGAAATTTTTGAATGAGGTGATAACCTCTAATTAATTCAAACACAGACGAATCTTCTAAGGTGACTTGAACACTCCGGAAGGATAAACTGGCGAGAGACGGACGAGCAAGGAGAACACTTGATCCAAGGAAAAGAATGTGATCGCTACCGAAAAACTCGAATTGAGTCCACCGGAGAAAGAAAGGGATGAAGAATGACAAACAAAACGAGAATTCACCGGTTGAAATACTTGATGTAAGACTGAAGAGACTCCGCACGAATAGAATTGATGGTCGTTACAGACAACTTGGAAGGGAAACCAACGAATATCTTGAAGAGATTAGGAATGATAACACGAAACTTTTGAGATATCTTCAGCACACCGGAACAAATGGTAAGCGAGAAGTGACAGATTAAGAGGTGCACCGGTATGAAAAAGCATTTGACATGAGGAAAAGAGTATGATCAACAATGAAAGCTTGAATTAATTCACCGGAGAAGAAACAACAATGAAGGATGATGAACTTAACACTGTTGATCATCTTCATGGAAAATCACCGGATAAGAACATTGACGGAAAAGAATGGAGAGACTTCCCATCAATAAAAGAATACTTGATTAAGAAATCTGAGTCCTTTAAGAAAAAGGGGGGGAGGGTGGGGAAACAAAGACAACTTGGAATGGATGGAATAAACACCGTTGAGAAAACTTAGAATTGATCTTGCGGATGTTGAAATGATCTGATCCACTTGAAGAGAAGCACGCCGGTTTGGAAAAGAATTAACAAGACGACCTCGATGATCACGAAGGAATAGCACTCCCATAGAAATATGAGAACACCGTTTATGAAAGGTATGGATTCAACATTCGACTTCGAAGCAACTCAAATACTACAACTAAAACAAAACAAAGGATTGGCTTGCAGAATAAGCCGGAAACAAACATATGATAGATCCCATATCGTATCATGTGTCTGTTGGAAAGATAAAACTAGAGCTACTTGAATTCCCACCTATAAAACTCCCGAAACTTTCTGGTTATGCAATATGGTGTTGGGGATACAGGGGAAGCAATATATCTCACCCGAACTAACAATACCTACATCCAGCTGTATCCATCCTTCAAAACATAACCAAGAAACCTTTGGAAATCGTGTACCTCAACCTTCGAAAAGCATCCGTCATACGAGTTATGGCAATACTCCCGAACTCCCCAGTACTGGGTGACGTCGAGGTTATCTCACCAACAACTGCATAAAAGAGATTTTCGATGTCAGCAAAACTCAGGTATTCCAGAACTGCAACGACAAAATTGTGACGACAACACCTCAGAGCTCGACTCCCCGGGTCAAAGCCACATAAATAGACAGGAGGCACCAAGAACAATGTTCTCGTCACAAAACCATCGGAACGATTCCAAGATACCCGCGTGATCCTAAACAAAATTTGAGTGAAATTTGAGGAGAGGAAAGACAAAACATCTACGTCAGGAGACCTCACCAGAGCGACGAAGGGACTGAGGAGTAAAAAGACTCCTACTCTCCGATATATATAATCCTAAGACTCAAAATAGTTTTCTTCTAGACTCAACAATGACCAACAAACAAGGGGGGCTCCTAGGGTCGGTCGAGGCTCTGATACCAACTTGTCACGCCCAATATGCGACCCTATCCAAAAGGAACTCGAAGGTCCCACCAAGGATAGACCCGCATATTGAAACGCTTTTGCAAGGTGGATATCATTACATCAACATTACATACTAGATGGGGATACATACATAAGGCATACAATGCCACACGAATACAACATCACAATACATCAGAGCATCATCCGACTACGGATGAATCACAAACAGAAACTCAAACGACATCCACCCTGCTAGCCCAGGCTGCCGACCTGGAACCTATCCCCTGATCAAAGAAGAAGCAGAAGAAGAAATCAACGCAAGCAAGCATCGCTCTCGCGTCATGATCATCGTGAAACCTGTACCTGCAACTGTTGTTGTAGTAATCTGTGAGCCACAAGGACTCAGCAATCCCATTACCATGGGTATCAAGACTAGCAAAGCTTAAAGGGAAAGGAAGGGGTAAAGTGGTGAGGCTGCAGCAGCGACTAAGCAAGTATGGTGGCTAACATACGCAAATAAGAGCGAGAAGAGAGCAAAAGGAACGGTCGTCAACTAGTAATGATCAAGAAGTGATCCTGAACTCCTACTTACGTCAAACATAACACAGAAACCGTGTTCACTTCCCGGACTCCGCCGAGAAGAGACCATCACGGCTACACACGCGGTTGATGCATTTTAATTCGGATCTGGTGTCAAGTTATCTACAACCGGACATTAACAAATTCCCATCTGCCTATAACCGCAGGCACGGCTTTCGAAAGATTATACCCTGCAGGGGTGTCCCAACTTAGCCCATGACAAGCTTTCGCGATCAACGAAGGAATAGACCTTCTCCCAGGAAGACCCGATCAGACTCGGAATCCCGGTTTACAAGACATTTCGACAATGGTAAAACAAGACCAGCAAGACCGCCCGATGCGCCGACATCCCGATAGGAGCTGCACATATCTCGTTCTCAGGGCAACACCGGATGAGCAGTCCGTACAACTAAAACCAAACCTCAAGTTTCCCTGAGGTGGCGCTGCAAAGGGCTCTAGTTCGGACCAACACTTAGACAAGCACTGGCCCGGGGGGGGGCTGTAATAAAGATGACCCTTGGGTTAATTACTCCCAAGGGAAATATAGGTGGTGGTGAGGCAAATGGTAAAACCAACGTTGGGCCTTGCTGGAAGAGTTTTATTCAAAGCGAACTGTCAAGGGGGTCCCATAAATCACCCGACCGCGTAAGGAACGCAAAATCCAGGAACATAACACCGGTATGACGGAAACTAGGGCGGCAAGAGTGGAACAAAACACTAGGCAAAAGGCCGAGCCTTCCACCCTTTACCAAATATATAGATGCATTAATAATATAAGAGATATTGTGATATCCCAACCAAAATCCTGTCCACCATGGAGAAATCTTCAACTTCACCTGCAACTAGCAACGCTATAAGAGGGCTGAGCAAAGCGGTAACATAGCCAATCAATGGTTTGCATAGGAAAGGTGTCAAAGGTTATAGGTTCATGGCAATTTGGGATGGCTCGATAAACAGATGATAGGTAGCGCAGCAAAGCGATAGAACGAAGCAACTAGCATGGCAATGATAGTAGTGAGATCTAGGGTAGCGGTCATCTTGCCTGAAATCCCGCAAGGAAGAAGAACGAGTCCATGAAGTAGACGAACCAACGTAGTCGAACGAATCCTCACAAACGCAACATTACCGGAACTAAGAAGCAACACCGGAAAGAAATAAACAACATGGTAAACAACCATCACATAGACATGGCACGATGCACAACCAAGTATGATGCATGTCCGGTTTAAAGAGGCATGGCATGGCAAACTGCAACACACAACACTACAAATTAAATGGAGCTCAATATGCAACGAGTTGCATATTGACGAAACACCACATCAATTATTTAGTTGATATCGTTTAAGCTACCAAACAATATTGAATGTTATTAGCATGGCAAGGGGGTGAAGCATAAGAAAACTACCTAACTAGGCAAGTTTAAATGAGGCCGGAGTAACAAAACAACAATTCCGGAAAATCCCCATATGCAAATTTTAGATTCGGTACTGTTCTGACCTAAACACAATTTTAGAGTTGTTAAACAGGAAAATAAAGTGCACCATGTTAAACTAGGCATTTTTCCATCCCATTTACATATAAAGTTTATTAAATTCGGAGCTCCGGTTAATTAGTTATGAATTAAAGCATTTTAGCATGGCATTTATACAAAATTAAATAAACAGCAAGTTTAAACATTTCAACATGGGATGAAAAATACATATTATTAATCTACCCAATTTTCTGATCATTTTACATATATAAAACATTTTAATCCGATGCACAGTTTATTAGTTATTAAGTGCATGAAGTTTAGGGGGTTTTCTGCAAAACTGTAATCTCTGGATAATACACAAATTCACAGACGCTGGAAAAAAACGTATCGGGCCGAATCTGGGCAAACGGGCCAACAGGAGCAGGCGCTGGGGGGCAGCTCACCCGTGGGCTATGGCCCGGTTCGGTGGGGAGGAGGCCATCGGGGTGAGGAGGCGCGCTGGGCCTGGCGCTGCTGGGCCTTGCACGGCTGCGCGAGAGCCCAGCCGTGGTCAACGCGAGGCGAGCGAGCCCGTCGCCGTCTCGTTCGTGAAGCAGGGGAACAGGCAGCAGGCGCGGCGGCGCTGAGGACTCCAGCGGCGAGGCAGCAGCGGAGGGCGGAGGAGGCCATGGGGCGGCGGATCTATGCAGGGAATGGATGGATCCGGTGTGGCTCGCCGGATCTGGCGCGGAAGGAGCTCGGGAGGGCACCATGGCGCGGGTCTTGAGGTCGGCAATGATGGGCATCCATGGCGGCGGCGCTGCAAGGAACAGAGGGAGTGAGACAGGAGGAAAAAGAAGAGAGAGGAAGGAACATGGCGGGGGGGGGGGTTCGGCCTGGTGGAGCTCGCTGTTGCTCCGGCGAGGACGCCGGTGGGAACCGGCGAGGCACGGAGGAACTCGGGCGCGGGTGAGCTCCTCCCAGGAGCGGGAGCGGGGAGGTTGGGGCGCCTCGGGCCCAGATGGGTTTTGGCGGGCCTGGCGCGGGCCTGGGAGACTGGCGGCGGATGGAGGAGGCCAGGGACGACGTGGCCAAGCCACATGGCGGGCGCCGGTTGGCCCTGGCGGCGGCGCGCCCAATGGCGACTTGCCAAGTGGCGAGCATGGGCTGGAGAGGCGCGGAAACGGAGGGAGTTTGGTGGCGCGGGTCTCGAGGAGGGGGCTTGGCTGCCAAAAACGGAAGGGGGCTTCCATTTATAGGCAGGGCTAGGGTTTGAGGGGTTAGGAGGGGGGTTTGAGGCCGCTTTCGGACCCAAGGATCACGATCGGACGGCTCCGGACAGAGGGGGGACTAGGTAGGTGGGCTAGGCTAACTAGTGGGCTATGATGAGAGGCCTCGAGCTGAGAGGAGAGAAGAGAAGAGAGGCCCGGCAACAGTTTCGGAGACCTGAGCGTCCGACGATTAAATCAGCAACGGTGCCGCTACGGATGACGGTTGGGCAGTCAAACGAACTCCGAATGCGATGAAACTTGGCAAGCGGCCTGTCTACACTATAATAAGACCGCATGACAAGTTGCAACCCATTCCGAGAACATTTTTATGCCACTTATAAAATAATATTTCGGAGGTGCCGCGGGCGCGTGCGAGTGTGTCTGGGGTCGGAACGGACAATGGAGAGAACCGACGGAACCAGAATGGATGCAAGTTTTATGAAAACGATGCCGATGCAATGCGCATGATGCTATGAGATGAGATGCATAACAAGAACAAAATGCAAAACAACAGGCAAAGCCCAACCACGGAGGAAATAACATATCGCATCTCCGGAAAAGGCAAGAGTCGGAGTTACGAATATGGGAAGTTGTATCCGGGGTGTTACACAAGTGGCAGCTAAGCAGCAGAAGTTCTATCTTCCTCCTCCTCTGTTTCGCCAGCCTTACCAGCAGAAGAACTCAAGTGGTCGTGGATCTTCCCACCCACCCAACCCAAGCTATCAGAACAAGTCTCAGTCTGAAGCTTCAAAGTCGATTGCTCCTTATCATCGTCCGCTCTCAGAAGTGACTTGCAACAAGTGTCAGCAGAAAGGTCACTACGCGAACAAATGCTTCAATCAAAGGCGTCTTCCTCCTCCTCCTCCTGTGAGGTCTTCAAGCAATGCAGTGGTCAAGCATAATTCCAAGTTTGCAAAGGTGAACATGATGAATGCAGCTCAGGCAGAGGATTCTTCAGATGTGATCATGGGTAATCTTCCTGTTAATGATATTCCTGCAAAAGTCTTATTTGATACCGGTGCATTGCATTCTTTCATGTTATACCCATTTGCATCGAAGCACAATATTGACACAAAGGATTTATCTAAAGTTATGCAAGTTGTTTCTCCGGGAAGGCTCATGACTTCTAGTTTGGTTGCTCCTGATGTTTCTATTAAGATGGGTGACTATAAATTTCTGGCTTCTCCAATTGTTCTTGGCGATTCTGATATTGATCTTATTCTTGGGATGGACTGGCTTTCTAAGCACAAGGCTCAACTTGATTGTGCTGCCAGGCAAATTCTATTGACTCACCCTTCTGAGGATGTTATCATCTATGCCGCTCGTGATGAAACCATTCGGTTGTTTTCTCTCAATGAGAAGGGCGAATTGGATGCTATTTCTCAAATTCCAGTCGTTTGTGAATACCAAGATGTCTTTCCAGAAGAGCTTCCGGGTATGCCTCCTCATCGGCCAGTCGAGTTCGTTATTGATCTTGAGCCTGGTACGGAACCCGTTTGCAAGCGTCCATACAAGCTTGGGCCCATGGAGCTGACGGAATTGAAGAAGCAGCTCGATGAACAAGAGCGTCTGGGTTTGATTAGACCGAGTTCTTCCCCGTGGGGTTGTGGAGTTCTTTTTGTCCAGAAGAAGGATGGCACGGACCGACTTTGCGTCGATTACCGTCCATTGAATAAGAAGACAATCAAGAACAAGTATCCACTTCCCAACATCAATGAGCTCTTCGAGCAACTCAAAGGGGCTAAAGTCTTCTCCAAGCTTGACCTTCGTATGGGTTATCATCAGATTCGCATTCGTGAAGAAGATATTCCCAAGACAGCATTCAGAACAAGCTTTGGTTCTTATGAATATACGGTCATGTCTTTCGGCCTTGTCAATGCTCCTCCAACGTTCTCTCGCATGATGAACTTTATCTTCAATCCCTACACCAATGAATTTGTTCTGGTGTATCTCGATGATATTTTGGTCTTCTCCAAGAATAAGCAGGACCATGCCAAACACTTGCGATTGGTACTTGACAAGCTCAGAGAGTATCAATTCTATGCAAAGTTTTCCAAATGTGAGTTCTGGCTTGATGAAGTTCTTTACCTTGGGCATATCATCTCTGCCAAGGGCATTGCTGTTAATCCCGCGAAGGTTTCTGCTGTTCTGAACTGGGAACCTCCTCAGAATGTCAAACAGCTCCGCAGCTTTCTTGGTCTTGCAAGCTATTGCCGAAGATTCGTTGAGAATTTTTCTAAGATTGCAAAGCCTCTTTCCAACCTCCTCTAGAAGCATGTCAAGTATGTCTGGACGCCTGAGTGCGACGTTGCTTTCAACACCCTCAAAGAGAAGCTAGTCACAGCTCCTGTTTTGACTCCTCCTGATGAATCCAAGCCATTCGAAGTATTCTGTGACGCTTCCCTTCAAGGTCTCGGTGCTATGTTGATGCAAGAGAAAAAAGTTGTGGCCTATACCTCTCATTAGTTGAAGCCCAACGAGAAGAACTACCCCACTCACGATCTTGAGTTGGCGGCAGTTGTCCACGCATTGATAACATGGAGACATCTCTTATTGGGAAGGCAAGTGGATATTTTCACCGATCACAAGAGCCTCAAGTATATCTTCACTCAACCCAACCTTAACCTCAGGCAAACTCGATGGGTCGAAATGATTCAAGAGTACAATCCGAGTATCGAATATACTCCTGGCAAGGCGAATGTGATTGCAGATGCTCTGAGCAGAAAGGCTTATTGCAACAGTCTAATTCTCAAGCCGTTTCAACCGGATCTTTGCGAAGCCTTCCGCAAGCTGAATCTTCAAGTTGTTCCTCAAGGCTTTCTTGCCAACCTCATAGTCTCTCCTACTTTGGAAGATCAAATTCGTGAGGCACAACTCCTGGATACCATGGTGAAGAAGGTGAAACGTGGTATTCACAAGGGCATTCCTAAATACAAGTGCTATCGCTTGGATGACAAAGATACTCTTTTCTTCGAGGATCGCATTGTGGTTCCCAAAGGAGATCTGAGAAAAGTCATCATGAATGAGGCACACAATTCCCTCCTATCCATTCATCCTGGAAGTACAAAGATGTACCATGACCTCAAGCATTCATATTGGTGGACTCGAATGAAGCGAGAGATTGCTCAATTCGTGAATGAATGTGATGTCTGCAGAAGAGTGAAAGCAGAACACCAACGACTAGCTGGTCTCCTCCAACCTCTTGCTATTCCGGAATGGAAGTTTGACCATATCGAGATGGACTTTGTGACTGGTTTTCCTAAGTCCAAGCGTGGAAATGATGCTATCTTCGTTGTCATTGACAAGCTTACCAAAGTGGCTCATTTTCTTCCTATCAAAGAATCTATCATAGCAGCTCAGCTGGCAGAGCTGTACACCTCCAGAATTGTCTCCTTGCACGGCATTCCACAATTGATATCTTCAGATCGTGGAAGCATCTTCACTTCTAAGTTCTGGGAATCTTTTCAGTCGGCCATGGGTTCTAACATTCGTTTCAGCACAACTTTCCATCCTCAAACAAGTGGCCAAGTCGAGCGAGTCAATCAAATCCTTGAAGATATGCTCAGGGCTTGTGTCATCTCTTTCGGTATGAAGTGGGAAGATTGTCTTCCATATGCTGAGTTTTCCTACAACAACAGTTTCCAAGCGAGTTCGGGCAAGGCCCCATTCGAAATTCTCTACGGCAGAAAGTACCATACTCCTCTCAACTGGTCTGAGGCAGGTGAACGCCAACTCCTTGGCAATGACTTGATCACAGAAGCCGAAGAAATGTGCAAAGTCATTCGTGAGAATCTCAAAGCCGCGCAATCGCGCCAAAAGAGTTACTATGATAGCAAGCACCGTGATTTGGCTTTTGAAATCGAAGACTATGTCTACCTCCGTGTCTCTCCAATGAAAGGAACTCGTCGCTTCGGTATCAAAGGGAAGCTTGCACCTAGATACGTGGGTCCTTTCAAGATCATTGGCAAAAGAGGCGATCTCGCCTATCAACTTGAGCTTCCATCCAACTTTGCAAACGTGCACGATGTGTTTCACGTGTCACAGCTCCGCAAGTGCTTCAAGGCGCCTGAGCGCACTATCAACTTCGAGGAGATCGACCTCCAAGAAGATCTCTCTTATCATGAGCATCCCGTTGCTATTCTTGAAGAAACCGAGCGCAAGACTCGCAACAAGTCAATCAGATTCCTGAAAGTGAAGTGGTCACACCATTCCGACCGAGAAGCCACCTGGGAGCACGAGGATCACCTCCGTTCCAAATATCCGTAGTTCTTTCAGTCCTAGATCTCGGGACGAGATCCTCTTGTAGTGGTGGAGTGTTGTAACACCCCGGATGTAACTTTCCATCTTGTAACTCCAACTCTTGCCATTTTCGGCTATGTGATATAATATTCCCTCCGTGGTTGGGTTTTGTCTTTTGTTTTTCATTTTATTCATGTCATGCATATCATACCATGTCATCATGTGCATTTCATTTTGCATACGTGTTCGTTTCATGCATCTGAGCATTTTCCCCGTTGTCCGTTTCGCAATCCGACACTCCCACATGCACCGACGCACCCCTCTTGTCTTCTTTCGTTGTGCGGGTGTTGAACGTTCTCGGAATGGACCGAGCCTTGCCAAGTGGCCCTGGTATAACACCGGTAGACCGCCTGTCAAGATTCGGGACGTTTGGAGCTCGTTTGGTACTCCAACGGTTAACCGCACTCCCGCAGAGGCCTCTTTTAAGTTGCAGCCCAACATCCCTCCAAAACTGGCCCAAAACCCATCTAACTCCCCTCCATGCTCTCGGTCGTTCGATCACGATCGTGTGGGCGAAAACTACACCTCATTTGGACTCTCCTAGCTCCCTCTATGCCTATTTATACACCCCCATTCCAAATTCGCGGATCCCTCTCCCCCTAACCCTAAAAATTCCCGGATCTGCCGCCGCCGGACGTGTCCGGAGCGGGCCGGACAGCGTCCGCCGCCGCCCGCGCCTCTCCGCGGCTGCCACGTGGCGCCGCCACCTCCCACCACGCCGAAGCCCGCCGAAGCCCGGTCGCGGACCCCCGGCCCGCGCG
>NC_041393.1:199586408-199627590 GCF_002162155.2 Triticum dicoccoides | reverse complement strand
GGCCCGGCCCCGCCTCCGTCTCCGGCGAGGGTCGCCGCCGGCGCCCCCTCCGGCTTCCTCCTCTCCGACCGCGCCTCTCCAGCCCGGCCCCGGCCTCTCCTTCCTCCGCCCTCGGCCCCAACTCCGGCGAGCTCGAGCTCGAGCTCCGGCCGGATCTCAGATCCGATCTGCCCAGGACCCGGTTGACTTTCTCCCCCCTCCATTTTCTGCCAAGTCTGTAAATTCTGCAGAAATCTTCATATGTTCATAGCATCACATCTTCGCACTCGTAGACCCGTTTCGTGCGTATAATATGTCAAATTGTTCACCTCGAAGAGTACATCATTTCATTCCATTGCATCGTTTACGTTTGAGGCCATCTTGATGCCCAAAATGCTGTTAGAAGAGGGCTTTATTTCTGTAGTTGCAGATTATTATCCGAACGAGCTCTTGTGTCATTTTTGCCATGATTAATGTGTGCATCCTATGAGGGTGATCCCTAAATGTGTTTCGAACTAGGCTATGTCTTCTTTACAGAGGTGCTTACCATGTATTTTTGTGATCAATGTGGTGACTAGCACAAGCATGCAAACTAGGCTTCGTGTTAACTCTGTTTTTAGTTCCTGCTCTGCTGTAAAAATGTTGCCATGTAAACATGTTGCTACAGATAAATCCATGCATAATTTGAGATACTTCAGTAAGGGTGTTTTGATAACATGGTTTTGCTCTATCCATCCATGGTCCTGGTTGCAATTATGGAGTAGTGTAGCATGTCCTTTTCGTGCTCTACTTTTGCTTCAGATCGTATCCTGGCAGATTGTTTACAAATTGTTCAACTTTGCCGGAGTTGTTGTAGTTGATCCGGATATGCTATGATGATGTTCCTTGCCATGTGTAGCTTCTATGTCATGCCTTCTTGATGGATGTATGCTTAGTTTATCATTAGAAGCTCTGTAGTGAGTGCATCAAGCTCACGAAGGTGCCTTCATTTTTATTCCAATGCCATGCTTGTTTGCTGAAATCTGTTAACGAAACTTGCTATGTTTACGTGGGTGCCATTATATTTTCCGATCCTTTTTGGCTTATGGTCAGTAAGGGACTTTTGATCTAGGCTTTGAGTAGATTCATGCCATGCCTTAGTTTGCTATTATAAGTTCCTGTATCATGTTGAGAACTTGCTCTGAACATTGCTTCGTGCTGCTATTTATGCCATGTCCAGCCTGTTGAAATATTTCATATCTCCATGCTTGGTTGAACCTGTTATGTTGTGAATGAGCCGTAGCTCAGTGTTCCTCTTTTGTAAAGCATCTCCTGTAGATCATTGCCATATGCTTTGTTTTTATGTTGGGGTGCTGTAGCATAGTTTCTTGTTGCTTGCAAAGTAGCATCGTGCTGTAATCGCAGCTTTGTGTCATTCTTGTATTGCTTGTCATTTGCAAACCGTGCATCCGTTCCCGGTGATCTTTATATCGATTTCGACCGAAATCATCTCATCTTTCCAGTGGCATACTTGGTTTGCCAAGTTGATGCCTTGTTCATCATCTTTCCTTCCGAAGCACGCATATGCATTGCTTATCACATCTCGCATATCATGACTTGTATTGCATCATGTGGCTTGCGCATTGCACCGTGATTTATTGTGGTTCCTTTGCTTGTGTTCTTGATTTGGGTAGAGCCGGGAGACGAGAACGTGCATGAGGAATCTGTTGAGTACGCTTATGAGGATCCAGCCTTCGACAACTCTGAGAACCTTGCAGGCAAGATGACCATACCTTCGAAATCATTTCTATCTTTGCTTGCTAGTATTCGCTATATCGCTATGTTAGCCCTACCTGCCTTTGTTTACCATGCCTACCTATTGCCATGTTAAACCTCTAACCATCCCGTTCCTAGCAACCTTTGTCTGGCTATGTCACCGCTTTTGCTCAGCCCCTCTTATAGCATTGTTAGCTGCAGGTGAAGATGAAGTTTGTTCCAGGTCGGAACATGGTTACTTTGGGATATCACAATATCTCCTGTTTATATTAATGCACCTTATATATTTGGTAAAGGGTGGAAGGCTAGGCCTTATGCCTGGTGATTTGTTCCACTCTTGCCGCCATAGTTCCGTAAACCGGTGTTATGTTCCTTGATATTGCGTTCCTTACACGGTTGGGTGATTTATGGGACCCCCTTAACAGTTCGCTTTGAATAAAACTCCTCCAGCAAGGCCCAACCTTGGTTTTACCATTTGCCACCTATACCCTTTTTCCCTTGGGTTTTCGCGAGCCCGAGGGTCATCTTTAATTTAACCCCCCCGGGCCAGTGCTCCTTCGAGTGTTGGTCCGAAATGAGTAGACTGCGGGGCCACCTTGGGGAAACTTGAGGGCTGGTTTTACTCGTAGGATGTCTCATCTGGTGTGCCCTGAGAACGAGATATGTGCAGCTCCTATCGGGATTTGTCGGCACATCGGGTGGCTTTGCTGGTCTTGTTTTACCATTGTCGAAATGTTTTGCGAACCGGGATTCCGAGACTGATCGGGTCTTCCCGGGAGAAGGTCTATTCCTTCGTTGACCGTGAGAGCTTGTGATGGGCTGAGTTGGGACACCCCTACAGGGTATATAGTCTTTCGAAAGCCGTGCCCGCGGTTATGAGGCAGATGGGAATTTGTTAATGTCCGGTTGTAGATAACTTGACACTTGAACTCTTTAAAATACATCAACCGCGTGTGTAGCCATGATGGTTTCTTCTCGGCGGAGTCCGGGAGGTGAACACGGTTTGTGTTATGTTTGACGTAAGTAGTTTCAGGATCACTTCTTGATCACTTCTAGCTTCTCGACCGCCGCGTTGCTTCTCTTCTCGCTCTCACTTGCATATGTTAGCCACCATATATGCTTAGTGCTTGCCGCAGCTCCACCATATTACACCTTTTCCTGCCTATGAGCTTAAATAGTCTTGATCTCGCGGGTGTGAGATTGCTGAGTCCCTGTGGCTCACAGATTCTACCAAAACAGATGTAGGTGCCGATGATACCAGCGCAGATGGCGCAACTGAGCTGAAGTGGGAATTTGACGAAGCTCTTGGTCGTTACTATGTATCGTTTCCAGATGATCAGTAGTGGAGCCCAGTCGGGACGATCGGGGATTTGTGTAGCATTTGGGGTAGTCTTCTTTTATTTTGGTTCCGTAGTCGGACCTTGAGTGTAATCTGAATGATGGATGTTTATTTATGTACTGTGTGAAGTGGCGACTGTAAGCCAACTATGTATCTTTTCCCTTATGTATAACATGGGTTGTGCGAAGATTACCTCACTTGCGACATTGCTTTCAATGCGGTTATGCCTCTAAGTCGTGCTTCGACACATGGGAGATATAGCCGCATCGAGGGCGTTACACGAACAGTGTCCGACCTCCCATCAATGGTGTATTCCTCGGCTTCTATGCTCCAATAATGGCCATCTCCATGTGTCGAGCGAATACGAGGAGCCGGAGCATCTTTAGATTTGCCACCCTGACCTTGTAAGCGAACCATCTATTTGTAGAGACGGAGATCCTCAGATCCAAATCTCACCTTCTTCCTTCCAGCAAGATTTCAACATAGCGCATCCGGAAAAACCATCCACATCATGGCCGGTCGCCGCAGCTCCTCTTCTCGCTCCCTTGGCCCTAAGCCAGGTGATTGGGAAAAGTGTTCTATCCCCCACAACCGTTTAGTAGAGTTGCATACCCAAGGGTTTCTTCCACCTGAGTACATGGTCCCCATCCGAGCTGGACTAGCCACCTATAATGGCGGGGCGCAAGCGGAGAGATCTCCTAACCCATCTCAAGGGGAGCGGGTATGCCTCATCCCATATTTGCTAAGAGGCGTCGGGTTTCCAATCCACCCATTCCTTCGCGGGCTCCTGGAGTTCTACGGCCTCCAGCTGCATAACTTTACCCCCGCCTACATGCTGCACATCGCAGGATATGTTGCCCTCTGTGAATTATTCCTAGGCTGCGAGGCTCACTTCGAGTTATGGAAGAGGCTATTCTGCCTCGTCCCTCGTAATCAGGGGGGATCTTTATATCAAGTGGGCAGAGCCGAAATATGGCGCGTCGCCCAGGCCGGATACCTATCCGGCACTCCAAAGAAGGCATCCGAAGATTGGCCCTTGGAGTGGTTTTATGTGGATGACGTTCCCCTTCCGGACCCAATCCGGACGGGCCTTCCTGAGTTTAATAACGCTCCGCTGAAGAAATGCCAAAGCTGGCGCCCTCGGAGCCCCTAGGTGGAAGATGACCGAGAAGTCCACTTCCTGATGGGCAGGATAAAGACACTGGCCAAATAAGGATTGACAATAACTGAAGTTATATCAATATGCATAATGCGGGGGGGGGGGGGTGCAGCCACTTCAATATCGAGGGAAGCCCATGTGGCACTTCAACGGGGAAGACGATGCACCCGCTGCGGTCGTAAAGGTCCGGACTCCGCCACCGCTCTGGCGAGAATACTGTTTGATTTATATAAAGGAGAAGAAGAGGAGTTCCTCCGTATTAAACCGCGGGATGGATTTTCCATGTCCAACTCCCCAAGTTGGGTTAGCCGTTACTCTTTGCTCAACTCTATCCATTCTTTCATCCTTCATTGCAATCATTTGACTCTGCTGTTTTCTAAGCAGGAACTGAGGAAGGCTGTGAAAGAGTTCAACAGCCCTTCTCTGCAGCCAGAAGATCCCGGCCGGGCCCTCAACCCTGGACTTGAAGAAGATCTGGATATATCTATGGAGCTTGTCGATGGGACATTTTATCAGGCAAGCTGCGACGACACCTTAGTGGCCATTATTGCCGATTATCCCGGACTGCTCGCTACGTCATGTGTAAGCAAAGCTAAAGCCCTAACCTCCAAAGAGGATTCCTCCTTTGTACCATACCTTATGCACAAATATCAAATTTTTATAGAGACGACCATCAGAAAGCGGCACCGAGCCCCTAGGGGCTCATCAGCAAAGGGTATCCGGGCCAAGCAGGCTCAAGAGGAAGGGGGTCAGGGTCAAAACGCCACTGCAGAGGTATAATTAAAATCTGATATGTGATTATCATTTGTGAAATGTAACAGCGCCCATCATGTTCTGGCAGAAAGAGTAGTCGCCGGACTATATCCGAAGATCCTGCCGGCCACGCCTCCACCAGCCGGATTCCAGAACCGGTCTCAAGAGAGGAGGCTAATGTGGGGACGACGCCGGATTTCCCTCCAACAGAGGATGCGGATAGGCTCTCCGTCACAAATTCCGAAGTAGAGAGCGCCATGAATCACCGGCGCCGTCGGTCCGTACTCCGCAATGGTATCTTTTCCGAAGAGGCATTCAATGCCTTCAATTTGGGAGACGCATATATCCGAGCTGCCCAAGATGGACTTGCCCGAGCGACAGACCAGTATGCAAAGGATATACGGGTAAGAAAATTTGATAAGCATGTATATCAGTAGCCCTTGAGACTTGAAACAGTTGGAACAACTGATTTAAGGATCATTGTATGCGCAAGTTCTTGTAGAGTAGAATACCCATTTAACTCAAGAGCTAGAGGAGTGCAAGACCCAGCTGAGGGCCGCAGTTGCCAAACTAGAGGAATCCCCAAAGGCCTCATCTGGTAATACTTGTCTCAATAGAAAAAATTTAAGGACGTATACCATTTAGTATTCGTCTTGCTTTATAAGTCTAACAGAAAATTCTGCAGACAATCCCGGAGAGAATCCGGAGATCGTAAAAGATAGTGAGTCACATCTCCAAAGACAGCTAAAGGCTGGCGAGCGTGTGCTTACGCAGGTTAGGCAGGAGAAAAACACTCTCCAAGACGCCAATGTGCGACTGGGCATCGAATTATCAGATGTTCGAGCTCAGCTTGCGGACTCTGTGAAGGAGAACCGGAGGCTGCGACGTGGCATTTACAGTAAGTGCTTAAACGAACTGTAGCACAGTTCGGCGAGGAAGTGTGCTGACCCGGTTATGTCTGTAGGTATGCTGACAGGCCATCCTGAAGAGGAGATGCCCGGATCCGCAGGTGATATGCTGCAAGATCTCTCGCAACTGCACAAACAAGCTCGGCAGGCGATGCGGGGTATTGCCCAGGCCCTGTGGCCATCCGCTTCCCTGCCAGGGGGCATGGGAGAGCTTGTGGAGATGCTCAAAGGAGCACGACGGCGCTTCCGATTATGGAAGATATCAGCTTGCCGACAAGGTGCAAGGGAAGCCTGGGCCATGGTGAAGACGCGATACGCCAAGGCTGACCCAAACCATATGGCCGAAGTCGGACCGGTGGGGCCAGATGGGCAAGAGATTCCTGTAAGTCTGGTGTATGACCAGGTAGCGTTAGCCGCAAAGTATTCCCAACATGATTGTAGACTAGACAACCTGTTAGATTGTATAGACGAAGAATATAGCCAATCCAAGTGACTATGTAATTCAATGGACATATGTAGTCCCTAGCTGGATTGAAAATCATTTGTCATGGCGGACCTTTTTGCTTCAGCCCCCGGACCCGACAGTCCGGGGTGTATCCGAATACCCTCTCAGTTATATAAAACCGGGGTATGCATGGAAACCAGGCGTAGGGGTCACAAGTGCTTGAACAGACAAGTACCCAACTAGTTATGTTATATTAAATGGATAGTAAGAAACATCTTCCAGAGAGAATAGTTCCGTTAGGGGTTCCTTTCCATGGGTACGCATGCATCGATGTGCATGTCCGAACTGCGACCAGAAGCGCAGGAAATAAAACATCTGGGGATTCACGTTGTAATAAACGAAAAACATATTTTGTTCACTGACCGAATATTCCCTTAAGAACGCTAGCTTTCGGCTTCACCCAGTCTGAGGTACACATCCGACTGAACCGGCAGTAACAATCGCAGAGGTGCTCCCCTTATGCCCTAGCCGAATTAACGGGAATGTAGGGCATAAACACAAGAGCCAGGCAACCCAGCATGGCCAAAACTTAAGTCATATCGATGCATATAATGGTGAAGAAAAGGCACATATGGAAAGCAAATGCATATGTGATTGGCGGGAAGCCATTAGAGTAATTATATTTAACTTTCGTATAGGAAGCCCCCAGGTATATAGAGTACGCATAATGCGGCCGGAGCAATCAAAGCATCAGTACAGTATGTAAGGCTTTATGTGAAAAATATAAAGAGGGTGAGAAAGGAAGAAGGAGGACATAATTGAAAGAGCGGAGGTAAGGAGACAAACACTGAGTTCGGCAATAGGCGTAGAATCTTCGGAGTCTGGCCGCATTCCATGGATTCGGCTCGAGTTTGTTATCAGATGTATTGTGCAGATGGTACGCTCCTCCGGTGAGAACTTTATCAATGATTAAGGGACCCTCCCACTTGGGTTTGAGCTTGTCCTTCTTCTTCTCCGGTAGGCGTAGAACTAGTTCGCCAACGTTATAAGTTTTGGCCCGTACTTCTCTGCTTTGATATCTTCGAGCCTGTTGCTGACAGAACGTGGAACGGGCTTTTGCGATGTCACGCTCCTCGTCCAGGGCATCTAAGTTATCCTGCCGATCTAGTTCGGCTTCCTTTTCTTCGTACATGCGCACACGAGGTGAGTCATGGATTATGTCGCAGGGTAGCACTGCTTCTGCGCCGCACACCATAAAAAATGGTGTGTATCCGGTGGTACGATTTGGTGTGGTCCACAACCCCCAGAGTATGGAGTCGAGCTCCTCGACCCAATGCGTGTCTGATTCCTTCAAGGATCGCACTAGTCTGGGTTTGATGCCGCTCATGATGAGACCATTTGCACGTTCGACTTGACCGTTTGTTTGGGGGTGATAGACGGAGGCGTAATCGAGCTTGATGCCCATGTTGCCGCACAAGGCTTTCACCTCATCGGTTGTGAAATTTGAGCCATTGTTAGTGATGATGTTGTGGGGGACACCATAACGGTGTACAACCCCTGATATGAAGTCTATCACTGGTCCGGATTCAGCCGTTTTAACTATCTTGGCTTCTATCCATTTGATGAACTTGTCCACCATGATGAATAATTATTTTTTCTTATGGCTTCCCCCTTTAAGAGGCCCGACCATGTCTAGCCCCCAGACCGCAAAGGGTCAAGTTATGGGGATTGTTTGGAGAGCGGTAGGGGGCATATGGCTCTGATTGGCGAAGAGTTGGCAACCAACGCAGTGTTGGACAAGGTCCTGTGCATCTGCCCGGGCTGTCGGCCAGTAAAAACCTGTGCGGAAGGCCTTGCTTACAAGTGCCTGAGCTGCAGTGTGGTGTCTGTCGAGTCCGGTATGGATTTCGGCTAAGAGCTGCCGCCCTTCCTCTTCGGAGATGCATCTTTGGAGTACTCCGGTGGCACTTTTCTTATAGAGCTCTCCCTCATGGACTTTGTAGGCCTTGGAACACCGCACAATGCAGCGTGCCTCATTTTGGTCCTCGAGGAGCTCTTGCCTGTTTAGGTAGGCCAAGAAAGGCTCGGTCCACGGGGCGATGACAGCTATGATTTCGTGGGCTGAAGGTGTTATTTCGGTGGCAGAGCCCCCGATTATGTCAGATGGTTCAGAATTTGGGGTTGTGTTCGGGGCCGGACTGGTGTTGCCGGTCTCCCCTTACAATACCAGGATGCCTTGAACAGCCTTTCCAGGAAGATATTAGGTGGGGCGGGGTCGCGCTTAGCACCGATGTGGGCGAGGATATCCGCCGCTTGATTGTTTTCTCGGACCACATGGTGGAATTCGAGCCCCTCAAACCGAGCTGACATTTTGAGAACGACATTACAATAGGCCGCCATTTTCGGATCCTTGGCATCGAAGTCTCCATTTATTTGTGATATTGCGAGGTTCGAGTCCCCCCGCACTTCTAGGCATTGAATGCCCATGGAGACTGCCATCCGAAGATCATGCAACAGTGCCTCGTATTCGGCTGCATTGTTGGAGTCTGTGTATAATATTTGGAGTATGTATTGGACCGTGTCTCCGGTGGGGGATGTCAAGACTACACCCGCTCCCAATCCGGCCATCATTTTAGAGCCGCTGAAGTGCATGATCCAACTGGAGTACACACCATACTCTTTAGGCAGTTCGGCTTCTGTCCATTCGGCGACAAAGTCCGCCAGGACTTGCGATTTAATGGCCTGCCGTGGTCTGTATGTTATGTCGAATGGAAGGAGCTCGATAGCCCATTTAGCAATCCGTCCCGTGGCGTCGCGGTTGTTTATTATGTCATTGAGTGGTACTTCAGAGGCCACCGTAATCGAACACTCTTGGAAGTAGTGTCGTAGCTTCCGGGATGCCATGAAGACCGGTATGCTATCTTTTGATAGTGTGGATATCGGTATTTGCATGGAGTGAGGACAGTGGACACGTAATATACCGACTTTTGAAGCGGGAACTTGTGTCCGTTTTCTTCTCGTTTGACGACGAGCACTGCGCTTACAACCTGGTGTGTTGCAGCTATGTACAATAGCATAGGTTCGCCAGTATTTGGCGCAGTCAGGACTGGATTGCTGGCCAATAGGGCCTTTATTTCTTCCAGTTCGGCTGTGGCCGCATCCGTCCACTCGAAGTGTTCGGTGCACCGAAGAAGGCGATAAAGAGGTAGTGCATTTTCTCCTAATCGAGATATAAAGCGGCTTAAGGCAGCCACACATCCAGTTAGTTTCTGGATCTGCTTGAGGTCTGTTGGGATAGCCAACCGCGACAGAGCTCAGATTTTTGCCGGATTTGCTTCGATTCCTCTGTTGGAAACGATGAAGCCGAGCAACTTCCCGGAGGGTACGCCGAAGACACATTTTTCCGGGTTGAGCTTGATGTCGTATGTTCGGAGGTTGTCGAACGTGAGTCTTAAGTCATCTATTAGAGTTTCTACGTGTCTTGTTTTGATGACCACGTCGTCCATGTATGCTTCCACTGTTTTGCCGATTTGCTTCTCCAGGCATGTCTAAATCATGCGTTGATAGGTTGTGCCGGCATTTTTGAGCCCGAAGGGCATAATGTTGAAACAGAAGGGGCCATATGGCGTTATGAAGGCCGTTGCGGCTTGGTCGGATTCTGCCATCTTGATCTGATGGTTTCCGTAGTATGCGTCGAGAAAACATGGTGAGTCGTGTCCTGCGGTGGCGTCAATGATTTGGTCAATGCGAGGGAGGGGGAAGGGATCCTTAGGGCAAGCTATATTGAGGTCTTTGAAATCGACACATAGGCGCCAGGATTTGTCCTTCTTTGGTACCATCACCAGGTTTGCTAGCCAATCCGGATGTTTTATATCTCTGATGAACCCGGCCTCAAGTGGCTTGGCTAGCTCTTCTCACATGGCTTGCCGCTTAGGCTCTAAGAAGCGCCTAAGAGTCTGCTTGACTGGCTTGTATCCTTTTAGTATATTGAGGCTGTGTTCGGCCAGCCTGCGTGGGATGCCCGGCATGTCTGAAGGATGCCAGGCAAAAATGTCCCAATTCTTGCGTAGGAAGTCTCACATTGCGGCGTCCATTTTAGGGCTCAACTGTGTCCCAATGGAAGCTGTCTTTGTGGGGTCCATTGGGTGGACCTGGAATTTGACTATCTCGTCCGCGGGCTTGAAGGAGGTGGACTTGGGTCGCATGTCGAGTATCACGTCGTCTCTGTCCACTGTGGCGTGCAACATTGTTAGTTCTTGGGACGCTAGGGCTTCGGATAATGCTTCCGGGGCTAGTGTGACGGTTTTATTTTCGGCGCGGAGTGCGACGTTCGGATCACTAGCTAGAGTGATGATTCCATTGGGCCCGGGCATTTTGAGCTTCATGTACCCGTAATGGGGTATAGCTTGAAAGCTCGTGAATGCATCCCGCCTTAAAAGGGCGTGGTATCCGCTACTGAATGGGGCCACTTGGAACGTGATTACTTCGGACCTGTAATTCTCCGGCGTGCCGAATACCACATCCAGTGTGATTTTTCCCGCACATCGTGCCTCCCGACTAGGGATGATTCCTCTGAAGGTCGTGCTGCTTCGCTCAATGCGGCTCTTGTCAATTTCCATCTTGTTGAGGGTTTCCTCGTAAATGAGGTTTAGTCCGCTTGTCGGTGTCAAAATCGGCGGATCTCAGGTAGGGGGTCCTGAACTGTGCGTCTAGGCGTATGGTAACTGGAGACAAGGGACACGATGTTTTTACCCAGGTTCGGGCCCTCTCGACAGAGGTAAAATCCTACTCCTGCTTGATTAATATTGATGATATGGGTAGTACAAGAGTAGATCTACCACGAGATCAGAGAGGCTAAACCCTAGAAGATAGCCTATGGTATGATTGTTGTTCGTCCTACGGACTAAACCTCTCCGGTTTATATAGACATCGGAGAGGGCTAGGGTTACACAGAGTCAGTTACAATGGGAGGAGATCTACATATTGTATCGCCAAGCTTGCCTTCCACGCCAAGGAAAGTCCCATCCGGACACGGGACAAAGTCTTCAATCTTGTATCTCCATAGTCCGGGAGTCCGGCCAAAGGTCATAGTCCGGCCATCCCGACACCCCCTAATCCAGGACTCCCTCAGTAGCCCCCGAACCAGGCTTCAATGATGATGAGTCCGGCACGCAGATTCGTCTTCGGCATTGCAAGGCGGGTTCTTCTCCAAATCCCATATACCTGTCGAATAGTGTCCGGCTTCCGATGAATGTTGCGCTCCTTGGCTTCTGCGCCCAATAATGTCTCCACGTGTCAAAAGAATGCGAAAAGATAGGGTGTTTTTTCATTTACCCCCCTAGCTGCGAAAATGGGCCGCCTATAAAAGAGGCGGGGACTTAGATCCGAATCACACCATCTTCCCTCCACGAGCATTCATCGGAGCGCATTCGACAAAGATCCATTCCATCATGGCCGGTCGACGCAACTCCTCCTCTCGCCCCCAACGCTCAGCCTGGAGATTGGGAGAGGTGTTCCGTCCCGCACAGCGAGCTAGTAGCGCTCCAAGCCAACGGGCTTCTCCCCCCAGCTTACATGGTCCCAGTTCGAGCCGGGATTGCCACTTATAATGGCGGAGAGCAAGCGGAGAGCGTCCCCAATCCCTCCAAAGGAGAGCGGGTATGCCTTGTCCCTTATTTAATAAGAGGGCTCGGATTTCCAGTTCATCCGTTTCTTCGGGGGCTCCTGGAGTTCTATCGCCTCCAGTTACACAACCTTACGCCTGCCTCCATATTGCATATTGCGGGCTTCGTAGCCCTTTGCGAGCTGTTTTTGGGCATCGAGGCCCATTTTGCGCTGTGGAAGAAGTTGTTTTGCCTCGTGCCCCGTTCTCAGGAGGGGTCGATATATCAAGTGGGCGGAGCCGAACTATGGCGCATCGCCGGGACCGGATATCTATCCGGAACCCCAAAGAAGGCGTCCAAAGACTGGCCTTCAGAATGGTTTTATATAGAAGACATCCCTCTGCCGGACCCTGTACGGATCGGCCTCCCTGAGTTTGATAATGCTCCCTTGAAGAAACGCCTGAGTTGGCGCCCACGGAGCCCTCAGAAGGAAAATGACAGGGACGTCCTTTACCTCATGAGCCGAATAAGGTTGTTAGCTCATTCCGGACTGACCATGATCGAGGTCATGGCCATATGCATTACGCAGGGGGTGCAGCCGCTTCAATACCGAGGCCACCCGATGTGGGATTTCAACGGGGAGGACGACGCAACCCGGTGCGGACGTAAGGGGCCGGATTTGGCTGCCACTCTAACAAAGATCTTGTCCGCTTTGTACAAGGGAGAAGAGGAGGAATTCCTCCGTGTCAACCCACGGGGCAGATTTTCTATGCACAATCCTCCAAGCAGGGTAAGCGAACACGTTCACTTGCCCATCCGTTTTTATATTCCCACAGTTAAGTACTTAGTCTAGCAATTTCAACGAAGGAGCTACGCCAGACTGTAAAGGAGATAAACAACCCTCCTCCACAACCCGAGGACCCGGAACGGTCCCTCGACCCGGACTCCCATGAGGACCCGGACTTATGTGTGGAGCTGATTGATGGGGTGTTTCATCAGTTGAGTAAGGACAACACCTTAGTGGCCATTACGGCCGATTATCCCGGACTACTTCCAGCCTCAAAGGTAACCGAGATCGAAGTCCCAGTACTTTCAAGAGGATCCATCCGTGCTTATTTTTGATCACCGTATACCAATGGCATTTTTCGCAGGGGAAATCCTTGAGGCGGAGGGCCGAGCCCGCGGCGGCTAGCCAACAAGGGCCATCGAGGCCCAGCGGGCTAAAAGAAGTGTGAACCGGATCGAGACGCCGACGCAACGGTATGGCGTGTAACTTTAATGCCCAGGGTTTATGCCCTCAAAGCGTACTAACGCTCATGCTTACTTTAGGAAGAAGAGCGCCCGCCGGACTATATCCACCGGCCAGGCTTCAAGGCCGGGTCCAGAAGCGGAGGCGAACACGGGGTGCGTATCGGACACTCCTCCGACAGAGGATGCAGATGGGCTGTATGCCACCAATTTCGAGGTGGAGAGTGCCATGAACCACAGGCGTCGCCGGACTGTTCTTCGTGACGCTTGTTTTTTCCAAGAGGCGTTGGACGCTTTTAATACGGGAGACGCGTACCTCCGTGCCACTCAAAATGGTCTAGCCAGAGCCACAGAGCAGTATGTAAAAGACATACGGGTGAGAAAATTTGATGGTTACATATGTTAGTAGCCCCCGAGACTTGAAACAGTTAGAATGACTGATTTAAGGATCATTTGTTATGCAGGATCTTAGAGAAAAGAATACCCGACTGTCCCAGGAGCTGGAAGAGTGCAAAGCCCAACTTGAGGCCGCACTGGCCGCAACAGGGAAGGCCCAAGAGACCCCCTCTGGTAATATACGCTTCGAAAGATAAGTATGTAGTGAAGTGCGACATGTGTGCAATTCTGACAATAACAGTGCAGATGGCGCCGGAGTGGATCCGGACAAGCAACAACTCTTGCGCCAGTTAAAGGCCGGTGAGAGCGTACTTACAAGGGTGAGGCAAGAGAAGAACAAGCTTCAAGATGCCAACACCCAGCTGGGCGAGGAACTAAAGGATGTTCGTGCTCAGCTGTCAGACTCTATGAAGGAGAATCGGCGGCTTCGACGCGACATTTTTAGTAAGTGCTTGAGCGAACTTATGAAAAGAAGAGTTCGGCGAGGAAGTTGAATTGATAGTGTTATGTCTATAGGTATGCTGACAGGTCGACCTGCGGAGGAAATGCCCGGTTCTACGGGTGACCTTCTTCCCGAGCTCTCACAACTGCACGAACGAGTTCAGCAGGTGATGCAAGGCGTCGCCCAGGCCTTGTGGCCATCCGTCTCCGTGCCCGAAGGCCTTGGAGAGTTTGCAGAGAAGCTGAAGGGAGCGCGGCAACGCTTCCGATTATGGAAGATATCAGCCTGCCGTCAAGGCGCCCCATAAGCCTGAGCCATGGTGAAGACGCGGTACACGAAGGCTGACCCAAACCACATGGCCGAGGTCGGACCTGTGGGGCCCAATGGGAAGGAGTTCCCTGTCAGTTTAGTGTACGGCCAGGTAGAGTTGGCCGCAAAATATTCCCAACAGGACTGTAAACTAGACAACTTGTTGGATGGTATTGAAGAGGAATATACCCAGTCAAATTGACTACGTAATTTAAAATGACATGTAAAATGCCTTCTAGCCGAATTGTAGATCGTTTGTTATAGCGGACCTTTTCGCTTCAACCTCGGGACCCGATAGTCCGGAGTGTGTCCGAATACCCTCTCGGTTATGTAAGAACCGGGGCATGCATGGAGACCAGGCGTAGGGGTCATTAGTGCTTTAGCAGACAAGTGCCCAACTAGTTATGTTATATTACATGGTTAGTAAGAAACATCTTCCAAGGAGAATAGTTCCGTTAGGGGTTCCTTTCCCTGGGAGGCATGCCCTAAAGTGCATGTCCGAACTGCTAAAAAAGCACGAAAGCATCTGGGGGCGGATAAATAATCAAGGTAAAAAACATCTTTTAGTTCACCGACCGAATATTCCCTTAAGAACGCTAGCTTTCGGCTTCACCCAGTCTGAGGTACACATCTGGCTGACCCGGTAGTAACAACCGCAGAGGTGCTCCCTTTACCACCTAGCCGAACAATCGGGAACGTAGGGGTAAGCACAGGAGCCAGGCAACCCAGCTTGGCCAAAACTTAAGTCATATCGATGCATATAATGGTGAATAAAAGGTACATGCGGAAGTGTGATGCACGTCTTGGGCACGAGGCCCATATAAATAAGCTTCTATTGAAGAAGCCCCCAGGTATAATGAGCGCAGATAGCGCGTCAATTGTGTGCGAACGAGGCGCGAATGAGCCCTTAAAAGGTCGTAAGAGAAAAGGAGGGAGAAGGAGAGAAATATAAGACAACTAATCTGTAAAAAATAGACAGAGGAAGGAGACGAACACAGAGTCTGGCGCTAGGCGTAGAATCTTCGTAGGTGCGCGGCGTTCCACGGGTTCGGCTCGAGTCGGTTATCCGATGCATTTCGCAGACGGTACGCTCCACCAATCAGGACTTGGTCGATTATGAAGGGACCTTCCCATTTGGGCTTGAGTTTGTCCTTATTCTTATCCGGCAGGCGTAGAACTAATTCGCCAACATTGTAAGTTTTGGCCCGTACTTCTCTGCTTTGATATCTTCGAGCCTGCTGTTGATAGAATGCGGAACGAGCTTTTGCCACATCGCGCTCCTCCTCCAATGCATCCAAACTGTCCTGCCGATCGAGTTCGGCTTCTCTTTCTTTGTACATGCGCACGCGAGGTGAGTCATGAATTATGTCGCAGGGCAGAACTGCCTTTGCGCCGTATACCATAAAAAATGGTGTGAATCCGGTAGTGCGGTTCGGCGTGGTCCGCAGCCCCCAGAGTACGGAATCGAGCTCCTCTACCCAGTGTGTGTTAGATTCCTTGAGGGACCGCACTAGTCTGGGTTTGATGCCGCTCATGATTAGACTATTTGCCCGCTCGACTTGACCGTTAGTTTGTGGGTGATAGACTGAAGCGTAGTCGAGCTTGATGCCCATGTTTTTGCACCAGAGTTTTACCTTGTTGGCCATAAAGTTCGTGCTGTTATCAGTGATGATGCTATGGGGGACGCTGTAACGGTGTACGACCCCTGATATGAAGTCTATCACTGGTCCGGATTCGGCCGTCTTGACAGGCTTGGCCTCTATCCATTTGGTGAATTTGTCAACCATGACCAATAAGTATTTTTGCTTGTGGGTTCCCCCTTTAAGGGGTCCAACCATATAAAGCCCCCAAACCGCGAAGGGCCAGGTGATGGGTATAGTTCGGAGGGCAGTGGGTGCCATATGGCTTTGGTTAGCGAATAATTGACAGCCGACGCATCGTTGGACTAAGTCCTGAGCATCTGTCCGGGCCGTAGGCCAATAAAATCCAGTACGGAAGGCCTTGCTTACAAGGGCCCGAGCTGCGGCGTGGTGCCCGCCTAGTCCGGCATGAATTTCAGCCAGAAGGTTCCGCCCTTCCTCTTCGGAGATACACCTTTGAAGGACTCTGGTGGTGCTTTTCCTATAAAGCTCTCCTTCATGGACTTTGTAGGCTTTAGATCGCCGCACTATGCAGCGTGCCTCGTTTTGGTCCTCGGGGAGTTCTTGCCTAGTTAGGTAGGCTAAGAATGGTTCTGTCCACAGGGCAATGACTGCCATTATTACGTGGGCTGAGGATGTTACTTCGTTGGCAGAGCCTCCCGTTGTGTCAGAATGTTCGGTATCAGGTGGTGCGGCTGAGTCCGAGTTGTTATTTCTGGACTCCCCTTCCCATTGGACGGATGGCTTGAATAGCCTCTCCAAGAAAATGTTGGGGGGGACTGCATCGCGCTTTGTGCCGATGCGTGCCAAGACATCTGCTGCCTGATTATTTTCCCGGGCTATATGGTGAAATTCGAGCCCCTCGAACCGAGCTGACATTTTTAGGAAGGCATTGCGATAAGCTGCCATTTTTGGATCCTTGGCATCAAAGTCTCCATTTATTTGGGATATCGTGAGGTTTGAATCCCCACGCACCTCTAGGCGTTGAATGCCCATGGAGACTGCCATCCGGAGACCATGTAGAAGGGCCTCGTATTCGGCTGCATTGTTAGAGTCCGTATACATTATCTGGAGTACATATTGAACTGTATCTCCTGTTGGGGACGTCAGAACGACACCAACCCCCAGGCCCACTAGCATTTTGGAGCCGTCGAAGTGCATGATCCAGTTGGAATATGTGCCATACTCTTTAGGGAGTTCGGCTTTAGTCCATTCAGCGAGAAAGTCGGCCAAAATTTGCGACTTGATAGCTCGCCGTGGCTTATAGGTTATGTCGAACGGGTGGAGCTCAATGGCCCATTTGGCAATCTGGCTCATCGCGTCGCGGTTGTTTATAATATCATTAAGAGGCACTTCGGAGGCTACTGTTATTGAACACTCTTGAAAGTAATGTCGTAGCTTCCGGGATGCCATGAACACTGCGTACGCTATCTTTTGGTAATGCGGGTACCGTGACTTGCATGGAGTGAGGACAGTGGACACGTAGTAGACTGGTTTTTGAAGGGGGAATTTGTGTCCGTCCGTTTCTAGTTCGACGACGAGCACTGCGCTTACAACTTGATGAGTTGCCGCAATGTATAATAGCATTGGTTCGCCGATGTTAGGCGCGGCCAGGACCGGGTTTGTTGCCAATATGGCTTTTATTTCTTCGAGTCCGGCCGTGGCAACATCCGTCCACTCGAAGTGTTTGGTGCGCGGGAGGAGGCGATAAAGGGGTAATGCCTTTTCTCCCAAGCGGGAGATGAAGCGGCTTAGAGCCGCCACGCATCCAGTCAATTTTTGTATTTGTTTGAGGTCCTTTGGAAGATCCAATTGTGACAGAGCTCGGATCTTGGCTGGGTTTGCTTCAATTCCTCTACCGGATACAATGAAGCCCAAGAGCTTTCCGGCTGGTATGCCAAAAACGCATTTTTCCGGGTTAAGCTTGATGTCATATGTTCGGAGGTTATCGAACGTGAGCCTCAAGTCGTCTATTAGAGTTTCGACATGCTTGGTTTTGACGACCACGTCATCCACGTATGCTTCAACTGTTTTGTCGATCTGATTGGCCAGACATGTCTGAATCATGCGCTGATATGTTGCGCCGGCGTTTTTTTATCCCGAAGGGCATTGTATTGAAGCAGAATGGGCCGTATGGGGTGATAAATGCCGTTGCAGCTTGGTCTGGCTCTGCCATCTTAATCTGATGGTAGCCAGAGTATGCGTCGAGGAAACACAATGAATCGTGTCCTGCGGTAGCGTCGATGATTTGATCAATGCGGGGGAGGGGGAAGGGATCCTTTGGGCAAGCCTTGTTGAGGTCCTTGAAATCGATGCATAGGCGCCAGGATTTGTCCTTCTTTGGTACCATCACCAGGTTTGCTAGCCAGTCCAGATGTTTTATATCTCTGATGAATCCGGCTTCCAGTAGTTTGGCTAGCTCCTCTCCCATGGCTTGTCTCTTAGGTACAGAGAAACGCCGAAGAGCCTGCTTAACAGTATTTTCATCGCACAGTATTTTCGTATAGTATTTTCGTACCATAGATGCCAAGTTAGTGAAGCGTGTAATATCACGGCGACTTATGGCATTGAGGATTCCGATGTCCGTGCAATTATTGCAGAAGGATGAAATTGCATCCTCCTCGCAGCAGTCCTCTATCCTGTTCATAACCAGGAGGAATCTGGCCCAGTAATGATGTACTGTTTCTGTGGGCTCTTGCCGAACTTGGGATAGATCCCTTATGTTAGGGTGGGCGGGTGGAGTTAAATCTGGAACCTCGCCCGATCTGAGGCTCAGCGGCCAAGGAGTTTCCCAATTCGGAAGATTGGGTTCTTGGATGCTGTCCAATGAATCTGGCCTGCTGCCTGACTTTAGGTTCAGGGCTTGAGTGACGTCCTCCCCTCCGCGGGTATCCGGCTTGGGGGGATCGAGAATCTGGACATATTTGGTCCTTAAGATGGGTATAGATTCGCCGCATTGTTCCTCCACCACTGCGACGTGGTGGGTGACCTGGGGAGAGTCAATTTCTCTTGGATCGGGTTTAAGCCCAATCTGATCGTAGTCTGTAGCGACTCCCAGGGCGGCGATGCGATCCAAGAGCTCGTTTAAGGAAGAGAGCTCCATCGGATCTAACTGCTCGGCGAGTTCCGAGTCGACGTGGTGATTGCTTTTGATGACCCGAGAAGTCATCGTCGGCGCGGCGGCCAAACAGGCGGTCATAAGAAAACCGCCTAGCCGGAGAGTTTGGCCGATAGCCAAAGCTCCCTTAGCAACAGTGCCGTCTTTAAAGATGGGACGTGGCATCTTTCCTGATGGCAACGACACAGTGGAACTCTCAATGAAAGCACCAATGTCGGTGTCAAAACCGGAGGATCTCGGGTAGGTGGTCCCGAACTGTGTGTCTAGGCGGATGGTAACAGGAGACAAGGGACACGATGTTTTTACCCAGGTTCGGGCCCTCTCGACGGAGGTAAAACCCTACTCCTGCTTGATTAATACTGATGATATGGGTAGCACAAGAGTAGATATACCACGAGAACAGAGAGGCTAAACCCTAGAAGCTAGCCTATGGTATGATTGTTGTTCGTCCTAAAGACTAAACCTCTCCGGTTTATATAGACACCGGAGAGGGCTAGGGTTACACAGAGTCGGTTACAATGGGAGGAGATCTACATATTGTATCGCCAAGCTTGCCTTCCACGCCAAGGAAAGTCCCATCCGGACACGGGATGAAGTCTTCAATCTTGTATCTCCATAGTCCGGGAGTCCGGCCAAAGGTCATAGTTCGGCCATCCGGACACCCCCTCATCCAGGACTCCCTCACCGCTTCCGCCGTCTATGAGCACTTTAGTGAGCCGGAAGCCGTCCATGATTGGGCTAAGGACCAAGGAGGCTGGTGCCCGGACTGTTCGGAATTGAGGTTCGTCACTGGCATTGAAAGTTATGTCCGTGTCGTTCCACGAATTTATTGTTGCCACGTGGCAAACTTCGGCAAGACTGCGTTGAGCTCGCTTGCGCCTATTATTTGAGGTGAAAATCTCGAAGACTGTCAATACTGTCTTGTTATTTCCGGTGGAATGTTGCTCTGCTGTATGGTTTATGAGGAGATCCTCGCCGCTCCTTGCTACCTGCCGGAGTATCCAACATGCTCTAAGGCTATGTGTTGGCGTGGTATCCGGTGTGCTATGAATTTTGCATGGCCCATTGAGCCATTCCTCCAATACGGTTCCACGCCTTGCATCGGGCTTTTGTTTTTTGGTAGTTGAATCGGGCAACTTACGAGAGTTTGCCCTTTTGGTTCGGACGAAGGGTTTAGTGAGAGCCGGATTATCCCAGAAGTTTGTTTGAGTTTTCTAGGCGCTCTCCATCGCGCAGTACTTCTGCACTATGGCCGCTAACTCAGCAAAGTGTACTATTTCACGACGACTTATAGAGTTGAGGATCCCTTTGTCCGTGCAATTTTTGCAAAAGAGGGAGACTGCGTCTTCCTCGCGACAGTCCTTTACCTTGTTTATCACAAGGAGGAATCTGGCCCAGTAATGATGTACTGTCTCTTGGGGCTCTTGTCTAATATGCGAAAGATTGAATAAATCTGGGTGGGTGGGCGGTTTTAAATCCAAATCCTGACCCAATCTGAGACCCAGGGGCAAAGAAGCTTCAGAGCTTAACGACTCGGGCTTCAGGATGTTGCCCAATTTCTTCGGCCCGCCGCCCGATTCTAAATTCGGGGTTTGGGTCATGTCCTCCCGCGAGCGGGTGTTCGGCTCAAAGAGCTCGGAAATCTGGACATAGTTCGTCCTCAAAATAGAGGGAGAGTTCGTATGATGCTCTTCCACTACCGCTATCTCATGGGTGACTGGCGGAGAGTAAATCTCCCTTTGGTCGGGTTTAAGCCTGATCTGGTCATAATCCATAGCAATGCCCAGAGCGGCGATGCGATCCAAGAGCTCTTTAAGGGAGGAGAGCTCCATTGGGTCCATCTCTTTGGCGAGTTCCGAATCAACGTGGAGGCTGTTTTTGATGACCTAAGAAGTTATCGTTGGTGTGACAGCCGATCGGGCGGTCATGACGAAGCCGCCCAGCCGGAGAGTTTGGCCTAGAGCCAGGGCTCCCCCAGAGGTGATGTTGTCCTTGACAACAAGACGAGCCATCAAGCCTTATCGTGATGTCATAGTGGAACTCTCAATGAAAGCACCAATGTCGGTGTCAAAATTGGCGGGGTCCCGAACTGTGCGTCTAAGGCTAATGGTAACAGGAGGCAGGGGACACGATGTATTACCCAGGTTCGGGCCCTCTCGATGGAGGTAATACCCTACTTCCTGCTTGATTGATCTTGATGATATGACTATTACAAGAGTTGATCTACCACGAGATCGTAGAGGCTAAACCCTAGAAGCTAGCCTATGGTGTGATTATTGTTGTCCTACGGACTAAACCCTCCGGTTTATATAGACACCGGAGGAGGCTAGGGTTACATAGAGTCGGTTTACATAGAAGGAGATCTAACATCCAAATCACAAAGCTTGCCTTCCACGCAAAGGAGAGTCCCATTCGGACATGGGACGAAGTCTTGAATCTTGCATCTTCATAGTCTGACAGTCCAGCCAAAGTATATAATCCGGCTGTCCGTATACCCCCTTATCCAGGACTCCCTCAGTAGGCGTTGTCCTGACATCCCTCACCGGAGATACAGTCCAATACGTACTCCAAATACTATACACAGATTCCAACAATGCGACCGAATATGAGGCTCTGTTGCATGGTCTTCAGATGACAGTCTCCGTGGGCATTCAACGCCTAGAAGTGCGTGGGGATTCGAACCTCGCAATATCTCAGATAAATGGAGACTTTGACGCCAAGGACCCAAAAATGGCGGCCTACCGCAATGCCGTCCTTAAAATATCAGCTCGGTTCGAGGGGCTCGAATTCCACCATGTGGTCCGAGAAAACAATCAAGCGGCGGATATCCTCGTCCGCATCGGCGCTAAGCGCGACCCCGTCCCACCTAATATCTTCCTGGAAAGGCTGTTCAAGCCATCCATGGTGTGGGAAGGGGAGACCAGCAATATCAGTCTGGATCCGAACACAACCCCAGATCCCGAACACTCTGACATAATCGGAGGCTCCGCCACCGAAATAACACCGCGACCCACGTGATTATGGCTATCATCGCCCCGTGGATAGAACCCTTCTTAGCCTACATAAATAGGCAAGAACTCCCCGAGGACCAAAATGAGGCACGTTGCATTATCCGGCATTCTAAAGCCTACAAGGTCCACGAGGGAGAGCTTTATAAGAAAAGCGCGACTGGAGTGCTCCAAAGGTGCATCTCCGAAGAGGAAGGACGACAGCTTTTGGCAGAAATTCATGCTAGACTCGGCGGCCACCACACCGCAGCTCGGGCCCTTGTAAGAAAGGCCTTCCGTACAGGTTTCTACTGGCCGATAGCCCGAGTGCACGCATAGGACCTCGTCCAACATTGCGTCGGTTGCCAGCTTTTTGCAAATCAAAGCCATATGCCACCTACCGCTCTCCAAACAATCCCCATAACTTGGCCCTGCACGATCTGGGGGCTCGATATGGTTGGACCCCTTAAAGGAGGAAGCCATAAGAAAAAATACTTGTTGGTCATGGTAGATAAATTCACCAAATGGATAGAGGCCAAACCAGTTAAAAAGGCCGAATCTGGACCAGTGATAGACTTTATATCTGGATTCGTACACCGTTACAGTGTCCCCCACAACATCATCACTGATAATGGCTCCAACTTCACAGCCGACAAGGTGAAAACTTGGTGCGGCAAGATGGGCATTAAGCTTGACTATGCCTCTGTCTATCACCCCCAGACAAACGGTCAAGTCGAACGAGCAAATGGTCTTATTATGAGCAGCATCAAACCTAGACTAGTGCAATCCTTGAAGGAATCAGACACGCACTGGGTCGAGGAGCTCGACTCCGTACTATGGGGGCTGCGGACCACGCCAAATCGCACCACCGGATACATACCATTTTTTTATGGTATACGGTGCAGAGGCAGTACTACCCTGTGATATCATTCATGACGCACCTCAGGTGCGCATGTACGAAGAGAGAGAAGCCGAGCTAGATCGGCAGGACAATTTAGATGCCCTGGAGGAGGAGCGGGATGTCGCGAAGGCCCGTTCCACATTTTATCAGCAGCAGGCTCGAAGTTATCAAAGCAGAGAGGTACGGGCCAAAACTAATAACGTTGGTGAACTCGTTCTACGCTTACCGAGAAGAAAATGGACAAGCTCAAGCCCAAGTGGGAGGGTCCCTTCATCATTGATAAAGTTCTCACCGGAGGAGCGTACCGTCTGCGTGATGCATCAGATAACTGACTTGAGCCGAACCCATGGAACGCGGCCACACTCCGAAGATTCTACACCTAGTGCCGAACTCAGTGTTCTTCTCCATACCTCCGCCTTTTTTTAAGTTATGTCCTCCTTCTTTCTTTCTTTCCTTTTTTATATACAGCCTTAAAAGCTTCAAGTATGCTTTGACTGCACACTCAATATACCTGGGGGCTTCCTATACAGAAGCTTAATATAATTATCTTCTGGGCTTCATGCCCACCATATATGCGTTATTTATCCATATGTGCCTTTTTTCACCACTATATGCATCGATATGACTTAAGTTTTGGCTAAGCTGGGTTGCCTGGCTCTTGTATTTATGCCCTACGTTCCCGTTAATTCGACTAGGGCATAAGGGGAGCGCCTCTGCGATTGTTACTGCCGGGTCAACCGGATGTGTACCTCAGACTGGGTGAAGCCGAAAGCTAGCGTTCTTAAGGGAATATTTGGTCGGTGAATAAAATATGTCTTTTACTTATTGCAAAACATGCCCCCAGATGCTTATATCCTGCATCATTTTTCGCAGTTCGTACATGCACATTAATGCATGCACACCCAGGGAAAGGAACCCTTAACGGAACTATTCTCCCCGAAAGATGCTTCTTACTACCCATGTAATATAACATAGCTAGTTGGGTACTTGTCTGTTCAAGCACTTATGACCCCTACGCCTGGTTGCCACGTGTGCCCAGGTTTTCACATAACCGAGCGGGTATTCGGATACACTCCGGACTGTCGGGTCCAGAGGTTGAAGCGAAAAGGTCCGCCAAGACAAATGATTTACAATCCGGCTAGGGACAAAATATGTCCTTTGAAGTACAAAGTCACTTAGACTGACTAAATTCTTCTTCTATACCATCCAACAGGCTATCTAGCCTACAATCCTGTTGGGAATACTTTGCGGCTAAAGCTACCTGGTCATATACCAGACTAACGGGGATCTCTTTCCCATCTGACCCTACAGGTCCGACCTCGGCCATATGGTTCGGGTCAGCCTTTGTGTATCGCGTCTTCACCATGGCCCAGGCTTCCCTTGCACCTTGTCGGCAGGCCAATATCTTCCACAGTCGGAAGCGCCGCCGTGCTCCCTTGAGCATCTCCACAGGCTCTCCCATGCCTCCGGGCAGGGGTGCGGATGGCCACAAGGCCTGGGCAATACCCTGCATCACCTGCCGAATTTGTCCGTGTAGCTGTGAGAGTTCTTGGAGAAGATCGCCTGCAGATCCGGACATCTCCTCTTCGGGATGACCTGTCAACATACCTACATTTACAATTCTGTTAGCTTATTGCTTCGCCGAACTGTATAAAGGTTCATTCGAGCACTCACTAAAAATGCCGCGTCGAAGCCGCTTATTCTCCTTCACGGAGTCAGTAAGCTGGCCCCGAACATCTTTTAATTCAATGTTCAGCCGGGTCTTGGCGTCCTTGAGATCATTATTCTCTCAAATAACCCATGTAAGCACGCGATCACCAGCCTCTAGCTGTCTTTGAGCATGTTGCTCATTTTCTGATACGATCTCCGGATTGTTTCTGGGATTGTCTGTAGAATCTATTGTTAGATTTGCATGCATGACGAATACTAATTGGTATATGTCAATACATTCTTTTTGATCAAGACAAGTACTACCAGATGAGGCCTTCTTGGAATCCTCCATTCTGGTGACTGCGGCCCGTAGCTGGGCTTTGCACTCCTCCAACTCTTTAGACAGCTGGGTACTCTTCTCTGTAAGAACCTATGCATATAATTGATCCTTAAATCAGTTGTGCCAACTGTTTCAAGTCTCAGGGGCTACTAATATACATACTTATCATATTTTCTTACCTGTATGTCCCTTACATACTTCTCCATAGCTCTGGCGAGGCCATCTTGAGCAGCTCGGATGTATGCATCCCCTGAGTTGAAGGCATTGAACTCCTCTTCAAAGAAATTAGGGTCGCGTAGTGTGGCCCGTCTGTGCCTGTGATTCATGGCGCTCTCCACTTTGGAGTTTGTAGCGGATAATCTATCCGCATCCTCTGTAGGAGGACCATCCGACGTTGTCCCCGCGTTAATCTCCGCCCTTGAGTCCGGCTGGTGGAGGCGTGACCCGCAGGCTCTCCGGATACAGTCCGGCGAGCGCTTTTTCTGCCGGGGAACCATGGACATTGTTATATTTTAAGGACGATAATTGCATAACAGGTTTTTAATCATACGTCTGCGATGGCGTCTCGGTCCTGACTGTCTTCCTTTTAAGCCGACCCGGCTTCGGTGCACCCTGTTGACGAGTCGCTGCGGGTTCGGCACGGTGTTCCGATGGCCTTCCCTATAAAACGCAATACGGGTGCGGTGGGTAAGGCACAAAGAGGGTATCCTTCTTGTAAATTGGGACTCCGGTTTTACTTACATGAGATGCAGGGAGTAGGCCAGGATAATCGGCTATGATGGCCACCAAGGCACCATCACAACTTAACTGATAAAATGTCCTGTCGATGAGTTCCACAAATATGTCCGGATCTTCTTCAAGTCCGAGGTCGAGGGCCTGGTCGGGGTCCTCTGGCTGTGGAGACGGGTTGTGGACCTCCCTCATAGCTTTTCGTAGTTCCTGCTATGAATTGGCAAGGTAAATATTTGTGGTGAGGAATGAAAAAATTGAAATAAAAGGTGGCAGCTCACCCAGCTTGGGGGGTTGTACATGGAGAATCCATCCCATGGCTTAATACCGATGAACTCCTCTTCTTCTCCTTTGAACAAGTCGGACAATATTTTCGCCAGAGCGGCGGTGGAGTCCGGACCTTTACGATCGCAGCGGGTGGCGTCATCTTCTCAATTGAAGTACCACATGGGTTTCCCCCGATACTGAAGTGGCTGTACCCCCAGCATTATACATATTGACACGACCTCAATTGTTGTCAATCCTGATCTGGCCAACGTTTTTATCCTGTCCATCAGGAAAAGGACCTCTCTGTTATCTTCCTCCTGGGGGCTCCGGGGGCGCTGTCAGTGTCAAAACCGACGGGTCTCAGGTAGGGGGTCCCGAACTGTGCGTCTAAGGCTAATGGTAACAGGAGACTGGGGACATGATGTTTACCCAGGTTCGGGCCCTCTCGATGGAGGTAATACCCTACTTCATGCTTGATTGATCTTGATGATATGAGTATTACAAGAGTTGATCTACCACGAGATCGTAGAGGCTAAACCCTAGAAGCTAGCCTATGGTATGATTGTTGTTGTCCTACGGACTTAATCCTCCGGTTTATATAGACATCGGAGGGGGCTAGGGTTACACAGAATCGGTTACAAAGAAGGAGATCTATAATCCGGATCGCCAAGCTTGCCTTCCACGCAAAGGAGAGTCCCATCCGGACACGGGACAAAGTCTTCAATCTTGTATCTTCATAGTCCAACAGTCCGGCCAAAGTATATAGTCCGGCTGTCCGGATACCCCCTTATCCAGGACTCCCTCAGTAGCCCCCGAACCAGGCTTCAAGGACGATGAGTCCGGCGCGCAGATTGTCTTCGGCATTGCAAGGCGGGTTCTTCTCCAAATTTGGTGTACCTATCATAGCGAACAATGTTCGGCCTCCCATTAATGTTGTAATCCTCGGCTTCTGTGTTTCAATTATGGCCATCTCCATGCGTCGAGCGAAGACGAGGGGCCGGGGCATTTTTACATTTGCCACCCTAATCCTGTAAGTGAGCCGTCTATTTGAAGAGAAGGGGATCCTCAGATCCAAATCACACCATCTTCTCCCGAGCAAGCATTTCGTAGAGCGCGTCCGGAAAAGACCATCCCATCATGATCGGTCGCTGTAGCTCTTCCTCTTGCTCCCTTAGTTCGAAACCAGGGAATTGGGAGGAGTGTTCCGTCCCTCACGACCGCCTAATAGAGTTGCAGACCCAAGGGTTCCTTCCACCCGCATACATGGTCCCTGTCCGATCCGGACTGGCCACCTATAATGGCGGGGAGCAAGCGGAGAGATTTCCTAACCCATCTTAGGGGGAGCAGGTATGCCTTATCCCATATCTGTTAAGAGGAGTCAGGTTTCCAATCCACCCATTCCTCCGCGGGCTCCTAGAGTTCTACAGCCTCAAGTTGCATAACTTTACCCCCGCCTCCATACTGCACATCGCGGGTTATGTTGACCTCTGCGAGCTGTTCCTGGGCTGTGAATCTCATTTCGAGCTATGGAAGTGGTTATTTTGCCTCGTCCCCTGCAACTAGGAGAGATCTATATATCAAGTGGGTGGAGCCGAAATATGGCGCGTCGCCTAGACCAGATACCTGCCCGGTACTCCAAAGAAGGCGTCCAAAGACTGGCCTTCGGAGTGGTTTTACGTTGATGACATTCCCCTTCCGGACCCAGTCCGGACATGCCTTCCTGAGTTTACCAATACTCCACTGAAGAAACCCCAAAGCTGGCGCCCCCAGAGCCCCCAGGAGGAAGATAACAGAGAAGTCCTCTATTTGATGAGCAGGATAAAAACCCTGGCCAAATCAGGACTGACAATAACCGAAGTTACGTCGATATGCATAATGCGGGGAGTGCAGCCACTTCAATATGGGGGGAAACCCATGTGGCACTTCAATGAAGAAGACGACGCCTCCCGCTGCGGTCGTAAAGGTCCGGACTCTGCCACCGCTCTAGCGAGAATACTGTCCGATTTGTATAAAGGAGAAGAAGAGGAGTTCCTCCGCATTAAACCACGGGATGGATTTTCGATGTACAACCCCCGGAGCTGGGTAAGCTGTCATCCTTTACTCAACTCTGTCCATTTTTGCCTCCTTTGTCATAATTATTTACCCTCCTATTTCAAAGCAGGAACTAAGAAAGGCCATGAAAGAGTTCAGCAGCCCATTTCCGCAACTAGAGGATCCTGGCCAGGCTCTCGACCCCGGACTTGAAGAAGATCCAGATATATCCGTGGAGTTTACCAACGGGACATTCTACCAGACAAGCTGTGGTGGCTCTTTAGTTGCCATCATCGCAGATTATCCTAGGCTGCTTCCTGTGTTGCATGTAAGTAAAGCTGAGGTCTTAACTTCCAAAAAGGAGTCCTTCTTTATGCCACACCTTGATGTGCATATGTTGCGTCTTTATAGAAACGGCCATCAGGACGCTGCGCGGAACCCGTGGGGGCTCCTCAGCAAGGGGCGTCTGGACAAGGCAGGCTAAAAAGGAAGGCAGTTAGGGTTGAGACGCCGGCGCAAAGGTACGCATTAAACTTGCTTCGTGATTATCTCCGCCGAGATATGACAATCTTAACTATGTCCTGGCAGAAAGAGTAGTCGCCGAACTATATCCGGGGATCCTGCCGGCCACGCCTCAAGCAGCCGGATTCCTGAAACGGTCTCACGGATGGAGGCTGATGTGGGGACAACGCCGAACTGTCCTCATGCAGAGGATACAGATAGGCTTTACGCCACAAATTCTGAAGTGGAGAGCGCCATGAAGCACTGGCGCCGACGGGCCGTACTCCGCGGTGGTATTTTTTCCGAACAGGCGTTTAATGCCTTCAACTCAGGAGACACATATATCCGCGCTGCTCAAGATGGACTTGCCAGAGCAACGGACCAGTATGTGAAGGATATACGGGTAACAAAATTTGATAAGTATGTGTAGTAGTAGCCCCTGAGACTTGAAACAGTTGGCACAACTAACTTAAGGATCATTGTATGCATAGTTCTTATAGAGAAGAATACCCATTTATCTCAAGAGCTGGAGGAATGTAAGACCTAGCTGAAGGCCACTGTTGCCGAACAAGAGGAATCCAAAAGGCCTCTTCTGGTAATACTTGCCTTCATAAAGGAATATGCAGGAATGGGTACCAGTTATTAATTCGGCATGGTTTATAGATCTAACAAAAGATTCTGCAGACAATCCCGGTGAAAATCCGAAGACTATGGAAGATAATGAGCCACATCTGCGAAGTCAGCTGAAGGTGGGCGAGCGCATGCTGACGCAGGCTATTCAAGAGAAAAATAAGCTCCAAGATGCCAATATCCGACTAAGCGTCGAACTGGCAGATGTTCGGGCTCAGCTTGCTGACTCCGTGAAGGAGAACATGAGGCTTCGACGCAGCATTTATAGTAAGTGCTTCAAACGAGCTGCGAAACAGTTCGGTGAGGAAGCGAATTAATAGAGTTGTGTCTGCAGGTATGCTGACGGGCTGTCCTGGAGAGGAGATGCCCCGATCCGCAGGTGATTTGCTGCAAGATCTGTCACAACTGCACGAGCGATCTCGGCAGGTGATGCAGGGTATTGTGCAGGCCTTGTGGTCGTCTTCTTCCTTGGCAGGAGGCATGAGCGAGCTTGTAGAGATGCTCAAAGGAGAACAACAGCGCTTCCTTTTATGGAAGATATCAGCTTGCCGACAAGGTGCGAGGGAAGCTTGGCCATGGTGAAGACGCGACACGCCAAGGCTGACCCGAACCATATGGCCGAAGTCAGACCGGTGGGGTCAGATAGGCAAGAAATACATGTTAGTCTGGTATATGACCAAGTAGCGTTAGCCGCAAAGTATTCCCAACAGGATTGTAGGCTAGACAGCCTGTTGGATGGTATAGAAGAAAAATATAGCCAACCGAAGTGACTATGTAATTGAATGGACCTATGTAGTCCCTAGCCGGATTGAAAATCATTTGTCATGGAGGACCTTTTCGCTTCAGCCCCCGGACCCGACAGTCCGAAGTGTATCCGAATACCCGCTCAGTTATGGAAAACCGGGGCATGCATGGAAACCAGGCGTAGGGGTCATAAGTGCGTGAACAGACAAGTACCCAACTAGTTATGTTATATTACATGGATAGTAAGAAACATCAAGAATAGTTCCGTTAGGGGTTCCTTTCTCTGGGTACGCATGCATCGATGTGCATGTCCGAACTGTGAATGGAAGCGCATGAAACAAAACATTTGGGGATTCACGTTGTAATAAACGAAAACATCTTTTGTTCACCGACCGAATATTCCCTTAAGAATGCTAGCTTTCGGCTTCACCCAGTCTGAGGTACACATCCAGCTGAACCAGCAGTAACAATCGCAGAGGTGCTCCCCTTATGCCCTAGCCGAATTAACGGTAACGTAGGGCATAGACACAAGAGCCAGGCAACCCAGCATGGCCAAAACTTAAGTCATATTGATGCATATAATGGCGAAGAAAAGGCACATATGGAAAGAAAACACATATGTGGCTGGCAGAAAGCCATTAAAGTAGTTGTATTTAGCTTCCGTATAGAAAGCCCCCATGTATAGTGTGCACGCATAGTGCGGCCGGAGCGTTCAGAGCATCCATATAGTTTGTAAGGCTGTATGCGAAAAATGGGCGAGAAAGGAAGAAAGAGAACATAATTGAAAAAGCGGAGGTAAGGAGGCAAACACTGAGTTCGACACTAGGCGTAGAATCTCCGGAGTCTGGCTGCGTTCCATGGGTTCGGCTCGAGTCTGCTATGAAATGCACTACACAGACGGTACGCTCCTCCGGTGAGAACTTTATCAATGATGAAGGGACCCTCCCACTTGGGTTTGAGCTTGTCCTTCTTCTTCTCGGGGAGGCGTAGAACTAGTTCGCCAATGTTATAATTTTTGGACCGTACTTCTCTCCTTTGATACCTTCGAGCCTGTTGCTGATAGAATGCGGAACAGGCTTTTGCAACGTCACGCTCCTCCTCCAAGGCATCTAAGTTGTCCTGCCGATCTAGCTCAGCTTCCTTCTCTTCGTACATGCGCATGCGAGGTGAGTCATGGATTATGTCGCAGGGTAGCACCGCTTCTGCGCTGTACACCATAAAAATGGTGTGTATCCGGTGGTACGATTTGGCGTGGTCCGCAGCCCCCAGAGTACGGAGTCGAGCTCCTCGACCCAATGCGTGTCTGATTCCTTCAAGGATCGCACTAGTCTGGGTTTGATGCCGCTCATGATGAGACCATTTGCACGATCGACTTGACCGTTTGTTTGGGGGTGATAGATAGAGGCGTAATCGAGCTTGATGCCCATTTTTCCGCACCAAGTTTTCACCTCATCGGCTGTGAAATTCAAGCCATTGTCAGTGATGATGCTGTCGGGGACACCATAATGGTGTACAACACTGATATGAAGTCTATCATTGGTCCAAATTCGGCAGTTTTAACTCGTTTGGCTTCTATCCATTTGGTGAACTTGTCCACCATGACCAATAAGTATTTTTTCTTATGGCTTCCCCCTTTAAGGGGTCCCACCATGTCCAGCCCCCAGACCGCAAAGGGCCAAGTTATGAGGATTGTTTGGAGAGCGGTAGGCGGCATATGGCTCTGATTGGCAAATAGTTGGCAACCAACGCAATGTTGGACAAAGTCTTGTGCATCTACCCGGGCTGTCGGCCAGTAAAAACCTATCCGAAAGGCTTTGCTTACAAGTGCCCGGGTTGCAGCATGGTGCCTGCCGAGTCCGGAATGGACTTCGGCTAAGAGCTGCCACCCTTCTTCTTCGGAGATGCATCGTTGGAGCACTCCGGTGGTGCTCTTCTTGTAGAGCTCTCCTTCTTGGACTTTGTAGGCCTTAGAACGTCGCATAATGCAACATGCCTCATTTTGGTCTTTGGGGAGCTCTTGCCTATTTAGGTAGGCCAAGAAGGGCTCGGTCCACGGGGCGATGACAGCCATGATTTCATGGGCCAAAGGTGTTATTTCGGTGGCAGAGCCTCCGATTACGTCAGATGGTTCGGAATCTGGGGTTGTATTCGGAGCCGGACTAATATTGCCGGACTCCCCTTCCCATACCACGGACGGCTTGAACAACCTTTCCCAGAAGATATTAGGTGGGACGGGGTCGCGTTTAGCGCTGATGCGGGCGAGGATATCAGCCGCTTGATTATTTTCTCTGACCACATGGTGGAATTCGAGCCCCTCGAACCGAGCTAACATTTTGAGGACGGCATTACGATAAGCCTCCATTTTTGGATCCTTGGTATCAAAGTCTCCATTTATCTGAGATATTGCGAGGTTCGAGTCCCCGCGCACTTCGAGGCGTTGGATGCCCATGGAGACTGCCATCCGAAGACCATGCAACAAAGCCTCGTATTCGGCTGCATTGTTGGAGTATGTGTATAATATTTGGTGTACGTATTGGACCGTGTCTCCGATGGGGGATGTCAGGACAACACCCGCTCCCAATCTGGCCAGCATTTTGGAGCCGTCGAAGTGCATGATCCAGTTTGAGTACGTGCTGTACTCTTTAGGGAGTTCGGCTTTTGTCTATTCGGTGACGAAGTCAGCAAGCACTTGCGACTTAATGGCCCGGCGTGGTTTGTATGTTATGTCGAACGGAAGGAGCTCAATAGCCCATTTAGCAATTCGGCCTGTTACCTCATGGTTATTTATTATGTCATTGAGTGGTACTTGGGAGGCCACCGTGATCGAACACTCTTGAAAGCAGTGTCGTAGTTTCCGGGATGCCATGAAGACCGCGTACGCTCTCTTTTGATAGCGTGGGTACCGAGATTTGCATGGAGTGAGGACAGTGGCCACGTAATATACCGGCTTTTGGAGTGGGAACTTGTGTCCGTCTGCTTCTCATTCGATGACGAGCGTTGTGCTTACAACTTGGTTTGTTGCGGCTATGTATAATAGCATGGGTTCGCCAGTATTTGGCGCTGTCAGGACTGGTTTGGTGGCCAAGAGTGCCTTTATTTCTTCCAGTCCGGCCGTGGCCGCATCCGTCCACTCGAAGTGTTCGGTGCGTCGAAGAAGGCGATAAAGAGGTAGTGCCTTTTCTCCTAAGCGGGAGATAAAGCGGCTTAAGGCAGCCACACATCCAGTTAGTTTCTGGATTTCTTGAGGTCTGTTGGGATAGCCAACTATGATAGAGCTTGGATTTTTGCCGGATTTGCTTCAATTCCTCTATTGGAAACGATGAAGCCGAGCAATTTCTCGGAGGGTACACCGAAGACACATTTCTCCGGGTTGAGCCTGATGTCGTATGTTTGGAGATTGCCGAACGTAAGCCTCAAGTCATCTATTAAAGTTTCAACATGTCTTGTTTTGATGACCACGTCGTCTACGTAGGCCTCTACTGTCTTGCCGATTTGTTTTTCCAGGCATGTCTGAATCATGCGTTGATAGGTTGCGCCGGTGTTTTTGAGCCCGAAAGGCATATTGTTGAAACAGAAGGGGCCGTATGGCGTAATGAAGGCCGTTGCGGCCTAGTCAGACTCTGCCATCTTGATTTGATGGTATCCGGAGTATGCGTCGAGGAAACACAATGAGTCGTGTCCTGCGGTAGCGTCGATGATTGGGTCAATGCGGGGGATGGGGAAGGGATCCTTAGGGCAAGGCTTATTGAGGTCCTTGAAATCGACACATAGGCGCCAGGATTTGTCCTTCTTTGGTAACCAAGTTTGCTAGCTAATCGGGATGTTTGATGTCTCTGATGAATCCGGCCTTGAGTAGCTTGGCTAGCTCTTCTCCCATGGCTTGCTGCTTAGGCTCTGAGAAGCGCCTAAGAGTCTGCTTGACTGGCTTGTATCCTTTTAGTATATTGAGGCTGTGTTCGGCCAACCTGCGTGGGATACCTGGCATGTTTGAAGGGTGCCAGGCGAAGATATCCCAATTCTCACACATGAAATCTCGCAGCGCGGCGTGTGTTGTGGGGTTCAACTGTGTCCCAATGGAAGCTGTCTTTGTAGTGTCCGTTGGGTGGACCTGGAATTTGACTATCTCGTCCGCGGGTTAGAAGGAGGTGGACTTAGGTTGCTTGTCGAGTATCACGTCTTCTCTGTCCACTGTTGCTCGTAGCATTGTCAGTTCTTCGGCCGCGAGGGCTTCTGATAATGCCTCCAGGGCGAGGGCGGCGGTTTTATTTTTGGCGCGTAGTGCGACGTCCGGATCACTAGCTAGAGTGATGATTCCGTTGGGCCCATGCATTTTGAGCTTCATGTACCGGTAATGGGGTATAGCCTGGAAACTCGTGAATGCGTCCCGCCCTAAGAGGGCGTGGTATCCGCTGCTGAACGGGGCCACTTGGAATGTAATTTCTTCGGACCTATAATTCTCCGACATGCCGAATACCACATCCAGTGTGATTTTGCCCGAGCATCGCGCCTCCCGACTAGGGATAATTCCCCTGAAGGTCGTGCTGCTTTGCTCAATGCGGCTCTTGTCAATTTCCATCTTGTTAAGGGTTTCCTCGTAGATGAGGTTTAGTCCGCTTCCACCGTCCATGAGCACTTTAGTGAGCTGGAAGCCGTCCACGATTGGACTATGGACCAAAGCGGCTGGTGCCCGGACTGTTCGGAATTGAGGTTTGTCACTGGCATTTTAAGTTATAGCCGTGTCGTTCCATGGGTTTATTGTTGCCAGTGGCAGACTTAAGCGAGGCTGCGTTGAGCTCGCTTGCGCCTATTATTTGAGGCGAAAGTCTCGAAGACTGTAAATACTGCATTGTTGTTTCCGGCGGGATGTTGCTCTGCTGTATGGTTTATGAGGAGATCCTCGCCGCTCTTTGCTACCTGCCGGAGTATCCAACATGCTCTAAGACTATGAGTTGGCATGGTATCCGGTGTGCTGTGAATTTTGCATGGCCCATTGAGCCATTCCTCCAATACGGTTCCGCGCCTTGTATCAGGCTTTGGTTTTTTGGTAATTGAATCGGGTAACTTACGCGAGTTTTTCCTTTTAGTTCAGACGAAGGGTTTAGTGAGAGCCGGATTGTCCCAGAAGTTTGTTTGGGTTTTCCAAGCGCTTTCCATCGTGTAGTATTTCTGCACTATGGCCGCTATGTCAGCAAAGCGTACTATGTCAGGGTGACTTATAGCGTTGAGGATCTCATTGTCCGTGCAATTTTTGCAAAAGAGGGAGATTGCGTCTTCCTCGCGACAGTCGTTGACCCTGTTTACCACAAGGAGGAATCTGGCCCAGTAATGATGTACAAGAGATTGAAATAATTTGGGCGGGTGGGTGGTTTCGAATCCGAATCCTGACCCAGTCTGAGACCCAGGGGCAAAGAAGCTTCCGAGATTAATGGCTCGGGCTCTGGGATGTTGCCCAATTTCTTTGGCCCACCACCCGATTCTGAATTCGGGGTTTGGGTCATGTCCTCCCGCAAGTGGGTGTCCGGCTCAGGGAGCTCGGAAATCCGGACATAGTTCATCCTAAAAATAGAGGGAGAATTCATATGATGCTCTTCCACTACCGCTATCTCATGGGTGACCGGCGGAGAATAAATCTCCCTTTTGTCGGGTTTAAGCCCGATCCGATCATAGTCCGTAGCGATGCCCAGGGTGGCGATGCGATCCAAGAGCTCGTTAAGGGAGGAGAGTTCCATTGGATCCATCTGTTCGGCGAGTTCCGAATCAACGTGGAGGCTGTTTTTGATGACCTGAGAAGTCATCGTCGGTGCGACAGCCGATCGGGCGGTCATGACGAAGCCGCCCAGCCGGAGAGTTTGGCCTGGGACCAGAGCTCCCCCAGAGATGATGTTGTCCTTGACAACGAGACGAGCCATCAAGCCTTATCGCGACGACACAGAGGGACTCTCAATGAAAGCACCAATGTCGGTGTCAAAACCGGCGAATCTCGGGTAGGGGGTCCCGAACTGTGCGTCTAAGGCTAATGGTAACAGGAGACTGGGGACACGATGTTTACCCAGGTTCGGGCCCTCTCGATGGAGGTAATACCCTACTTCCTACTTGATTGATCTTGATGATATGAGTATTACAAGAGTTGATCTACCATGAGATCGTAGAGGCTAAACCCTAGAAGCTAGCCTATGGTATGATTGTTGTTGTCCTACGGACTAAACCCTCCGGTTTATATAGACACCAGAGGGGGCTAGGGTTACACAAAGTCAGTTACAGAGAAGGAGATCTATCATCCAGATCGCCAAGCTTGCCTTCCACGCAAAGGAGAGTCCCATCCGGACACGGGATGAAGTCTTCAATCTTGTATCTTCATAGTCCAATAGTCCGACCAAAGTATATAGTCCGGCTGTCCGGATACCCCCTTATCCAAGACTCCCTTAGGCGCCAACTGTGGCGTTTCTTCAAAGGGGCATTTGCAAACTCAGGAAGGCCCATCCGAATAGGGTCCGGAAGGGGAACGTCCTCCATATAAAACCACTCCGAAGGCCAGTCTTCAGATGTCTTCTTCGGAGTACCGGATAGGTATCCGGTCTCGGCGATGCGCCATATTTCGGCTCCGCCCACTTGATATATTGACCCCTCCTAAGTACGGGGTACGAGGCAGAATAGCCTCTTCCATAGCTCGAAATGAGCTTCGCAGCCCAGAAACAGCTCGCAAAAGGCGACGTAGCCGGCGATATGTAAAATGGTGGCATGGGTGAAGTTATGCAGCTGGAGGCCATAGAACTCTAGGAGCCCGCGGAGGAACGGATGGATTGGAAATCCAAGTCCCCTCAGCAATAAAGGGACAAGGCATACCCGCTCCCCCTTGGATTGGTTGGCAAAACTCTCTGCTTGCTCCCCGCCATTGTAGGTGGCTAGTCCGGCTCGGACGGGGACCATGTATGTAGGCGAGAGAAACCCCTGGGTCTGCAATTCTACTAGTCGGCTGTGGGGAACAGAGCACTTCTCACAATCGCCTGGCTTGGTGCAACGGGATCAAGGGGAGGAGCCGCGACGGCCGACTATAATGGGATGGATTTTTCCGGGAGCGCTCTCATGGATACTCGCTGGGGGAAGATGGTGTGATTTGGATCGGAGGATCCCCGTCTCTTTAAATAGACGATTTACTTACATGATCAGGGTGGCAAACGTAAAAATGCCCCGACTTCTCGCATTCGCTCGACACGTGGAGATAGCCATTATTACAGCACAAAAGCCGAGGAGTGCAACATTGATGGGAAGCCAGACACTGCTCGTCACAACAGGTACTCTGGAGAATTTGGAGAAGAACCCGCCTTGCAATGCCGAAGACAATCTGCGCGCTAGAATCATCATCATTGAAGCCTGGTTCGAGGGCTACCGAGGGAGTCCTGGATTAAGGGGTCCTCAAACAGCCGGACTATATACTTTGGCCGAACTATTGGACTATGAAGATACAAGATTGAAGACTTTGTCCCGTGTCCAGATGGGACTCTCCTTTGCGTGGAAAGCAAGCTTGGCAATTCGGATATGTAGATCTCCTTCTCTGTAACCGACTCTGTGTAACCCTAGCCCCCTCTGGTGTCTATATAAACTGGAGGGTTTAGTCCGTAGGACAACAACAATCATAATCATAGGCTAGCTTCTAGGGTTTAGCCTCTACGATCTCGTGGTAGATCAACTCTTTTAATACTCATATGATCAAGATCAATCAAGCAGGAAGTAGGGTATTACCTCCATCGAGAGGGCCCAAACCTGGGTAAACATCATGTCCCCAGCCTCCTATTACCATTAGCCTTAGACACACAGTTTGGGACCCCCTACCCGATATCCGCCGGTTTTGACACCGACACCTACCCCCACCCGCGTTGAGTTTTCTTCGTTCGGCGAGGCCCCACGATCGCCCCCACAACCACCTGAGCCCCTTCGTTCACACCGGCAAACTCCGACGAGCTCTGAAAATTCGACTGACCCAATTTTGAAATTTAGTCTACTGAGATTTAACTAGTGTGGAATATAAAAGGGGAAAACCATAAGCATTGGGAGTATAGTGTTGAGCATGCCATGGCGGATCTGAAGGTGCAAACCGGACAAAGGCAACTTCGCAACCAAGACAAGAAATCAAAGTAAAGCAATGGCGATCTATTTTCTTGCTGTGATAAATAAGTTGAGTAGATACAAAAGAGTACCGCCTCTGGTGCGGTGCCGTGTATGCATCTGCTGAGAATTTGACGGTGCTGCGGTAGCGATGGCTATCAGCGGCGTGGAAGGAGATCTAGGAGGGTAGACGGTGGCAGCGGGGTGCGGTGGACGAGACGGTCGTAGGAGCGGCGCCGACAAGGTGGACGACGGTGGGGATGAAGTGAGAGGACGGGATGCAAGGATCCCGGTCCGAAGCCGTGGATGAGAGAGGTCGATCTCTTGTAATGGACGGAGACGTCGGGGTATCAGCTCCAGCATGGTGGAGGAGGATGACGGTGGATGGGGTGGTGGACGGAGGAGGCTAGGGTGGAGAGGGTGTTTTGGCGCCCACGGAGTACGAATGGGGAAAATGGAGGTAGAGAGGAAGGGGGAACCATGTATTCAGGGCGCACTTGTCTCAAATGTGAGGAAATTTACAAACTTAGCCCTCGTTTCAAATTTCCTACATAACAACAATATTAGTCGGTTAGGGATAGGACGGTAATCTCGCATACGTCGAATATTTGCCGACGAGAGTTTGTTTTTGGCGCCCACCGTGTATAAATAGGGGAGGGAGTCGATTTCGGCCGAGGACACACTGTGTTTTGGCGCCCACCATGTATGAATCCGGGTGAGAGGCGGTTATGTCACGTTTGGGTGAAATTACAAACCTACCCCTATCGAAACCTATAGAAATCCAGCAGATAGGCTTTGCGTGGCAGGGATAGGCAGTAGTAATTTCCATCTCGCAGATTTTGGTTTTAGGTGGTTACTGCGACTTTCCCCGCTTTGTTCAAATTTTGCAGAGTGCACGTTTACCGTGCCAACTCAATTCGAATCCCGTTTGTATTTTTTTTTTCAAGCGGGATCCATTTTCAATTGGAATTAAATTTTATATACATCATTTTTTATATATACTTTCAAAAGCACAACACCATTTATACATAAATATGGTTTACAAATGGCATGATCTCAGATTCATAAGGTTGTATCCATCAATTTGGATTTTCAAATATTTGAAACCACATTATCTTGAAATCCAATGTATGCATTCCTCGCTAACTGTCTCCAATTAATGTGTGTTTCATGTGGTTTTTTTATTTCTGAAACATGTATAATGTGTTTCACACATGCAACATATAGTGTAATCCCGTTTAGACATTAATTGCATATAAACCATGCATTGTTTGTAATTAAAGAATCTATGGATCACCAATATTGATAAACTATATAACATTACATGTGTGCCCAAGTTCAAATGAATATGCATGTTTGATACACGAATTTGCGTTATGATATTATCGATGTCATGATCTCCAGTTTAAATATTTGAATCCCCTTTAATCCAGATATTCGTCTCATATAGCTATCACTCATGCTTATATAGGACTATCTCTCTGGACCTATACGTGTTCATCGTCTCTCAGGGATCTCTCATGCTACATGTATGTCGACAATGATCTTTTATCTTCGTAACACACTGACGGTACTCTCTCCCTTGACCTTCATCACTTTATCTCTCTCTAAGTATATCTCGCTCCCTGCTATGTGTATCTAACTATGATTCTCCATGTGGAATCTCTTTGTCTCACACAAACACAAAACTTTGTCTCCCAGGGTCTCATTTCTCTCTACTATTCCCCTGTGTGCCACTCGCACACCCCTCATACAGAGATGTCTTTCGCTCCTTAGATATGAGAACCTATGACTCTTCCACTTAAATATCTCTTTCTCACACACAAACACAAACTCTGTCTCCCAGGGTCTCATATTTCTCCGCTGTTCTCTTGTATGTCGCTCACACACACTCTCTCTCCCTAGAGATATCTTGTGTTCTTCCCTCATATGTCTCTCTAGCTATCGCTCGTTGTGAAATATCTTTCTCTCTCGCAGACACAAAACTCCGTCTCTCGGGATCTCATTTCTCTCTGATATCTGTTTGTATGTGACTCACATGCGCCCTCTCTCTATCTCTCTCACACCCACACACATAACTCAACCTTCTGATCCACTCGACTCCTATCTCTAACGCACACTAGCTAGCATCTTTATCTTTCTATTTATCTGTTTCTCCATCAACCTTCTTTCTCGCCCACACTCTTGCTTCCTATCACGCACACTACATATGTTTCTCTCTACATGCAGTCAAGTGCCCTCTTTTTATCTTTCTCTCACACACACATATATAACTTCACCCTTTGAACCACCCGACGGTCATCTCCAACACTCAAACTAGGGGATGTCCCTCTAGCTAGCATCTCTATCTCTGTATCTATCTGTAGTTTCTCCGTCAACATTTCTTTCTCGCACGGAGTCTTGCTTCCTATCACCCACACTATATATGTCTCTCCATACATATGCATTTATAGGTTGATCTCTTTTTCACAATTGTTGTGCCTCACTCCCTTTGCTCGCCATAGATGCATGCTCCAGCCCATGCCACTATCTCTTAAAGACAAAAACGCATGCTCAATTGTCGGGCCTTCTTCCCTGCATTCTCACATGCATGCATATTGTCATACCGATCCATCTCTCCAATGTCGTTGATCTTATGACTTATGTCTTCTTTCTTTTATCTCGATCATGCGCGCGCGCACACACACACATCCCACATATACATGTATACCTCTCACACATGCACGTTCAAGGTCTCTATGTCTCCATACGTAGTTAATTACCCTCAACCCTAACGCCACATCGAATCGTTCTCTTCTTGTGTGTACATAACTTCCGCCTAGATGGGTAAAACACACACTCACACTTAACAATCTCCTTCTAGCTACCCCCCTCTCACTCTTCCCCTATATCCCCGAAACCAATAAGACCATCCCTTTGTTTAATTCCTGCCTACATGCACCATGGATATATAGTAGTCTTCCTCGGTGTCTCTCGAAGAAACACGTTCTCTCGATCTCGACTCCTCTCACGCGCACACACCTTCTCTTCCCTCTCTACGGGCATTTTCTCTCTCGCACCCCATCGTTGGTGGCCTCTGCCATACACATCACCTCTCTATGATGAAGCCATGCACACTTAAATTACATCCGCCATCGAGGACCCCGCGACACACACACACACACACACACACACACGCCCACCCACCCACCCACCCACCCACACA
>NC_041393.1:199567895-199586088 GCF_002162155.2 Triticum dicoccoides | reverse complement strand
TCTCTCTCTCTCTCTCTCTCACACACACACACACTAAGACTCCATCTCTCTCTCTCTCTCACACACACACACGCACACGCACACCCCCCCCCACACACTAAGACTCCATCTCACACACACATGCTCTAGGTGGAGCATTTGTTCCTACCACCCTTCATCCAACCTTACCCGTATGATAAACAATCACCTTAATTTACTTGTATAACATGGACAAATTCCACTTTACTTTAGTAGTCAGCAAACTTATCATCTGTACCCTTATAAAAAACGAGTTGGCGATGATGGTGTGCCTGCCATATTGTAATATAGACCGTCTGATCTATATCTGATGGATAGAAAGCAAACTATGATAATTTTACAAAAGATACGCGCAACTCTCTCCACATCCTTATCTCCCACAACCTCATTGCTCAGCATTTAAAAAAGGAAGTCTCTGGAACGATCTAGCATGGTGGCTGTCGGTGTCAAAACCAGCGGATCTCGGGTAGGGGGTCCCGAACTGTGTGTCTAAGGCTAATGGTAACAGGACACTGGGGACACGATGTTTACCTAGGTTCGGGCCCTCTCGATGGAGGTAATACCCTACTTCCTGCTTGATTGATCTTGATGATATGAGTATTACAAGAGTTGATCTACCACGAGTTCAGAGAGGCTAAACCCTAGAAGCTAGCCTATGGTATGATTGTTGTTGTTCTACGGACTAAACCCTCCGGTTTATATAGATACCGGAGGGGGCTAGGGTTACCCAGAGTCGGTTTACAGAGGAGGAGATCTACATCCAAATCGCCAAGCTTGCCTTCCACGCCAAGGAGAGTCCCATCCGAACACGGGACGAAGTCTTCTATCTTGTATCTTCATAGTCCAACAGTCCGGCCAAAGTGTATAGTCCGGCTGTCCGGGTACCCCCTTATCCAGGACTCCCTCAGTAGCCCCCGAACCAGGCTTCAATGACGATGAGTCCGGCGCGCAGATTGTCTTCGGCATTGCAAGGCGGGTTCTTCCCCAAATCTGGTGCACCCGTCGTAGCGAATAATGTCCGGCCTCCCAGTAAGGTTGTACTCCTCGGCTTTTGTGCTTCAATAATGGCCACCTCCAGGTGTCAATCGAAGATGATGGTCCGGGGCATTTTTGCATTTGCCACCCTAATCCCGTAGGCGAGCCATCTATTTGAGGATACGGGGATCTTCAGATCCAAATCACACCATCTTCCCCCAAGCAAGCATCCCGCAGAGCGCGTCCAAAAGAGGCCATCCCATTATGACCGGTTGCTGCAGCCCTGCTCACCGCTCCCCTAGCTCGAAGCCAGGGGATTGGGAAAAGTGTTCCATCCCTCACAGCCGCCTAATAGAGCTGCAAACCAAAGGGTTCCTTCCGCCCGCATACATGGTCCCCGTCCGGTCCAGACTAGCCACCTATAATGGCGGGGAGCAAGCGGAGAGATTCCCTAACCCATCTTGGGGGGAGCGAGTATGCCTCGTCCCATATTTGCTAAGAGGTGTCGGGTTTCCAATCCACCCATTCCTCCGCGGGCTCCTAGAGTTCTACGGCCTCCAGTTGCCTAATTTTACCCCCGCCTCCATACTACACATCGCGGGCTACGTTGCCCTCTGCGAGCTGTTCCTGGGCTGCGAAGCTCATTTCGAGCTATGGAAGAGGTTATTTTGCCTCGTTCCCCGCAACCAGGAGGGATCTATATATCAAGTGGGCGGAGCCGAAATATGGCGCATCGCCCAGACCGGATACCTGTCCAGTACTCCAAAGAAGGCGTCCGAAGACTGGCCCTTGGAGTGGTTTTATGTCGATGATGTTCCCCTTCCGGACCTAGTCCAGACGGGCCTTCCTGAGTTTACCAATACTCCACTGAAGAAACGCCAAAGCTGGCGCCCTCGGAGCCCCCAGGAGGAAGAAAACAGGGAAGTCTTCTATCTGATGAGCCGGATACAAACCCTGGCCAAATTAGGATTAAAAATAATCGAAGTTATGTCAATATGCATAATAAGGGGAGTGCATCCACTACAATATAGGGGAAAACACATGTGGCACTTCAATGGAGAAGACGATGCCTCCCACTGCGGTCGCAAAGGTCCGGACTCCGCCACATCTTTGGCGAGGATACTGTCTGAATTGTATAAAGGAGAAGAAGAGGAGTTCCTCTGCATTAAACCGCGTGATGGATTTTCCATGTACAACCCCCGAAGCTGGGTAAGTCGTCATCTTCTACTCGACTTTGTTCGTTCTCACCTTCTTTGTCACAATCATTTACCTTGCCGTTTCAAAACAGGAACAAAGGAAGTCCGTGAAAGAGTTCAACAACCCCTCTCCGCAGCCAAAGGATCCCGGCCGGGCTCTCGACCCCAGACTTGAAGAAGATCCGGACATATCTGTGGAATTCGTCGACGGGACTTTCTATCAGGCAAGCAGTGGCGGCTCTTTAGTGTCCATCATCACGGATTATCCTGGACTGCTTCCCGTGTCACACATAAGTAATGTCGGGGTTCCAACCTTGTGAAAGGATTCCTTCGTTTTGCCGTACCTTATGATCACATGCCGTAATTTTATAGAAACGGCAGTCGGGACATCGCGCGAAACCCGCGGGGGCCTCTCACCAAGAGGCGCCTAGACAAGGTAGGCTTAGAAGGAAGGCGGTTAGGAGCGGTACACAGGCGCAAAGGTATTCCTGGACCGTTGCCGCCTGCCGGCGCCGTCCATCCCCATGCCTCCGCCCATTCCGACCACCAGTCACCACCACGCTCCACTCCTCCTCACCTTATCTCTCATCTTTCATTTTTTTTGATGTCATTCTCGAGATACCAGTTTTGCGATAAAATTCTCAAGATATCATTAGTTTTTACACATGGGATTACTCCTGCATGGGTCAATCACAACAGGAATTTTGGAAAAAAAATGCATATTGATGTTCCGTGCAATGCACGAGCATCTTGCTTGTAATTATATAACGCAAATCACGAGAAGGAAGTGACATTTTTTTACACAACCACGTTAACATGGCCATGTAAATCAGTAGCTAAAGTAAATACCATTATGCTTATATCCCGATGCAAAAGGTTGAGTACATGTCCGAAGAGTAGAGTCGCACACACGCACTTGTTTCTTAGAATCTCTGTCTCTCACACACACACCAGTTACGTGACGCCCACTTAAGCAGACATGTATGTTACAATTTGTGCACCCGCAGGTACACGTGATGCCGCACATTTATTTAAGCCGGACGGCGAACCCAAACAGTAGCTGCATTCATTCCCCTCCCGCCGCATCTTCTCTGGTCGCCGTCGCCCGGTAGCCATGGCCCGGCCGAAGGTAACAACATACGCCATACTCCCGCCAGAGCGGCGCTTTAATATGGAAATTTTAGTGGTCATGCATGCATCTTTTTATGCTAGCACTCCTACATAAGGGTTGACTGGTCGTGTCCCGCGGACGTGCGCGGGCGGTGGAAGAGGAAGGAGAAGGGAAGCGGGCTATGGAGTAACGTTTTTTACCACAATTTCTTAGGAAACTGAGTGCAATAATTGAGTAGTTTTGCAAACTACCAGTACTACACCTGAAACAGTTCAAAACCTATACTCCATTGCCAGCGCGCGCTTCCCGCGTGAAACGGTCAGCGTCGCCCTGGAGCGTCAGAGCCGCATTAATGCCCGGCCAGAGCGGAGGCAACCTTTCACTGGCGCCGGCTTTGAAGTGGCATGACGGCCGAGAGAGCGCCACTTCCCGGTGCACGCGACTGCTCCGCATCGAGACTGGCCATAGGCCCTGTTTGGATCCATGGGTTAGAGTTAGTTTGAGCTAGTTGGGGCTCAAATAGCCCTAAAGTATCCAAGCATGAGGGTTTAAATTGGAGCAAGTTGCACCGAACCCACCAAAAAAATTATATCACACCCAAGAGGTGCTAACTGGAGATAGTTCTCATTGGGACCACTGAAAAATCACTTTTCTCTCTCCATCAAGTGCATTTATTGTCAATCTAACCCTGTCACCCAAACACCTCTTTGGCTACACTTAGTTCAGGGTTAGTCATGAGTTAGTCTAACCTCCAGCTAAGTTAGAGTATCCAAATAGGAGCAGTATAGGACATGCAAGTTGCTCAAAGCATACAGTCAAATTCGTACATGAAAGGATTTTTTATTTTTGAAAACGAAATGTGAAAGGAATTTTTTTAGAATGCTCTTGGCATGTCGCTAACATGTGATGAGTTAACCGACCTCAATAGACGGCAAAAACGCTAACCCGCCGCACTTTGAGAGAGACGAGGAGGGAGAAGCGATACAGGCTGTTGGATTACTAGAGATAGGTGTTGCACGGAAGCCAAGAAATATGGTGATAGCGTGGGTTAGCCATGTACTAGTATGATGTAACTACACTGGGCTGCCGTGTTTCGTACTCTTCTAGTCCACTATGGAGATGATTGGTTGATTTTATATCGCTGAATAATATTAAATATTATGAGTGCAGACGCTCCACCACGAGGTTCCTTGCTCCTTCCTGGTCGTCGGGAATCTATGTTCTTCCACTCTATTTTTTACGTGAGCTTTGTTCATCCTTTTGCCAACACGCGAGACATCTAGCATCAAGGTGCACGTGTTATGCAAGGATCGTTCCATCTATATGAAGAACACGTGGGACTGGAACTACGAGACAAACATGTACCTAGGAGTGGACGTACGAACCTGAGTAATGTAGCGCAATAAGTGAAGTCGAAAGGCACAAATGGTATGAACATGCGTGGCATATAGGGTGCGTTTGGTTGCATTCTCGTCTCAGCATAGTTGTTCCCTCTTCATGCATGCTCAACTCAACACCCCTCTTCATGCATGCTTCTAGTGTATTTGTGCTAAACTAGTGTGGACTCATGCACCCTCCATACACTCTACCAAACACCCAAAAGTGGGTCGAGAAGGGAACTCTTGGGCGGCATTTGTCTCTTACGACGTACTACCACTAAATATTGTACATGGAATGCACGGTGATGTTATGGAGTACGTGCCTAAGTACTCTACTACTACTATATTAGTTGGAGGAACATATTAACTTTTATATTTGTTTACGTGTATGTCCCGAGACCCTCCAACTAGACGTGTCTTTCTCTCCAGGTCGCACTTTGTATCGTCCATACCACTAAGTACTACTATGTGTGGTTTCCGACCCAGAAGTGAAAGAAGTGGAGATGCTCTAGCACGCTGTTTTTTTTTGCGCTGGGCTCTACAACACTATTCATGTCCCACTCCTATTGCTAACGTGTGGGACATCCAGCACGTGCCGTGTTTGGCACTCTTCATCGTAAGAGTTGAAATGCTAGCATTCATCAGAAATAAAAAATAATTATAAATCAGCAGTGATACTATTTTTTGAGAACCAATCAGTAGTGATACTATACCACGCGGTTTCCTTGCTCCTCGATATCGGAAAGAATACTTCCGGTCGCCAACATGTGGGACGTCGACCATCCTAGTCCACTTGCCACACACGCAGAACTCCAAGGGAGAGTCACCCTGGTCATCGCGCCGCAGTAATAATGACTAATGAGCCGTCAAATCATAGGCCCACTTCCCACTTTGAAGTTGCTCGGACGAAGGAACCATCATGACTTCATTGAATTCCGCTTCTTGAAGAAAACTACCTTACCAGCAGTACTGCTAGCTAGAGTAGTTACTCCAACAGAGGCCTCCTTTCATTCATAGGATAGGAATTTTATAGGAATATGAAAATCATAGGAAGTGAGATGACACGCATCTCAATTCCTATAGAGAAAGAGATGCCATTTAATGTATAGGATATGAATTTTTCCATTTAGTCTAGGCTAATGTACTGGTAATTTTCTCTAAAAACTACAGTAGTAACTAGTAGTACTGGTACATGCTCGTACTCAGACACAGACGCACACACTAACTACTAGTACTACTACTTCTCACATGATGGCCAGACGCCGTCGTTCTCCTTCCCGGCTTTGTCGGCGACACCCCACCATGCTTGGATCTCCACCGACCTCTCCGCAGCAACGCGTGCGTCCTCTTCTTTCTTGCGGTGGCGGGCCTCTCTTTTCTTGAGTGCTTTCTGACTTTTCCGCTCCCTCTGTGCAGCTTTGGCCGCCTCTTGATCTACCACCCATTCGGCCTTGGTATCTTCAAATTCCTCCCACATAGGTGTGAGGTCGCAAGCGGCGATGAACTCGGCACGGCGGGATGCCATTGCTTCCCTACCATTTTGTGTGCGATCATGGACGGCGAGGAACTCGGCGTGGCGGTATGCCTTTGCTGCCTTACCGGTTAGTGTGAGGCGCGGTGGCATGAACGATGCTTGGTGAGAGCTCTGAGGTGGAGTGGCCGAACAACCGTATAGTGCATTGGTTTGTCAAGAGCTCAAGGACAGAAGACGAAGGAAATTTGGATTCCCCTTCAATCCTGGTCATTTATTACCGAGTAAAATGCATTGGCGGTCATCAAACTTGTCTTGATAGCTCACTTTGATCATTGTATATGAGATATGGTGATTATACGGTCACTGGCTCAGCGTATAGCTCTGTATTTGTCTGGTTGACCAGTCAAACAGTCCGCATGCACCTCATCAGCTCGTGTTCTTTATCTATCTATGCGGGCCTACCTGTCAATGGAGAAAGAAATACTGTAAAAACCAAAATTATGCGTATGTGGGGAATCAAAACACGGACACATCGCTGCAACGCACCCTCGTCAGCCAAATGAAAATGAAATACTTTGCGTCATACACTCACGCTCACGCTGTCAAAGCATGCTAATGCATGCACGTCGCCCTCTAAATTGAAGTCCTGCTCATGGCGCAACGCAAACGCCGAGCTCATCACCTGCGCGCCCCGGCGATGCCTGACATTACTGTTTAGACGTTTGATGGAGGCTTACGCAAACGCCGAGCATGTATTCACCTGGCTCAACACCAACGGTCATACTCAGAGCGCCTTGCTCATGTATATCGTCCATCACAACGACAATCTATAAAATAGCCTAGCTAGAGAGGGTACTATGGTACGGAGTATGTCCTATCGTGAGCGATCGATCTTAGTGCCACTGCACATGAGTGTGTGTCTGATCGATTCTTCCATTATTCGTAAGTTATGCATGGTTGTGTGGTGTCTAATGGTGGTCGTCAAAGGCTAGCTGGGGACAAGAGCGGTTGTCAATACGTGCCACATATGCTTTAAAGGCTTGTCATCCATGAGTTCACATTTTACCACCACGCCAATGTCTAACCGCCCTGGCCTACCGAAACCCCTTCTATCGTGTCAGGACCCCGACTCAATGCCACATCGATCTAGCATGTAACACCTCATATCACTTTGCGGCCTCACGCACGGTATTCCCACGGGTGTCGCCTTACCTTTGGCCGGGCCCGTTTGCGCCTTTTGGCACACGTATATGACAGTGTCGCTAGCATCCATATGATAAGGAGCCCGGGCTGACATGGCTAGTCGTAAACCCAAAGTGGCACAGACTTACAGGGACAGGCATCCATGACCCAGCGTCGAACGTGTCGGTCATCAGCGAGTGAATCCAGGCTGTAGCACTGGGCTAGCAGGACTCCGGTGAATCGGGCTGTAGCGGGCTAACAGGACTCTGGTATTCATCGCGTGACATTTCCCCGAAGGGACAGACACAGGAACGAAGAAGGACACATGCCGGCCAGCCTAAGTGTTCCGGAGCAGTAGCAAGCTACCATGGCTCAGTGAAACACTAGGAGACATTTCCCCGTAAGAGAGGCTACTAAAGATAAACAACTAGATGGTCAGATCCCACACATACCAAGCATTTAAATAACATACACACAATATGCTCGATATGTGCAAATACAACATGGCATCACAACATGACTCTACGACTCAAGTAATTTATTCATTAGGCTCCGAGGAGCGAGATATTACAAACATGGGTCTCATGACCCAACACTCAGAGCATACAAAGCAAAGCACAAGCGGAAGCTATCATGTCTGAGTACAGACATCTATAAATGAAAAAGGCTGAGAAGCCTGACTGTCTATCAGATCCTGCCGAGGGCACAAGATCGTAGCTGAGGTAACAAGCTAAACGTCGAAGTCCACGTGGAACTACTAGCGAGACCGAAGTCTCTCTGCAAAAACATAAAATAGGCAAACGTGAATACAAATGTACCCAGCAAGACTTACATCAGAACTAACTACATATGCATCATTATCAACAAAGGGGATGGTGGGGTTTAACTGCAGCAAGCCAGCTTTGACTCGGTGGCTATCCTAAACTACGACTGCAATGTAACTCTTTTGAGGTGGCGCACACGGGTCCACATATTCACCATATCAATACACCACTATGGAACCGCTCCCGTCTCCCTACGAGAACGCCATCCATAGCACTCACGCTTATCTTGTGTATTTTAGAGTATCCACTTTCACTTGTCTATGAACTGATATAAGCAACCCAGAAGTCCTTTTCCGCGGACACGGCTATCCGAATAGATCATATTAACCCTGCAGGGGTGTACTTCTTCACACACGCTCTCACCACTTACCGCCGTTTACACGACATGTACTCGGCAACCTTCAAGCGGAAGCCCAACGTGGGTGTCGGCCACGGCCTGCCTAAACACTCAAGTCTCTAGTCCAGGTTTATCGCCTATTCGGGTTCCATCCATGAGGAGATCCGACCGGAGTTTCGCTCACAGCCCCAAACGATGTGAACAGGGTTCCCGAGACACCAAACGGGCGCCCGGTACACCGTGCCACGTGCCTACTGCATCACAGCCCACCCCTACGGTCAGCGCTGCGCACGGCCTCCAGCATACTACAAACACCAGAAACTACTTGCAACTCCTGGACAGAGGACAAGGGTGATCAAGAAGCCGAGATGGTCCATTGGTTTCGGGCCCAATGCGTGGTAGTAGCTGAATCATGGATCACAAACACAGAACTCAGTTCCTGAGGACGGCTGCAATGAGACAACCCACCATGTACTCCTACATGGCCTCTCACCGCTACCTTTACCAAATCAAGTTCACACACTTAGCTCACACACAGTAGGACATGTTCACACGCCTCTGATTCATCCCGGATGAATCAGACCTGACTCGACTCTAAGCAGTAGCAGGCATGACAAACAAGCATGAATGAGTAGGCACATCAGGGCTCAAACAACTCCTACTCATGGTAGTGGGTTTCATCTATTTACTGTGGCAATGACAGGTCATGCAGAGGATAAAGGGGTTCAGCTACCGCAGCAAGTAACAAATATGTCGTTGTTGTCCTAATGCAGTAAAAGAGAGCAGGAGCGAGAGAGTGGGATTTTATCGGAATGAACAAGGGGGTTTTGCTTGCCTGGCACTTCTGAAGATAACATTGAGTCTTCATCAGTGTCAACGATCACATCATCGGTATCACGTCTATCGAGAGGGGACAAATACCGGCAACACAGAAGGGAACACAATCAATGCAATGCACAATATGATGCATGATCATGACATGGCAAAATGAATGTGTTTTGGGCTAATGCAACTAGCAACAGATTAAATGAAGTTGGTTTGAATATAATATTCAAATTCAAACTCCATATGTGATTATTCAAATGCCATTTAATTGATTTGTGCTAAACAGCAGCTATAAGTTGTTCTAACATGCATGAAAATGGTACAGATGGATTCCTTGAATTTTTCTGATAATTTTTCATATATAAATTATTTAATTTGGAGTTACGGTTGAATTTCTATGAATTTTAGAAGTTTTAGGCATTTTCTGAAATTAATAAATCATTTAAGAATTATTTAAATTCCAGAAAGGAATTATTGCGTCATCATGACCTCATAGTGACGTCAGCAGGTCAACGGGCGGTCCAGGTCAAACCTGACGTGTGGGGTCCACACGTCAGTGACACGGGTTAAACAGGGGGGTTTAGTTTAGCTTAATTAAAGATTAAGGCACTAGGGCCCACATGTCAGTGTCAGCAGGGGGTAATTAAATTAAAATAAACTAACTAATTAACAGGGGGGGCTGGCCCCACCTGTCATCGACCCGGGGGGGGTCAAACCCCTGGTCAGTAGGGCCTAACCCGCCGGCGGCTTGACGCCGGCGAGGCCGAGACGGCGGAGACCTTCGGGTTTCTTGCTCCGGCGTCCAAACGCCGCGCGGAGAGGCTCTGTGGGTTCCTAGCGCTCGTGCGCATCCGGAGAAGGCGACGGAAGGACGCGGGGTGGTCAGCGCTCGCCGGAGCGGGGCTTGCGGCGGCGGACGGAGCTTCGGGTTCGAGCGGGGCGAGGCCACAGAGGACGGGAGGGATGGTTAAGGGGCTCGCCGAGCTCCTGAAGATGCTAGGAGCACGGTGCCGTGCTCGGTGTCGAGCCTTGCTATCTGCAGTGACGGCGGCGACATCGCCGGCGGAGCCGAGCTCGCGGCTCCGGTGGAATCGAGGCTACATGGCGCAATCGAAGGGGGGAAGAGGGAGGGGAGGCGTAGGAGCTCACAGCGGTGCCGTAGGGATGATTAGCCGGCTCGGGGACGCGACGATGGTGGCGAATTGACGGTGAAGATCCTCGGCGGCCGGCGATGGAAACGGCGATGCCGGCGACGTTGTGGCGCGTCCGTAGTTCCATGGCTTGGTGGGGAGGTCGAGGATGTCGTGACGGAGCTCTCGAGCACGCTGGATGGGCGAGGGGGGGCTGGTGGCCACGGTGGTTGCGAGCGACGTCGATGGCGGCTTTCGGTCATGGGGGGGGGGAAGCAGAGGAGCGAGGGGGAGGGAGGTCCAGAGAGCGAGGGAGAAGTGAGAGGGGGTCGGGGACGTCTCCGTGGCGTCGCGAGGAAGTCGGGGAGGCTGCCACGGCGAAGCAGGAGGTGGAGGCCTCCGCGTGCGCGCGTGCGTGCGTGCTACTTCGCCTCTACCTACTGGCAGAGGTTGAAGACAGCCGCTCTGCCCCGGTGGGCTGGACTGGTGCAGCTGGGCCGACTACAGGTAAGTGGCCCAGGTACGGGTCTTTCTCTCTCTCTCTTTTTCTAATTATCTCAGTTTTCTATTATTCTGTAAATTTAGGGCTTTATTAAAAATACTCAGACACTTTCAAAAATCATGAAACTAATCATGGCTACTGTTTAGAATATATCCAACAGTAAACATTCTAGTTTATGATTATTTGAGCATTTGAAATATTTAATAGCATTTAAATGCCCAAATGAAAATACTATATGATTTAATTCAGTGACCAAATATGTCGTGCAAAAATATAAACCATTTTTGGTAGATGCTTCCACCTCAAACCAGAAATGTTGAACATTTTTAGAGGACATTTTGAGTTCAATGAAAAAGGTTTTATTTTGACCCTAGTTGAATTCATTTGGTGCTAGGGCTTAGTCAATCCCCATCTCAGGTTTAAATGAAATTTAAACATGATGTAACACTCTAATGCATGCACTAGGCATTGTCAGAACTAGGGATGTGACTACTCACCCCCACTAAACAAGAATCTCGTCTCGAGATTCAAGCGTAGGGTAAGGTGAAAGGTAAACGCAACTAGTATAATCTTCACGATCCAGGGTGCACTTCAGTTGAACGTTGATTCATTCACCATTATTGTCTTGAAGTCTTGCTCTGAGAAATCCTGCCAACATGACCTGGAGAGAAGGAGACTCTAGAAGGGTCGATCTCCTCGAAGATCGAACAACTCAGGATTAACTCACGGAATGAGGCATAGCAACATCTCTCGAGCTGAGAGATGAAGCATACATCCATAGGAATGGAGTGAAGCAGATGATAAAGGTTCACTGGGTAGACAACAATTCCACGCTTAAGAAGGTGGTAATCGATTGTCAACGTAGCGAGGAGTTGAGTTGCCATGATACCATAACGATACACCTTAGGGAAGGTGACTCGTAGAGATATCCCCTTAAGTGGCAAAAATAATTACTTTTGATTCAGAGATCATTGAAACTCTTTATACCAGCCTAGGGCAATCACAAGCGATCATTTGGAGGGGGTCGGTAGAATGGCATACTCGGGCTTGGATGATGTGGACTACCTTGTTGAAGACAACGCAATGTATGATTTTTGCTCATCACCGGAAATGGAAGAAACCCATGGTAGAATGGCACATTGGCGGTGCAAGCTGGGAACAAAATGCAAATGCTGGGAATGATTCTGGTAACTGGGGAAGAACCCAACAATAGAGAGTGGTTCACTGTTTGAAAGGGTCATAGCATTGCCGAGGAAACTGAGAGCGCTATACAGTTAATGCCGACGATCAAACCTAGCACTTGTGCGTGCTCTCAAGAACTTGAGCAATTCCATAATCATCAAGGTTTTACCAACATCCGTGTCAAGGGTCCGGTAACACAACTTACTACCATGATGAATGGTGATGGAGGATGCAGATGCAAAGGAAGATAACACCTCCTCAGATTTCACCCTTGGCGGGGCCAAGGAAATAAAATCTGGATGATCGACCGAGAGACATTTAGCACTCCGCTTCTAATGTTCTCCTTGATGTGCTAGTGTAACCCATTCATAGATATGGTTTGATATCTAGAACATCAAGTAAAAAGGTCGGACTTCGGAACACAAAAATCCATAGGGGCAACTAGGGAGTAAATCCTACGAAATCCCTATGGGGAGGTGGCCAACTTCCTCAGTCAAGATATTATAATAACAGGTCTTCGGGCTGGGTGTGTTGGCCACGACATCCACTTTACCGGTTTTTGAGGGACCGATATTATAATTCTTGGGAAATATTCCAACCATCATGTCTGCCTGAGATTCAGATCTGGTTGGTGTCAGGATATTCCAGACTCATCGAGTCTAGGAAGAAAAATGAAAGTTGCAACACAATTCGACGAGACAACGCTGCAAGATTCTCGGGGAATGAACTACGATAGTAAGCTCCAAAACATGAGCTGGTTCTGCTACAAACATGTGAACATGTTGTCCAAGACAAGCATGACCACAAAGTAGTCTTATAATAAAACACTACCGAGTTCAGGTGGGGAACCATCATTAATGACATCGAAGTCTCCACGCGTGGAAGTCCAAAGAGTTCACCTTGGACAGACTCCTTTATCTTTGAACAACTCAATCAGTGGCTTGGTGTGCTCGGAACACATATGGAATGAAGGTTGCAAGTCTCCAGACCACAGAATACTTCGCACGTATGCATGACTGACTTGGGATGATTCCAGAGGAAGCAAAACTAACTTTCTCAAATCCACGGCGGCAACTTTCACCAAATGCACGTGTATAAGAGGAAGTCACTCCTTTCATCAAACAAATACTTCATGAGTTAGCATGAAGAAATGCTTTCAAAAGTTTCCAACACTAGCTTAATGTTCAACAAAATCATGGAGGAGATAAGGATGTTGTCAATGGGCTCAACAACAATTCTTCCGGGTTTCCCTTTAAAAGGAATTCCATAGTTAAGAGAACAAGTGTTAGCATTGGTCAGACCCAAAAGATATAATGGTGTATGCTCGAGGGATCAACCACGAGTAAGACAACATTACGAATATCGTTGGTTCTGGTCTGATTGGATGATAGTCCATACTCAAATTAGATGGGGTAAGACAATAGGTCCAACAACTGATCACAAGGACCAATTAATGAAGATATCATCTTTCTTCAACACACACACATACACAGAAAGATATCCCTTAACATGAACTAAGTCAGACAAGCTTTTGTCTTCCAACTCTCCAAGTTGTTGTCTAGCCTAACCAACTAGCTCCGGGATATCCATCACAGATTCTTGGAGAAAGGGTGGTTCACAAGAATAAACCAACTTGATCACGAACTCAACATAGCGGTCAGGTGACATCCTGGTAATACCTCCGAGAAGATATTCGGAAAATCACGAACCACCGATATGTTACTAAGATCGAGAACAATCTTGCTTTTCAGGGCAAGATGATATGATCAAATGAGTGAGGACTTGACACAGTCCTAACTCATTGACCGAAGGGTGCACCGAAATAAGAACTAGATAGCACGATCAGTCTTAGGGTGACGATTCAATAATCAATATGCTGAGAATGAGGTTATCGTCCATTTAACTACCAAGCAACAAGGTTGCTAGGAGTATTTAATTCACACATCACGATTCACTTGTCGGCATTCCGGTTGCGACAACACGGAACCGAGGGATGAATAATGATGGCGAGAAGTATCACTACATCAAGAATTCACAAGAGCCGGTGCAATCCTCATGAAAATCCTGACATAAAGACGGTAATACTTCAGGGTAGAATAGAATCAAAAGCTGGATTGCATCTGATCTGTGGAAGACAACTTCTTTGACCCGATCCTGGATATGGATGAGGTACTGGAGTTTGTTTCTCCTAGTCATTCCGCGATAGAATGGCTTGACGGACCACAAGAGTAATAGGCATCGATAAACGAATGCACGCATACTCTTGACTATCAATTGATAGACGAGGGTCAGAAGGCAACTAAAGAGAACATCTCAAAGGAACATATAATTTTCTGAGTTGTGGATGCATAGATTAGTATGTCGAACCAAGTTCAACATATTTCTTCCGGATAACCCATGCAGAGAGGTAGGACTGGCAGAGTCACAATATAGCATGGAGAACTCATCAAAAATAATCCTGTTGTGATATTTCAGTTCAACGAGGAACTTCTGCCATAAGTAGTTCATGGTATTTGGAAGAAGGATGTACCACGAACCTCGAGGACTATCGCAAAGTTACTAATATCCTAAAGGCACTAGCAATTACTATCAACATGAAGTAGGTAGAGTGAATCTCGGGTTCAAAACCCAGAAATAGAATACCTACTACTAAGTAGCATCACGGGATGCTTCCGAGAATGATGGCCAGAATCATCGCACTGGGAACACAAATCATGGCTAAATTACTAGATGATCCCCTAAGACACCTAGGGTCTTAATACTAGCTCCAACATAAAGGTCGAGGCAGTAGAATACCTCAACTCAACAATTAGTGTGATTGAGCTGGCATGAAGGAGCATCGAAACCAGAGGGAAAGGATTTTGCAAATGCATCAGACTATTTAGAAACCTGGAATGACTTGGACAGCATAACGGCTGTAAATGCTCAGAAAAGATTTGAGACATTCACAAAAATGGTGGCATAACCACTCAGAAGCACAATATCAAGGTTTCGAGATCAACAATTAACATACGGAAGTAGTAGGAACTGAACTGAGACTTAAGTCCAACAATCTATAAGTCTACGGATTAGTAACACGTGATCCTGATAGAAAGAAGAGATAGCCTAGTGCTTAATCCCCGTAGGAAAGATAAGATGACTCAGATCAGAAGGCATAAGGTATAAGGAGTAAAAAGAGCCTTACGTTCCATCCCACAATCAATTCCCTTACATAACTAAAGAATTTCTAGACTCAACTTCGACCAGTCTGGCTTGGTAATCCTACAGGCAGTCAAGCTCTGATACCAATGCTGTCAGGACCCCGACTCAATGCCACATCGATCTAGCATGTAACACCTCATATCACTTTGCGGCCTCACGCACGGTATTCCCATGGGTGTCGCCTTACCTTTGCCCGGGACCGTTTGCGCCTTTTGGCACACATATATGACAGTGTCGCTAGCACCCATATGATAAGGAGCCCGGGCTGACATGGCTAGTCGTAAACCCAAAGTGGCACAGACTTACAGGGACAGGCATCCATGACCCAGCGTCGAACGTGTCGGTCATCAGCGAGTGAATCCAGGCTGTAGCACTGGGCTAGCAGGACTCCGGTGAACCGGGCTGTAGCGGGCTAATAGGACTCTGGTATTCATCGCGTGACATTTCCCCGAAGGGACAGACACAGGAACGAAGAAGGACACATGCCGGCCAGCCTAAGTGTTCCGGAGCAGTAGCAAGCTACCATGGCTCAGTGAAACACTAGGAGACATTTCCCCGTAAGAGAGGCTACTAAAGATAAACAACTAGATGGTCAGATCCCACACATACCAAGCATTTAAATAACATACACACAATATGCTCGATATGTGCAAATACAACATGGCATCACAACATGACTCTACGACTCAAGTAATTTATTCATTAGGCTCCGAGGAGCGAGATATTACAAACATGGGTCTCATGACCCAACACTCAGAGCATACAAATCAAAGCACAAGCGGAAGCTATCATGTCTGAGTACAGACATCTATAAATGAAAAAGGCTGAGAAGCCTGACTGTCTATCAGATCCTGCCGAGGGCACAAGATCGTAGCTGAGGTAACAAGCTAAACGTCGAAGTCCACGTGGAACTACTAGCGAAACCGAAGTCTCTCTGCAAAAACATAAAATAGGCAAACGTGAGTACAAATGTACCCAGCAAGACTTACATCAGAACTAACTACATATGCATCATTATCAACAAAGGGGATGGTGGGGTTTAACTGCAGCAAGCCAGCTTTGACTCGGTGGCTATCCTAAACTACGACTGCAATGTAACTCTTTTGAGGTGGCGCACACGAGTCCACATATTCACCATATCAATACACCACTATGGAACCGCTCCCGTCTCCCTACGAGAACGCCATCCATAGCACTCACGCTTATCTTGCGTATTTTAGAGTATCCACTTTCACTTGTCTATGAACTGATATAAGCAACCCAGAAGTCCTTTTCCGCGGACACGGCTATCCGAATAGATCATATTAACCCTGCAGGGGTGTACTTCTTCACACACGCTCTCACCACTTACCGCCGTTTACACGACATGTACTCGGCAACCTTCAAGCGGAAGCCCAACGTGGGTGTCGGCCACGGCCTGCCTAAACAGTCAAGTCTCTAGTCCAGGTTTATCGCCTATTCGGGTTCCATCCATGAGGAGATCCGGCTGGAGTTTCGCTCACAGCCCCAAACGATGTGAACAGGGTTCCCTAGACACCAAACGGGCGCCCGGTACACCGTGCCACGTGCCTACCGCATCACAGCCCACCCCTACGATCAGCGCTGCGCACGGCCTCCAGCATACTACAAACACCAGAAACTACTTGCAACTCCTGGACAGAGGACAAGGGTGATCAAGAAGCCGAGAGGGTCCATTGGTTTCGGGCCCAATGCGTGGTAGTAGCTGAATCATGGATCACAAACACAGAACTCAGTTCCTGAGGACGGCTGCAATGAGACAACCCACCATGTACTCCTACATGGCCTCTCACCGCTACCTTTACCAAATCGTGTTCACACACTTAGCTCACACACAGTAGGACATGTTCACACGCCTCTGATTCATCCCGGATGAATCAGACCTGACTCGACTCTAAGCAGTAGCAGGCATGACAAACAAGCATGAATGAGTAGGCACATCAGGGCTCAAACAACTCCTACTCATGGTAGTGGGTTTCATCTATTTACTGTGGCAATGACAGGTCATGCAGAGGATAAAGGGGTTCAGCTACCGCAGCAAGTAACAAATATGTCGTTGTTGTCCTAATGCAGTAAAAGAGAGCAGGAGCGGGAGAGTGGGATTTTATCGGAATGAACAAGGGGGTTTTGCTTGCCTGGCACTTCTGAAGATAACATTGAGTCTTCATCAGTGTCAACGATCACATCATCGGTATCACGTCTATCGAGAGGGGACAAATACCGGCAACACAGAAGGGAACACAATCAATGCAATGCACAATATGATGCATGATCATGACATGGCAAAATGAATGTGTTTTGGGCTAATGCAACTAGCAACAGATTAAATGAAGTTGGTTTGAATATAATATTCAAATTCAAACTCCATATGTGATTATTCAAATGCCATTTAATTGATTTGTGCTAAACAGCAGCTATAAGTTGTTCTAACATGCATGAAAATGGTACAGATGGATTCCTTGAATTTTTCTGATAATTTTTCATATATAAATTATTTAATTTGGAGTTACGGTTGAATTTCTATGAATTTTAGAAGTTTTAGGCATTTTCTGAAATTAATAAATCATTTAAGAATTATTTAAATTCCAGAAAGGAATTATTGCGTCATCATGACCTCATAGTGATGTCAGCAGGTCAACGGGCGGTCCAGGTCAAACCTGACGTGTGGGGTCCACACGTCAGTGACACGGGTTAAACAGGGGGGTTTAGTTTAGCTTAATTAAAGATTAGGGCACTAGGGCCCACATGTCAGTGTCAGCAGGGGGTAATTAAATTAAAATAAATTAACTAATTAACAGGGGGGGCTGGCCCCACCTGTCATCGACCCAGGGGGGGGGGG
>NC_041393.1:199508027-199567802 GCF_002162155.2 Triticum dicoccoides | reverse complement strand
GGGGGGGGGGGTCAAACCCCTGGTCAGCAGGGCCTAACCCGCCGGCGGCTTGACGCCGGCGAGGCCGAGACGGCGGAGACCTTCGGGTTTGTTGCTCCGGCGTCCAAACGCCGCGCGGAGAGGCTCTGTGGGTTCCTAGCGCTCGTGCGCATCCGGAGAAGGCGACGGAAGGACGCGGGGTGGTCAGCGCTCGCCGGAGCGGGGCTTGCGGCGGCGGCGGCCGGAGCTTCGGGTTCGAGCGGGGCGAGGCCACAGAGGACGGGAGGGATGGTTAAGGGGCTCGCCGAGCTCCTGAAGATGCTAGGAGCACGGTGCCGTGCTCGATTTCGAGGCTTGCTGTCTGCAGTGACGGCGGCGACATCGCCGGCGGAGCCGAGCTCGCGGCTCCGGTGGAATCGAGGCTACAGGGCGCAATCGAAGGGGGGAAGAGGGAGGGGAGGCGTAGGAGCTCACAGCGGTGCCGTAGGGATGATTAGCCGGCTCGGGGATGCGACGATGGTGGCGAATTGACGGTGAAGATCCTCGGCGGCCGGCGATGGAAACGGCGATGCCGACGACGTTGTGGCGCGTCCGTAGTTCCATGGCTTGGTGGGGAGGTCGAGGATGTCGTGACGGAGCTCTCGAGCACGCTGGATGGGCGAGGGAGGGCTGGTGGCCACGGTGGTTGCGAGCAACGTCGACGGCGGCTTTCGGTCATGGGGGGGGGGAAGCAGAGGAGCGAGGGGGAGGGAGGTCCAGAGAGCGAGGGAGAAGTGAGAGGCGGTCGGGGACGTCTCCGTGGCGTCGCGAGGAAGTCGGGGAGGCTGCCACGGCGAAGCAGGAGGTGGAGGCCTCCGCGTGCGCGCGTGCGTGCGTGCTACTTCGCCTCTGCCTACTGGCAGAGGTTGAAGACAGCCGCTCTGCCCCGGTGGGCTGGACTGGTGCAGCTGGGCCGGCTACAGGTAAGTGGCCCAGGTACGGGTCTTTCTCTCTCTCTCTTTTTCTAATTATCTCAGTTTTCTATTATTCTGTAAATTTAGTGCTTTATTAAAAATACTCAGACACTTTCAAAAATCATGAAACTAATCATGGCTACTGTTTAGAATATATCCAACAGTAAACATTCTAGTTTATGATTATTTGAGCATTTGAAATATTTAATAGCATTTAAATGCCCAAATGAAAATACTATATGATTTAATTCAGTGACCAAATATGTCCTGCAAAAATATAAACCATTTTTGGTAGATGCTTCCACCTCAAACCAGAAATGTTGAACATTTTTAGAGGACATTTTGAGTTCAATGAAAAAGGTTTTATTTTGACCCTAGTTGAATTCATTTGGTGCTAGGGCTTAGTCAATCCCCATCTCAGGTTTAAATGAAATTTAAACATGATGTAACACTCTAATGCATGCACTAGGCATTGTCAGAACTAGGGATGTGACATATCGCTAGTGCACGCTTCCCACCTGAAACGATCACCGTCTCTCCAGAATGTCAATGCTGCATTCACCGGACTTAACTGCAGGTGCAGTTGGTGTTTCACTGACATGCGGGCCAGATGCCCATTGGGCCCACGTGTCAGTAACCCAACGCATCTGTAGTTAAGTCACTGAAGCAGCGTCCACATTCATGCCCGACGAACCTACTCCGGTGCCAGCTGTCCATCCATCTGCCGCGGCTCATTGCCATTCGCCCGCTATATTAACTTGAGCCCTAGCTCCCAGCCATAGCCAAAGACCCACACTTATTCTCCTCCAGTCCCTTCCTTCTGTCGGCACTATTCCAACCATGGCCTCCTAGAGCTCCGAAGCTCTCTTGGACGTACTGTCGCAGGAGTAGACAAGGGACATCGGCGGCTCCGCTCTGGGCGCGCTCCAAAGCTCTCTTCGACGTACTATCGCAGGAGCAAATGAAGCAGATCACTGGCACCCCCCCGGTCACCCTTCGCCACCACGACCACAAAGCCGGTGCGCGTGCGCGAGCGCAGCCGGTAGCGAGGAAGAGTAGAACATGGTAGGTTGCCGCCGCTCTTGTCCCAGGAAGGTGACGGCGATGTGGAGGTGGAAATCTTCAGAACCTTCTGCTCCGAAGGAGGAGGTTATCGAGGCGGATGAGGAGGAGGCAAAGGCAATGGCCGTCTTTCTCGGGTTCATGGCTGGACATGGTGGTCCGGCGCCGGCAATCGTTTAGATTAGGTTTACAGTAGGTTTTAGTACGGTTTGTGTGAAATATGTAATGAATTTCGTCCAGTTTGTAGGAAAAGTTTTCGAAATGTAATGAATTTCATCCGGTTAATTTGAAATTTGCTTTGTTTGCACGAATTTCGTCCGGTTAGTTCATATAGTTGTCGAAAGGTATGCGGGCAGCATCGGATGGCATCCATTAGTGTCCTCGGACAGATGCCGGTGTAAATTTGTGGGCCAGCGCTGGAGATGCCCTAACTATCATGCCATAATCGCTAACAGTGCTCGATTATTTGGCAGGGAACAATTATCCCTCGATCAAAAATCAGATCCTCAGTGTTTTGCACTCCTCCCGCGTAAGAGTGTAAACTCTTGCTTACATAAAAATGGAGCAAGTGGACGGCACTGTAGCACATCATATCACTCAAACTAGCCCACCTAACAAGTGGGAAAGCACCGCCCTCGTCATTTTGTTCTGGATTTCTATCGATCGATCACGCGAAAATGTTACGCTTTGCAAGTTCTAAAGGAAAAGGCGGTAGACTTACAACTCGTACGCGTCGCACCCCCGACAGTCCGGCTCGCATGCCGCTCACTAGAGGGGACACGTGTTGCCTTGCAATTTCACTGACATGTGGGACTATAATTGAATAAACCGTTGATAGCCAAAATCTAATCGCTCGGCGGGCATCGGCTGAGAAGGAGCAATGCTAGACGCACGGAGGTTTACTTGATGATTTTACGGGCTAACTGAATTGGACCAATAGAATTAAACATTAGAGGAGGCTGGACCCCACCCCGGCTGAAAAATCAGGAGGGTTGAAAGATTAGTTAGTTGAAGATCATGTAAAACCCCGTAACACGTTCGTGTGTGTAGTACTGAGAAGAGAGAAACGGGGGAGGGAGAAGAGATCGCCCGCCCGCCGTGCACGGACTCCAAGAAATATATGGTGATAATGTGAGGTGGGCCATGCTGGAGTCCGGACCGCTTCCGGAGCCTGCTTTGACCACCCTGGCCCCTCAAGACGCCAGCTGCCCGCCGCATGCATGCATAGCAAGTAGTACCAGTAAAAAAAATGGGCTATAAGCCCGCTTATGTGGAGGAGAGAGAGGCATTGCAAAAGTCAAGGAGTGGGCTCTGCAAGAGCCCGTCTCTACACGTGGTCCTAGGTATAAAAAATTAATTCTAAAAAAGGCATAAAAAACAATTGTGTCTAAAAAATAAAGGCAAAAAACATTTGAGAGGAAATAGATAGAGAGAAAGTGAGAAAAAGTTGTAACCTTATAGCCAACCTTATAGTCAACAGTATGGTAGCATTACATGAGGAAGGAGGGAGTGGTGCACATGCCAAGTTCACTGGGCTACCGTGTTTCACACTCCTCCATCGTAACAGTGGAGACAATAGCTTTCATCAAAAATAAACAATGAATACTCATTGCTCGTCCTATATATTGGAAAGAATACTTTTATTCGCCGACATGTGGGACGTCGACCATCCTGGTCCACCTGCCATGCACAAAATTACCCTGGTCTACCCCGGTCGTATCACAGGCCCAACCTTTCCCACTGTAAGTTGTTCAGACGAAGGAACCATCATGACTTCATTGAATTCCACTTCTTCAAGAAAACTTACTGTACCCGCAATACTGCTACCACACACGAAGACTGGATGGCACTGTACCACGTCATATCACTAAAACCCACTAGGCCAAACTAGCCAGCCTAGGTCATCTATTTTGGAATGGAGGGAGTACGTCTCTACACTGCTATGATTTTCTGTTGTACATCTCTGTACCTTTGCTATGATTTTCCTACCCTATAAACCAAATGAGGCCTAAATGTATCCATGTCAACTATTGTCTGATCGATCGCTAAGCCTACAATTTTAGGAGCTAGGGTGATTGGTCGATTGACGACGGATAAGTATAAGCGTACCATGTGCTCATCAGCCCCAATGTTTCTCTTCGGTGAGTGTTTTGCAAGTACGATAGCTCGCACAGTAGCTAGCCTACTAACACCAAGAATCATCAAACAAGCCCTGCTGATATGATAAACAGTTCAAACTTACATCTAAGCATGCCATATATTACATCAAAAGATGGTGAGGATACATCCGTTTCCATAACTCGGAGAGGGTTCGCATGATTCACTATCAAACAAAAGTAGCAAGTACCAGCCACACAAGACAGTGCACTAGCCCTAAGATGGTTTGATAACACGCATCGTTCTGGTAATTAAACACAGGGCAATGCAAACTACCCTGAAGGATTAGCGCGACCAACTATTTCTTGTCATCGATCTCTCGGGAAATGACCGTAGCACGGACAGCAGCATGGGAATCGATCTCTGGGGCGATGTCCACAGGATTGACCACGACATGAGAATCGATCTCTGGGGCGATGTCCATAGGATGGACATCGGCATCGGAATCGATCTTCGGGGCGATGCCAACAGGACGGACCGCGACATCGAAAACGATCTCTGGGGCACTGTCCACAGGACGGGCCACGACATCGGAATCATCAAGGACGTCCACCGGCACCTGCACAACCCTAACATATTAGCAAGCACATTGCAAATAATCAAAAACCACAACTATGGTAATAAGCCATTTTTTACCTTGTGCAGCTCACCGGGGATCTCATCCCTCCGGGGGCCATCTCCTCGTCCCTAATGGGGGCCATCACCTTGCCAGGGGAATACTGCTTCTCAACAGCGAATATCTCCTCAAACTCGGCCTTGAGACTCGCATAGGTGGCCATTAGAGTTTATGGGGTAGGCACGGTGGGGCCCTTGCTGTTCTTCCAGCTTTCTTTGAGGAGTTCGTTCGCCAACATTGTCAACTCTTTGGATAGTGCTTGTTTCTTGGAGTTCTTCGTCTCCATGGGTTGGCCCGCCAACATGGTCAACTTGTTGGTCGATGCTCGCTTCCTGGAGATCGCTGTCTCCAGTGGGTTGTCCGCTGGCAACTCTTTGCCTAGTGCTCCAGGATCCATCAATGAACTGAGAAACAAAAAACAATCGAAAGGAAACCACAATCGCAACGAAAACAGGAAAAGAATAGGCTGTGAGAATCGGTCGGTGCTTCGCAAAAATAAGATTCTTGGAATGAAAATATAGCAGCATAACTGATTCGCCCACCTTTCCTTCGTCGGTACAGAAGAAAAATTGCAGAAGTGAGTAGCCTAGAGTGAGGTTTTCTTCAAGAAAGGGAAGAAAGGGCTTCAACGAGTGTTCCAGTGAAATGATGGTTGCTTCGTCCAGTCCAACTTGGAGGCCACCTTACCACTGCTGGTAAAGGTGTGGGTTTTGTGATATGATGGGTCATGATGGCCACACCGGGGTGACATGTGAGTCTCGACTGTAGCACCTCGATGTGATTTGGTGGATGGCACGCGGTCCCGGATGCTTCGATGTCCCGCATGTAGATAGAGCGGCTAGTCATATAGGAGTACTCAATATTGTGCACCGCGACCAAGGCAAAGAGGAAAATGAGAGAACTACGTAATTAATGCATGAGTTTAATTAGGGTAGTTTTGTAAAGTACGAGATACATTCCTCCAATCACAAAATGCCTTGGTTCATGAGATTTGAGATTTGAGCCCTATAAACCGGAAGGGAGGGGGTACTACACGCGGTGTAGTCTAGTCACTTGTTGAAATCTCTAGAAAGGCAAGTACCCCTTTCCAGTTTACATGGCTATACTACTCCCTCCATCTAGGTGTGTAAGTCATCTTACGAAAACCAAATAGTCCCAAAACACTTAGGCGCGATGCATTAACTTCTACCTTGTTTCTTGTTTCTTGACATATCAACCAATAAGAGATGAGAGGTATGCATGCTTTTAATGACTTGAGACTACCAAACACGACATGCAGTGGCTAGTTCATTGCATGAAATGCTATTAATTAGCAAATAAACATTGGTGACCCCAGGAGGAAACGGTGCTAAGCGCGTGGACCTATGCAGAATGAGTATCAACCAATGGATGATGGAGTTTAATTGTTAAACAATTCAATGAGGGAAGCTTAGTTACAAATTCAGTGACTTACTCACCTAGACGAAGGGAGTAGCAAGTACTAGTACTACTACAATAGTGGGCCAATAGTGGGCTCAAATAGCAAACAGGCTCTCATGCAAGAGCCTGGCTACTATATGCGTGCTCCAAGGCACTGCACCACGCGAGCGTTTGCAACTGCCATGTTCGGGTTGCGGTTGGCTCTTCGCCTCTTCGAGAAGACGAACAATGATGTTACTCCTACTTGTACAGTATCGAATCCACTGCTGCATGTCCGTCCACCTCGTGCGGGAGGGATAGTGTGTAGCGAAAGCTTCTACTTACTGCTCCTGCCTTTGCGTCTATGACAGGTGGGCCCAACAGGTGGTTGGCCCTCCTGTCATGCAGCCAAAGGCAGGTGCAGTTAAGGCACCGGAGCTCAGTCCGCGAGGGAGAGGGCATTGTAGTAATCAAACTTCTCGGTCATGTACGAGTTGACGCGACACATCAAAGCACTGCAATTGATATACGTCTTTTTACACATTTCAAATGGACTACAACATAGGGATGTATGTAGACATATTCTGCTTCATATGTAGTCACTTGTTGCAATCTCTAAAAAGACTTATATTTGGAAACATAGGGAGTACAACGCATGCATGCATGCCGCGACTTTCCTTTTGATACTTGCATGTGTTGATTTGATGCACCTTGCCAAATTTTGACTATAAATTTAACTAACCAAATTTTCATGCATGTCAAAAAAAATTACGGGGCTGTTTGGATTGTGACTATGTTTGTCTTATGTTGCCACACTATTTTTCCCACACTTGTCACACTTTCCTAACTTGAGTTGCTCAAATTGTTAGACACACTTTGGCTTGCCTAAGGGAATCTTGCCACAATTTTTGTGTCTATGACATGTGGGGTTCACTGCTAATAAAAAAATTCTTGTCTTAGGTGTGGCTAATAAAAAAGACTTATATTTAGGAACAGAGGGAGTATAAAATATGAATAATAATGCATGTTGGGGCAACCCACGTTTTCGCTAATTTTAGCCGTGGGCTTGTTCACAATTTTTACGAGGGGGTGATTGTTCAATTAATGGAGGGACTTGTAGTACCAGACTTGAACGATATAAAGTGCGACATGGCACACCGTAACACCACTTGGAACAAGCGGGTAGCTATCTCAAAACACAATCAACAACTAAAAAAACCGCGACCTGGCATGTAGTACACAATTTTAAACGATTGTTTTGATGGAGTGAAAAAGGAATACTACCCCACTACGTATATATAGGCCAGAGCCTCTGCACTTGCTTGCTAGGGTTGCTCTATTCACACACTCTCATCCTCTCCAGATCTAAACAAGATAGGGTGGTAACACTGTCTTTGTCCCTTCAAAAAACACTGTCTTTCTATCCTCACCGTTGGTTATAGATCCGGACGTATCCCCCTCCGCCGGTGAAGGGGAGGAGGGGCAGCATTTAGGCTATCATCGACAGCGAGGGAGGAGACCCACTACCGGCCGCACGTTATCTCTGGCCGAGCGCCGGCACGGGAGGTCCTCCGATCCCTTTGTCGTTGCCTGCGGGTGGATCTGGCCTCCCGCCACCCACCTATCCACATCCCGACGACCTTCAGGTATATCTTCATTCGAAACCGTCTTAGCTCTACTTCCCAGCTCGCTACGTTGCTGCATGTGCATCATTTTCTACCTCTCAGCCCCTCTCGATCGGATGGTCCAACATCACCTATTTTTCTTCTTCTATTGTTAGAGGTAAAGCTACTTCATGGAGTCGAATCTTTTACTCCCTCCGTTTGGAAATACTTGTCATTGAAATGGATGTATCTAGATGTATTTTAGTTCTAGACACATCCATTTTGATGACAAGTAATTCCGGACGGAGGGAGTACTTGGTTCAAACAAGAAATAAAGTGGGGGTGGGGGAATTTAGTATGTACATCGGACTTGGTACAAATAGGAAGGAAAGGGGGTGAAAGTAGTATAGACTAGTCATCCAACCGGTCTCTTAGTCGAAAAGGGAAATATAAGGGTAACGCTGTACACAATGCTATGACCAGGACTAGACTTGCTATCCACACATAGGAGTAGGTGTCTAGAGTGAACAAAAATGGGAGCAACCCAGATATGTTTCTTGGATGTTTGTTTCTCGGGGCAACAAACTATGAATCACCACTTTATGCCCATGTTTAGGTACATGGTGCTGGATTGCTGGTGCACCCACTGTCCCATGCCCTTATACCAAATATTTAGCTATTCTTAATCTAATGTCCCTGGTAAAAATGAAGCCATGCCACTGTTATAAGCCATGACAAGTTTAGCAAAATGTTTTTGCTTGTAATTATTTGAGACTCTGACTGTTTCCTCTGTACCTTTTTGTGCAAACAGGGATATCCAATTCACCTGGTTGCTGTTGTGACCTTTTGGTGCACTGCACAAAACTCTTCTTAAAAGAAGTGACTTTTGTGCTGTTTAACTGGAATGTCAGAATGGAACAGTTGGTTCATTTCGGTGGAACTGCACAAAGGGAGATCTGTGTTCCAATCCTCATCATCCATATTGGCGCCATAACCTTCCTTTAGGTAAGAATGATACTTAATGCATGTGTTCATCTCTATTTTCCGACTGCCATGAGAAAATAATGCTATTTTCTACTAGTACACTTGTACTCCCTCACTGACAAAACCAATTCTGAAATAGAAGGACAATCATGTACTTGGTTTCACCAACTAGTGAGGAGAAAGAGAAACAGAGCATGAAGAGGAAGAAGAAGAAGAATAAACAATGCCAAGGCGATCTTGCTGAAGCCAGAGGCCTCAGTCGAGGCCGTTCAAGGGCTCCGGCAACAACTATCTTACATGTGAGACGATCCTCCAGGGAGCCCTTCCACTTCTGTTGTCTCACTTAATTAATTAGGAGTACTTAAGTACCACTAATTTATTGTTGCCTTATTTTCCTGTCAGAGTTAAACAAATCTTTAGTAGGACCCTATGCTGAATCATGTCCGTGTGTATGTTTGTCTACGGAGGTGAATCATGTGGTGGAGTAGGGAGGGAATATTATTAGTGTCATGACATAATAGTGCTATTGTTTTGCATGTCAATTTATTGCCATTGGTTCAATGAGGCAATGTTTTGTGTAATGTCCATCATGAATTTGATGCTACTGTTAGAGTAATATGCTAATGTCTTCCTATCCTTTCTCACTAAGCTAATGAAGGTTTCACCTTGTTCCTACTTGTGCAAACAGGGATCATGTTGCGCCAATCATACATTTTAGTGGAACTACACAAGACAATACAATGAACTGTATCCCAGCCAGTGCTTTAACTCTGTTGGAAGTTCTTGATAATCTTTCGATATAATCTCAGCACTAGTAAACAAGAGCGATTTCAACCATACATTTGAAGTGCACAAAAATATATACTATTGAGTGATTCCAGTGAGTGCTTTATCATCTCTTATGGGACTACATGAATAAGCTTTTTTTCTCAGGTTGGTACTGGCCTAAGGCCTTCATCCATATTAGTTTGCTGTCATCTCTATTTGTATCGTGCTACTATCATGAGAAACTCCTTTATCTTTGCACGTTAAAGTTTTGCAACCTATGATAAATGGAAATGCTTTGAGTGTTGAGCTAATTGGCACTGATTAAATAAACTAATACCTCTCTTTAAGCAAGACTACTATGTTGCTAACTTTACCCATTAAGATAATGAAGGTGCTTCTATTTGTTAGTGTATGTTTTATCAACTAGTCCCACTATTACAGTAATCTCACTCTCTCAATATATGTGCCAACAGGGATGCTCGATTTTGGTGGAACTGCACAAAAACTTTGGGTGCCGCTAATCTCGGCTTGCTTTCTTCCTTCGCTGTCAGTTTCTTCGCTTATCTCGGCTTCCAATCAAAGGAAATAGTAGTTGATATGCTACCTCACACAGGTTGGTACTGGTCTTTATCCTGATTATTGTGCTTATCATGTATTGGTAATTTGGTATTGTGCTACTGTTTGCCGATTTTATAAAGGAGTAACTTGGAGCCTGAACCCGCATGCAAATCATTGCATTGGGTGATTTCAGTAGAACTGCACAAAATGATCAGATGGACAGATACTTATGCTGCTGCTATATACTCCAAAGTTCACTCAGACAAGCATCGATGTTGACAAGAAGTGCCTATATTCATTCGAGTATCAACCGGCGTCAACCAGTTGTCAAACTCCCAAGTATTAGGAGAGTGAACGCCAAAAATATTGCTTGGCGCATAGCCCAGAAGAACACAATCCAGTCTTTGGTCCCAACTTGTGCCTTTTGGTTATCGGCAGATATGGTAGCAAACTGTATGGCATGGAGTCTAATGATTCCAGAAAAGTTGGTTGACGCATATATTCATCTGGCACTTAATCAGTCTGCACGCCAGGGATGCTCCATTTCAGTTGAACTGCACAAAAAATTTGGGTGGTTCATTTTCTCAACCGCCTCCTTTGTCGTATGCAATGTAGAATTTTGGCGGACCAAGATGAGCCAGTAAACTAGTTGGATGAAAGTAGTGGCCAAGTTGCTCAAACCTCACTCGGCATGAGGCCACTATTTGAGGATAAACCTACAAGCAAAGTTCAGATTGTCTGTGCTGCCTCTTATGTACTTGAAAGTTTACTCGTACAAGAATTAATTTTAGCAAGAAGTACCTCCGACTGAACACCATTTACCAGTCTGTACCCTAGGTAATTAAAGTTCATCCATGTATCATATTGGCTGTGATCTCAATCATTTGGATGCATAAACATACTGAACATGTGTATATCTGAATCTTTTTGTGAATTATGTATGAATATTGTCGTGTGATCTATCAATCATTTGGATGCATAGATATGCTGAGCTTGTGTATATATGAATCTTTTGAGTTGTTGATAGTGAATGTTGGCCATGAATATGAACGTGTCCTGTGAAACTGAGTTTGATACGAATGTTTACCTTTTCTGTTGTATTGGTGTTCAAGAGGGCGAACAAGTATCAGCTAGGCCTAGGTTTTGTATTTTAACATGCCTACTGTGGGGTATGTGACGTGTGGGTGTCAACGGCACACCTTCTTCAAGAGAAGAATTGCACCTGCTTTGTTAGGGTAGCAACAACGCATCAGCTCTTTTAAATATTTTTATTACTATGTCTTTCCCTCTCCCCCGCTCAACCCCTACCGTAATGTTTTCGGCCTCAAAACAAACATAGTACTGCATTGTTTTTGGGGCTTGATGAAAAATCGAGTGCTGGTTTTTATAGGTTGGCCCGCCCAACAAATGGGCTGCTGGTCCACCACGACGGACTGGGAGGCTAAAAATACAAGTTGTATGGTGCAGAGGCAAGTAAAAAAACACTATCGAGAGCCATCCACAGAAGAAAAAATCGCTCCTAATGTGCTTCTTCAGTTGTGCCGCCGGCCCCCTCTTTAATCCAGTTCGCTTGGGGATCTAGTATCATTTTTTTCCAGAGGGCGAACAAGTATCAGCTAGGCCTAGGTTTTGTATTTTAACATGCGTAGCCCACGACATACGGAGACAGTGGTTTCAACTTATTTTTTGAGGTCCATATCGGCCTATGGGCTTCTTCTTAAAGATCGACGGCCCAATGTATTTTTTAATAAAACGCAGGTCTCTGTTCTATTTATCTATATATAAGAATAATAATGTTGTGTCCAATTTATGTTTTCCCTTCTAACCACATTATATATATTTATATCATTATTATTATCGTATATTTTATAGAGACTTATATATACATTATAAAAACATCCCACATGTTATTAACTTACAAAATTAAATGTTTAACAGAAGTTGGCAAGGAAAATCCTGGTTGTTTTTGACTCACAGGCAAGGAAAATCCTGGTGATTGCGTACAAAAGCTTGCGAAGATTTTAAGGACCAATTTAATAATAACACGCTCATTTTTATTTTGAGCAATAACTCGCTAATTTGTTAATTATATATATAAAAAATGTGCCTCTCCTGTTTATTCTTTGATATTAATTGCTCCTTCTAACATAACATTATATATATAACGAGCCCAGCTAATTCGTGTATTTCAAGGAAGTGCAAATGGGCTGGGATTTCTTAGAAAATATAAATGGGCCTGATTGACACGAAATTATTTGTTCACCCAGCCCAGCGAATGGACTGTACATTCTAGAAAACATGGGTTAAATATATGCCACATTTTTGCAGGTTGACATGTGGGCCAATAGGTCGAAGCCTATGCAGGGCGTTGTCAACTTGGTCAACAAATGATTGTGACATCCACAGCCATTGGATTTATATCCAACGGCCGGCATGCACCTGCAATCTCTCGTCTTCTTCCTCCAGCGTCGCTGGGACCGCCTGGTCCGGCCTCCAGTGGCTAGCGGCTCTGCTTAGCACGCATCACTGCGAAGCGCTACCCCACCATCGGCCAGGCTATCCCTCCACCCCTCCACACCTCCTATTATTCTCCACCGACTGCAGCCCCACGCCGCACCAGAACCAGTTATAACCCTTCTCCTCCTCTCAATCTGCAACTCCACTGCCGCGTCTTCCCATCTCTAAGTCGTTCCCGTCAGGGGCCTCGCCGTCGTCCACCGCCTCGCTGCGCTCGGTGCGGCATGGTCAACAAACGAGAGTCATCGAAAGAGGACTGTACATGGAGAGCCTGACGGCTGGGACCCACGAGGTCCATGGTCGCACGCAAGGAAAGTTCCTCCTTATTAAGCTAATAAAATGTTTCCTCCACCTGACAGCTGGGACCCACCGGATGTATCTTTGCACGGAAGGAAGTGCCTCCTTGTTTTGCAAAAAAAAATTATTCATCCTGTTGACAGCTAGGACCCGTCAGATTTGGTGGCTGACTTGTGGGCCTACTAAGCGGACGTGTACGCAGGGCTTTGTCAACTTAATTAATAAATGATTCCAGTAGCTAGACCGTTGGATGTTAATCCAACAGCCATGCTCCTTCTTCAACCTCTATTCTTGCTCCTGTATCCCGTGGGCGGCACCGCAGCTATGCTGCCTCGCACCTGAACAAGTCAAGTTTCCCTCTCCTCTCCATCTGCGACTCCACTGCCCCGTATTCCCCATCTCCGGGTCATTCTAGTCCGGGGCCTCGCCATCATCCACCGGCCTTGGTGCGCTCGGCACGGTGTGGTCAACAACCTAGAGTCATTGGAAGATGAATGTACGTGAGAGGCTAACAGTGGGGACGCACCACGCCCATCGACGCATGCATGCAACGGAACGCGGCGTGGTCAACATGGTCAAGGACCGACTTCCATCGGAAGTGTACTGTATGTGGAGAGGCTGACAGCTGGGTCCACGGCCGCAGCAAGGAAGTGCCTCCTTATTACGTGGAAAATAATGATTCCTCCACCTAATAGCAGGGACCCACTGGACAGGCCACCGTATTTTGTGAAAAAAATGTTTCCCACTGACTGCTGGGACCCACCTTACGGGCCACCGTATTTCGCGAAAAAAACGTTCCCCCCATTGTCAGCTCAGACCCACCGGAAGTGCCTCCTTATTAAGCAGAAAAAATGAATACCCCCCTGCTAGCTGGGACCCACCTTGGTGGGAGGCTGACTTGTGGGCCTACTAAGTTGACGGGGACGGAGAGCTTTGTCAACTTAGTCAATATGAACGATTCTAGCTCCAGTGACCGTACGATGTCCATCCAACGGTTGTAGTGCTTCTTCAACCTCTGGTCTTCTTGCTCCAGCCGCCCAAAGAAGCGCCGGTCGTGCCGCATGCTCCTGCCTCCCGTGGCCGGCTATGATGCTGTGGAGGCCTCACCGCCCCCTACTACTCCCGCCACTGGCCAGGCCATCCCTCTACTCACGCACACCCCCTGTTATTCTGCAGCGACGGCAACCTCACACCACAGCCGAACGAGTGAAACCTCACACTCCTCTACGCGTGGGCATCCACTGCCGCGTCTTCCCTGGCTCCGTGTCGTCCCCTTCCTAGGCCTCGCCGTCGTCCACCGCCCTGGTGCTCTCGGCGCGGCGTGGTCAACGTGGTCAAGGAACGACTTCCATCAGAAGAGTACTGTACGTGGAGAGGCTGACAGCTGGGTCCATGGCAGCCGCAAGGAAGTGCCTCCTTATTACGCGCAAAATAATTATTCCTCCACGTGACAGCAGGGACCCACCGGACGGGCCACCTTATTTCGCGAAAAAATGTTTCCCCCTAACTGCTGGGACCCACCAGCCACATCTTCGCACGCAAGGAAGTGCGTCTGAAAAAAAACCGATTCGCCCCCCTGACTGCTGGGACCCACCAGCTACATCTTCGCACACAAGGAAGTGCCTGATAGTCGGGATCCACCTGGTCGACGCGTACGTAGCGTTGTCATTCTGGTCGCGAACATGTATGTATGTACTGGTCGATGTAGAGGCGCGCACGTGTCTTAGTAGAGGCGCGCATGTGTCGTAGTAGAGGCGCACACGTAGCATGTACATGTACGTACATCAGCCAGTGTGCAAGAAACAAAATACGGCCACGTACGTACATATGGGGGGTCTTGAATGCTTACTCGTGCATACGTACGGCCAGGGCTCATGTACATGGCTGGGTCGGAACGGAGAAACAACGTCGTCGTCGTGTTCATGGGGAGCCAACCGGCTGGGTCAAAATGGAATGCATCGTCGTGTTCATCGGGAGGGCTTGGACGGAACAGGCAATGGGAACGAGGCCTGGCGTACCGCACAACGGAGGAAACGGCCTTGTGTTTGACCGGCCACATTTGAAATGGGATCATGTTCATCGGGAGGGGTCTGGCATAACACAAAACGGAGGAAACAGACCTCCTACGATCGAAACAGGGGTCCTGTTGATCGGGAGGGGCGTGGCATACCACAAAACAGAGGAAACGGATTTGTGTTGGAGCGCTACGGTCGAAACGGGGGTCCTGTTCATCGGGAGGGGTGTGGCGTACCACAAAACAGGACTCCACGGGATACTGTTCATCTCCACCATCGACCTCCTCCTGCCTCCACGGGCTACTGTTCATCCACCGTCGACCTCCTCCAGACTCCACCTGCGACTGTTCATCCACGGGCTGCTGTTCATCCAGCCTCCACCGCACGCTACTCCACCGACTACTGTTCAACCACCCCTCTCCACGGGCTCCTGTTCAACCACCCCTCCACGGGCTACTGTTCATCCACCCCTCCACCATCTACTGTTCATCCAGCCCTACACGGGGTCGTCCTGTTCATCCAGCCCTCCACGGGGTCCTGTTCATCCAGCCCCAACCGGCTCGATTGATCGTGGTCCTGTTCATCCAGAGGCAATGCCATGGGGTCCTGTTCATCCAGCCCCACCGCTCACTATTCATCCAACCCCCTCCCCCCCCGCAACACTCACTATTCATCCAGAGGCAGCATTGATCGGCTTCAGTTAGCAACAGTAGCGAAGGAATCACTCGATCGGGTTTACTTAACAGCCATCGATCGATCGTTCGGGTTCAATAACGCTTAGCATGCAGTGTAATCTCTCGGGTTCAGTTAGAGCCCAATGCCTCGGTTTGGTTCAGTTAGAACCCAACGCCTCGCTCGGGTTTAGTTAGAGCCCACGCCTCGCACACACGCGCGTACGTGTACGAGAGAAACATGCATCGCTCGGCCCCTGACCACCCACCGTAACCGGGAACTCCTCGAAATTTTTCTCGCCCTCGCTTCTACCACGGTTTTTTTCGTCATGGATGGCCCAAAGAATGTCATGCAGTTGCGTCTCCGGCCCGCCCAGGATGAAAAGCCCATTTTCTGTCATGATTTTTTGTCATAGAAGTAGGATCCCACCACATCTATGATGATACCGGGTTTTGTCACAAGTATCGTCATAGAAGTGTCATAAGTATGACAGGAAAAAATTTCGTTCGGCCCAAAATGTCACGGATGTGTCTTTTTTCTAGTGCTGTATACCTGCGCGACTAGTGATGTGTTTGATGTTAACTTCCGGGGTTTGTTTGGCATCGAGCGCTGTACGTATGCTTTACCTTTTGTATTTGTTTCCAGCTTGTACTTCTTTTACTAGTACTATGATCGATTCTGTATTTGAACTTACCCATTTTGCGCTCCTTTTTTTGCAGGTGAGTGGCTGGACCTTGGTGAGCATGACTACATGATCTTTGGCAGCCAGTTCTCGGAGCTCGAGCATGTACTTGTTGATTTGAACCAGGGGCGTTCTCCCAAAAAGACAAGATCTGGTGTTACGAAGGGGCGATTGGGAGCTCCCAAAGGTTCTACGACTGCTTGTGCAGAAAGCCCCTCTACACCCAAGAATCCCATTGTGCAATTGATAGACAGTGATGAATATGCGTTTGACAAGATCACTGGCATGGGAGGAGTCACCAGGAGCGCTGCTGCCAAGGGTTTATCTCCCCTTGCTGGAATAGTGGCCCGTAGAGCTAGTGTTTCTAGGAAGGATCATGCTTTGTATTCTGGCAATGGTACAAGCACGAAGCGTGCACCCAAAGCTCCTATAAAGTTTTGCTCCCGTGTGCAGAACTTCACCCTCATAAATTTCCTCACATGGACAAGGCTCGCAAGTTGTATAATCTGTTGCTTAGTGATGAAGGACGTGAGAAGTATGCCGAGTGAGTATCTCTCATTATGTTTCCTATTATTTTTCTTCTGTTGTTTCTAACTGCTAGATAAATATGTCTTGAGCTGCTCATTTTTATATAACTTGAACTGCTATGAATGCCTTATCTTACTTCCCCTTATTTTTTTGTTCTTGTATGTGCTGCAGTAATGCGTTCTCAATGATACCTTAGCCCGATGATAATGTAACTACCTTCACTGGCAAACGCATCTCAGAAGTTTTTGGACCTGGACAGTTGATGGAGGGTGATGTAATGGACTTCCTCATTGATGATTGGAAGCGAGATCCCGAGCAAAATGTTGATTTCACTTCTGGAAAAAGGATCTTGCTGAGTCCATATTTCATCACGGTAATGAATAAGATCGTTTGTTTCTTGAAACAAGAGTGCCTAATTTTTTATGAGTTTTTAAAATACTTTCCTTGTTGATCCTTTCCCTCTGTCTATTTCTTTTTGGATTTTCACAGATTGTGCTTGATTCTACTTTGTACGATGATGAAGATAAAGAGTTCAATGTGGAGAGTGCAGCGAGAGATTTCAAGAGCTATGTTCAAGATGGGGAAGACTTGCTCAGTGTTGACCTTGTGAGATATACTAGCTGATTTTTTGGTTTTTTTGTTTGCTGTGATGGTGGTTTTTATTTTGAACATTTTAATATCTCTTTTTGGTGATTTGTTTTTAGGTCATGATGCCTCTGTTCAAACCTATGGTTTTATCAAAGGATTTGAAAGTGAACCACTTCTCCTTATATGCCTTGAATCGGTACCGAAGTACCGTTGACATCCTTGACCCTTTACCTTATCCTAAGAACCATCGTCCTTCAAAGAACACCTATCACAAAGACTGTGAGAAGATCGTGAGTGATATTTATTTTCTATACTAGATTAATTTCCCCCCTATTGTTTCTGCTTTTCTGAAGCCTGGAATGTGTGGGTTTTTTACAGATCTCTAGATTGGTCCAAGTAATGAAGGCTGTGTATGGTGACGGTCAGTATAATGCGAGCAAGCAGCCCAAACGGGAGGTTTTTGCAAAGAAACCAATGTTTGTCAAGGTTCCACTTCAAGTGACGAATGAATGTGGTCATTATACTCTCAAGTATGCAGAAACCTATGATGGTGAAAATATCATTGAGAACATTCGAAATAATGATGTGAGTTCTAGTTCAGCTTTCACTTTCTGTGTTTGGATGATTGTCTATTCCTTTTTTTATGTGTCATGATTTTTGATAATTTGTTTTATTATTTGACAGTCGCGTATTGCTGATCGGAATGCTGAGGGTCTGTATATAGTTGTGTTCAACCAGAATAACCATGTTCTGGTGACGGAGCTTCCCAAGGAGGTTCAGGCTTTGGCTCCTGATGCATAGAAGAAATGGTTATCATTTGTGTACAAAATGGGATACTTGTGTGATTTATGTCTTGAAAGCATTGTAGGCTTTGTACGTAGTGTTTGGATGTCTTGTCTACTATGTAATAACCAGTATACTTTGTGATGTTTTTAAGTGTGGAACAACGTTTTAAAAACGTTTTTTTGGTGATGCGAATGTGGTTGAACAGCTGTTCCACTCATGTATGTTTTCTCGTTAATTTGTTTTGGTTAAGTTTTATTTTTGTATTGAAGTCTTATAGACAAGTTGAACCGAAACACTTTTTTTCGAGTGCATTTACGAATTGTTGATGAAAAGTGAGATTATTTTTATTATCATCTGTCCCAACCTTACTTGGACCTTTATAGTTTCTATACCCTCTTTTCTTTGTACTTATGGTATAGTTTTGTGAGTACTGAATTATAATTCCATAATGCGTAAGTCTTTTAAAATTGGTGTCACAATAGTATTTGTGGATGTAGTGTGAGTGTAGTGACACTTCCTTGTTATGTAGCACCGATGTCATATAATGTGTTAGAACTGATGTTTTTTTGCAATTGATATTGTTTACGATGAAATTTGCTACATGATCTATAGCCAGATTTTATTTAAATATAAGAAATTGTGTATTTTGGCCTTCTTTTTCTATGTGGACGCATTGTTATTGGTTTTTTTCCTTGGTTTCAACCGTAATCTTTTTGATTGAGGTTTGGCCTTCTTTTTCTATGTTGTGATCAATGCATTATTTTGGTATCATCATAGTACTTGCCTTATGAACTAAGTTGTACCGAGATTCCAATTGTACTTGCACCGTGTCACTCTTTTTTTGTTTGTTTGATACTAGCACCTCACTGGCAATGTGGAATGATACTTCTGTTGTGGTTGTGAATTTTCTCTTCGTCAAACTGATATATTTTTGATTTAGTTTTGGCCTTCTTTTATCTAGGTTGTGATTGTTCTCAAGGCATTATTTGTATCCTCATAGTACTTACTGTACAGACTAAGTTGTACTGATGTTTCAATTGTTCTAGCACTGTTATTCTTGGTGTATCACTACTTTTAGGGAATGGGAATTGACGCTTCACATTCCTTTTTATTTTTATTTTATAGATTTACTGTGTGTTCAAGTGTACCAGTACTTTCACTCGTAGTATGCTAGTGTCTATGAAATACGTACTGATGGTTCTTGGTTTTTCCTGTTGCACTACATAGTAATTTTCTAAGAACTATAAGCATGATGCTGTTAGTAATTTTTAGTTTCTTTAGTTTCACTTGAAACTAAAAACTAATTTTTAGTGTGACAGTACTACCGTACATGACTAACTTGTACTGAGCATCAAAGTCTACTATTTGCTGTTCTCCTTACTCTACCTCTTGTTTTTGTGCAAATATCCCTGTGTGATGTTGCTCATGACTAGTACTGCATAGCGGCCACAAAGTTTCATTAACAATCTACTTCAACTTCAAATGATGGATAAACAAAATAGGAAGGCAACAAACTTGTTTAACGACATAAGCGAACGATGTACTTGACGACATATGCAAACTTGTTCACCGCAGACACACATGACGAAAGTAAGCTGGTTCAACCTAAAAAAAGCAAAGTACAAGTTTGAAACAACAAGATAAAGGAGAAGCACAAGCGCAAGCAACACAAAGGCAGACTTTGATGTCTCTTCAACCCGCGTAGTGGTAGTGGTAGTAGGGATCCTCTTCCTGCTCCTTAGAAATTTCTGCACCTGTTGTGATGTTGTCGATTATCTTCCATGACTTGTAGGTGGCGTACGCATCTGTAGCTACGTACTAGATGAGGTAATATGGCAGCAGGCTTATCCCCCACAGCTTATGGTCTTTCTCCTTGTCGATCTTATTCTTCATGCCTTTGTAGAATGGGTGGATGACGCTGGCTGCAACATCTGCCAAGGAGTCGTACTCTTTTCACCGTTGTATGGAACTCTCCAATTGCGCTGAATGTCGATGAAGTTCTTGGGGTTGATCTCCAAACCAGACCTCTTCAACATCTGTTTGTCATCTTCAATGCTGAAACCGACAAAGGTCAACAATTTATGCTCCTTCAGGAAGTCTTTGAGGTGCTTGGGCCTGCAAGGGGGAGACACATATTGAAGATTAGTGTTCTTTTTTTTGAAGACTTGATTCTTCTGTTTTATGGTTTAGAAGTGATAATCCATGAGGTAGATGCTTATATAGTATAAGTCATTGATGAATGTAGTTCAGAAACTATTACACAAAGTTCTGAAATTAAATTCAAGTACACCATGCTACTTTTCTTTTTACTATCTTCGGTGCTTCAGCAAATGCTTCACCAAGTTCTAGAACCAATAACCAGAGGCAATGATCTATGTGCTGCTTACTTCAAGTTTATTTTTCTTTTTGTGTAATAAAAGACCTATACCAGTGCTTCATGAAATTCTTACTTTTTTTTTGCTGCTGAAAAATAACATCAAACCAGGTTCAGGAACTACTTTTGTAAACATCTTTTTACACATCAAGTGTATAAAATACAGTAATGCATCAAGATCAGAAACTATGCTAGTACATCATGTTCAGAAAAAAATCTGGTGAAACAATTTTCAGATGCTAATCCAGTGCATCAGTGGCAAATTATATTATAGTGCATCTACTTGAGAAACATGTACTGAGGCATGCACTTCTCAAACTACATTAGTTCATCTTGTTGGGAAACAAGTTTAATGAAATTTTTAGGGAGTAGTATTAATAGAACATATGAATGAAGAGTAGTATGGATTACCATTTTGTGGCTGCTGCGATGTTGTACACCAAGCAGAGTTCCTCCATGCATAACTGCAGGACTGTTGGCATTTGCGGGGGTTCATCTCTTGTGGTAAACTCCACATCAAAACCGATGAATCTAGGATACAAGCCGAGGCTCATCATCTTGAGCCTGCCGATCACCTTGTCGGCCTCGTCTGGTTTGCTGGTGCAGACGATCTCCAGCATCTCCTTGCCGTGGAGCTCAACCCCTATGAGGGTTTGGTTATACTCACGCTTCTCTCCGGGGACGTGAACGTCGTCGAGGTTGCTGCTCTGGTCGGATGTCTCGCCCCGATGACGCTTGACAGACGGTTCCTGTGCCATTGCCTTCCTCCTGTGATCTTGGGCTTGGGAGAGAGATGTTTTTTTTCACTGGGTTGGGAGAGAGATGTTTATGGGTTGGGTTGTTTGTAATGAAGATTGAAGCGGCAATGGTGGTTTTTTGGAGATGTGGCAATGGTGTAGTCGATTTGGGTCTTTTCGTGGGCGTGGGGGAGGCGGTTCGTCGCCGAAGTGGTGGTAGTGGACGTGGGGTCGCTGTTCCAGTGCGTCATGGCAACCGCCCAGTGGGTAGCGCAGGTGGTGGGATGGAATAACCAACCGTCCAAGCCATCTTTTTTACCAGGGTATTCACTGGTCGGACTGACTACACTACCAAAAAATGACACATCCATGACATTTTGGGCCGAACGAATTTTTTTCTATCATACATATGACACTTCTATGACGATAATTGTGACAAAACCCGGTATCATCATAGATGTGGTGGGATCCTACTTCTATGACAAAAAATCATGACAAAAAATGGGCTTTTTGTCCTGGGCGGGCCGGAGACGTAGCTGCATGACATTCTTTGCCATCCATGACAGAAAAAACTGTGGTAGAAGTGAGGGCGAGCAAAATATCGGGGTGTTCTCGGTTACGGTGGGTGGTCGAGGCCGAGCGATGCATGGAGGTTTGTGCGTTTCTGTCGTACACGCACACGCGTGGGTGCGAGGTGTTGGGCTCTAACTGAACCCGATTGAGGCATTCGCCTACTGAACCCGAGCGATTGCACTGCAGGCTACGCGTTACTGAACCCGAGCGATCGATCGATGGCTGTTAACTGAAGTCGATCGATGCTGCCTCTGGATGAACAGTGAGCATTGCTGGGGGGTTTGGATGAACAGTTCCCGGTGGGGTGGATGAACATGACCCTATGGTGTTGTTTCTGGATGAACAGGACCCCAATCGATCTAGCATGTTGGGGCTGGATGAACAGGACCCTGTGGAGGGCTGGATGAACAGGACGACCCCATGGAGGGCTGGTTGAACAGTAGCCAGTGGAGGGCTGGATGAACAGTAGCCCGTGGAGGGGTGGTTGAACAGGAGCCCATGGAGAGGGCTGGTTGAACAGTTGCCGGTGGAGTAGCGCGCGGTGGAGGCTGGATGAACAAGAGCCCATGGATGAACAGTCGCATGTGGAGGCTGGAGGAGGTCGACGGTGGATAAGCAGTAGCCCATGGAGGCTGGAGGAGGTCGACGGTGGAGATGAATAGTATCCCGTGGAGTCCCGTTTTGCGATACACCACACCCCTCCCGATGAACAGGACCCCCGTTTCGACCATAGCGCTCCAACACATGTCCGTTTCCTCCGTTTTGCAGTACGCCACACCCCTCCTGATCAACAAGACCCCGTTTCGACCATAGGAGGTCCAACAGAAGTCCGTTTCCTTTGTTTTGTGCTACGCAAGACCCCTCCCGATGAACAAAATCCTGTTTCGACCGTAACCGGTCGAACACAAGGCCGTTTCCTCCGTTCTACGGTACGCCAGGCCTTGTTTCCATCGATTGTTCCGTCCAAGCCCTCCCAATGAACACGACGACGCATTCCGTTCCGACCCAACCAGTTGGCTCCCCATGAACAAGACGACGACGCAGTTTCTCTGTTCCGACCCATCCATGTACATGAGCCCTGGCTGTACGTATGCGTGAGTAGGCGTTCGGGACCCCGCCCGTATGTACGTATGTGGTCGTATTTACTTTTTTGCACCCTGGCCGCTGTACGTACATGTACATGCTACGTGTGCGCCTCTACTACGACACGTGCGCGTCTACATTGAGGAGTATGTACGGACATTTTTGCGACCAGAATGACAATGCTATGTACGCTTTGACCAGGTGGGTCCCGACTGTCAGGCACTTCCTTGCTGCGAAGGTGTAGCTGGTGGGTCCCAGCAGTCCGGGGGTGAATTTTTTTTTGCCTGGAAGCACTTCCTTGCGTGCGAAGATGTAGCTGGTGGGTCCCAGCAGTCAGGGGGGAAACGTTTTTTTTGTGAAATACGGTGGCCCATCCGGCGGGTCCCTACTATCAGGTGGAGGAATAATTATTTTGCGCGTAATAAGGAGGCACTTCCTTGCGGCCGCCATCGACCCATTTATCAGCCTCTTCGCGTATAGTACTCTTCTGACGGAAATCGTTCCTTGACCACGTTGACCACGCCGCGCCTAGAGCACCAGGGCGGTGGACGACAGCGAGGACTAGGAAGGGGACGACAGGACAGTGGAAGCCCGCGCGGAGAGGAGTACGAGGGTTCACTGGTTCGGCTGTGGTGTGAGGCTGCCGTCGCCGCAGGGCCTGGCAGTAGTGGGAATAGTAGGGAGTGGTGAGGCCTCCGCGGCAGCACAGCCGGCCATGGGAGGCAGGAGCATGCGGCACGACCGACGCTGATTTGGGCGGCTGGAGCAAGAAGACCAGAGGTTGAAGAAGCACTACGGCCGTTGGCTGGACATCGTATGGTCACTGGAGGTAGAATCGTTCATATTGACTAAGTTTACAAAGTCCTCCGTCTCCATCAACTTCGTAGGCCCACAAGTCAGCCTCCTGATACGTCTCCAACGTATCTATAAATTTTGATTACTCCATGCTACTTTGTCTACTGTTTTGGACTATATTGGGCTTTATTTTCCACTTTTATATTATTTTGGGACTAACCTATTAACCGGAGGCCCAGCCCAGAATTGCTGTTTTTTTTTGCCTATTTCAGTATTTCGAAGAAACAGAATATCAAACGGAGTCCAAACGGAATAAAACCTTCGGGAACGTGATTTTCTCACCGAACGTGATCCAGGAGACTTGGACCCTACTCCAAGAAGTGCCAGAGGCGGTCACGAGGGTGGAGGGCGCTCCCCTGGGCGTGCCCCTGCCTCGTGGCCCCTCTGTTGCTCCATCGACGTACTCCTTCCTCCTATATATACCTATGTACCCCCGTCAGATCAGAACAGGAGCCAAAAACCTAATTCCACCGCCGCAACCTTCTGTATCCGCGAGATCCCATCTTGGGGCCTGTTCCGGAGCTCCGTCGAAGAGGGCATCTACCATGGAGGGCTTCTACATCAACACCATAGCCTCTCCGACGAAGTGTGAGTAGTTTACTTCAGACCTTCGGGTCCATAGTTGTTAGCTAGATGGCTTCTTCTCTCTTTTTGGATCTCAATACAATGTTCTCCCCGTCTCTTGTGGAGATCTATTCGATGTAATCTTGTTTTTGCGGTGTGTTTGTTGAGACCGATGAATTGTGGGTTTATGATCCAGTATTATCTATGGAAAATATTTGATCCTTCTCTGAATTCTTTTATGTATGATTGAGTTATCTTTGCAAGTCTCTTCGAATTATCTTTATGGTTTGGCCAACTAGATTGGTAGTTCTTGCAATGGGAGAAGTGCTTAGCTTTGGGTTCAATCTTGCGGTGTCCTTACTCAGTGACAGAAAGAGTTGCCAGGCATGTATTGTATTGTTGCCATCGAGGATAACAAGATGGGTTTTTTTTATCATATTGCATGAATTTATCCCTCTACATCATGTCATCTTGCTTACGGCATTACTCTGTTTTTACTTAATACTCTAGATGCATGCTGGATAGCGGTCGATGAGTGGAGTAATAGTAGTAGATGCAGAATCGTTTCGGTCTACTTGTTTTGGACGTGATGCCTATATACATGATCATCGCCTAGATATACTCATAACTATGCTCAATTATGTCAATTGCTCAATAGTAATTTGTTCACCCACCGTAGAATTCTTATGCTCTTGAGAGAAGCCACTAGTGAAACCTATGGCCCCCGGGTCTATTCTCATCATATCAATTTCCATTACTTTATTTACTTGCTTTGTTTTACTTTGCCTTTTACTTTTTACTTTGCATCTATCTATCAAAAATACCAAAAATATTATCTCTATCAGATCTCACTCTCGTAAGTGACCGTGAAGGGATTGACAACCCCTAAGCGTTGGTTGCGAGTTGCTATCGTTTTGTGTAGGTACGAGGGACTTGTGCGTGGTCTCCTACTGGATTGATACCTTGGTTCTCAAAAACTGAGGGAAATACTTACGCTACTTTACTGCATCATCCTCTCCTCTTCGGGGAAATCCAATGCAGTGCTCAAGAGGTAGCAAGAAGAATTTCTGGCGCCGTTGCCGGGGAGGTTCGCGCAAAAGTCAACTATACCAAGTACCCATCACAATCCCTATCTCTCGCATTACATTATTTTCCTCTCGTTTTCCTCTCCCCCACTTCACCCTTGCCGTTTTATTCGCCCTCTCTTTCCCAATCTCCTCCTCTCTTTCTCTTTTGCCTTTTTCTCGTTTGCCTTTGCTTGTGTGTTGGATTACTTGTTGCCATGGCACAAGATAATACCAAATTGTGTGATTTCTTGAATACCAATAATAATGATTTCCTTAGTACTTCGATTGCTCCTCTTAATAATGATGAGTCTTGTGAAATCAATACCGCTTTGTTGAATCTTGTTATGAAAGATCAATTCGCTGGCCTTCCTAGTGAAGATGCCGCTACTCATCTAAACAATTTTGTTGATTTGTGTGATATGCAAAAGAAGAAAGATACGGATAACAATATTGTCAAATTAAAGTTATTTTGGTTTTCACTTAGAGATCGTGCTAAAGTTTGGTTTTCATCCTTGCCTGAAAATAGTATTGATTCTTGGAACAAGTGCAAAGATGCTTTTATCTCTAAGTATTTTCCTCCCGCTAAGATTATCACTCTTAGGAATGATATCATGAATTTTAAACAACTTGATCATGAGCATGTTGCCCAATCTTGGGAAAGAATGAAATTAATGCTTCGCAATTGCCCTACTCATGGTTTGAATTTATGGATGATCATACAAAATTTTTAAGCCGGATTGAATTTTGCTTCTAGAAATCTTTTAGATTCGGCCGCGGGAGGCACTTTTATGGAAATTACGTTAGGGGATGCTACCAAATTGCTTGATAATATTATGGCTAATTATTCTCAATGGCATACCGAAAGAACTTCTAGTAAAAAAGTGCATGCTATAGAAGAAATCAATGTTTTGAGTGAAAAGATGGATGAACTTATGAAGATGTTTGCTACTAAAAATACTTCTCTTGATCCCAATGTTATGCCTTTATCTACTTTGATTGAGAATAATAATGAATCTATGCATGTGAATTTTGTCGGAAGGAATAGTTTTGGAAATAACGCGTATAGAGGGAATTTTAATCCTAGGCCTTATCCTAGTAATCCTTCTAATAATTATGGAAATTCCTACAACAACTCTTATGGAAATTTTCATAACATGCCCTCTGAATTTGAGAGTAGTGTTAAAGAGTTTATGAATTCACAAAATAATTTTAATGCTTTGCTTGAAAAAGAATTGCTTAAGGTTGATGATTTGGCTAGGAACGTTGATAGAATTTCTCTTGAAATTGATTCTTTAAAGCTTAGATCTATTCCTCCTAAGCATGATATCAATGAGTCTCCCAAAGCTATGAGAATTTCCATTGATGAGTGCAAGGAAAGAACCGCTAGGATGCGTGCTTCCAAAGATGCCTTTATTAAAGGGTGTTCTTCCGATTCCTACGAAAATCAAGATGAAGATCTAAAATTTATTGATGTGTCCCCTATTAAATCCTCGTTTTGCAATATGAATCTTGATGAAACTGAATATGATCTTCCTTTACCTAGAAGGCGACCTAAGAATTCTGAGTTTCTAGATCTTGATGATGAAATTGATGAAAGTGGGATTGAAATAAATAAAAACCATGATGTTGCTAAACCCACTATTTTGGATCTCAAGGAATTTAATTATGAAAATTGCTCTTTGATTGGTTGTATTTCCTTGTTGCAATCTGTGCTAGATTCTCCCCATGCTTATAGTCAAAATAAGGCCTTTACCGAACATATTGTTGATGCTTTGATGCAATCTTATGAAGAAAAACTTGAGTTGAAAGTTTCTATCCCTAGAAAACTCTTTGATGAGTGGGAACCTACTACTAAAATTAAAATTAAAGATTTTGAGTTTTATGCTTTGTGTGATTTGGGTGCTAGTGTCTCTATTATCCCCAAAACTTTATGTGATTTGCTAGATTTCCGTGATTTTGATGATTGCTCACTAAATTTGCATCTTGCGGACTCCACTATTAAAAATCCTATGGGACGAATTAATGATGTTCTTATTGTTTCCAATAGGAATTATGCACCCCTAGATTTTATCGTTCTTGATATAGATTGCAATCCTTCATGTCCTATTATTCTTGGTAGACCTTTCCTTAGAACGATTGGTGCAATTATTGATATGAAGGAAGGGAATATTAGATTCCAATTTCCCTTAAAGAAGGGTATGGAACACTTCCCTAGAAATAAAATAAAATTACCATATGAATCTATTATGAGAGCCACTTATGGATTGCCTACCAAAGATGGCAATACCTAGATCTATCCTTGCTTTTATGCCTAGCTAGGGGCGTTAAACGATAGCGCTTGTTGGGAGGCAACCAAATTTTATTTTGTGTTCTTTGTTTTTGTTCCTGTTTAGTGTTAAATTTTGTTTCTACTTTCTGTTTAGATGTGGTTTTGTGTTTTAATTAGCGTTTGTGCCAAGTAGAACCTATAGGATAAGCTATGATGATAGTTGATTTGATTCTGCTGAAAAACAGAAACTTTGCGCTCACGAGAAAAACTTCAATAAATCACAGGAACATGATTTTCCATTTATTCTTTTTTTCTTCTGATCAATAAACAAATTGTCCAGTACGTCCTATTTTGGTAGAATTTTTAGAGTTCCAGAAGTTTGCTTTAGTTACAGTTGCTACAGACTGTTCTGTTTTTGACAGATTCTGTTTTTCTTGTGTTGTTTGCTTATTTCAATGCATCTATGGCTAATAAATTAGTTTATAACTCATAAGGAAGTTGGAATACAGTAGGTTTAACACGTTTATAAATAAAGAATGAGTTCATTACAGTACCTTGAAGTAGTCTTTTGTTTTCTTTCACTAACGGAGCTCACGAGATTTCTATTGAGTTTTGTGTTGTGAAGTTTTCAAGTTTTGGGTGAATTCTTTTTATGGATTATGGAACAAAGAGTGGCAAGAGCCTAAGCTTGGGGATGCCCATGGCACCCCCAAGATAATCCAAGGACACCAAAAAGTCAAAGCTTGGGGATGCCCCGGAAGGCATCCCCTCTTTCGTCCACTCCATCGGTAATTTACTTGGAGCTATATTTTTATTCACCAACATGATATGTGTTTTGCTTGGAGCGTCTTTATTATTTGTGTCTTTGCTTGTTAGTTTAACACAATTATCCTTTCTGTACACACCTTTTGAGAGAGCCATACCTGATTTGGAATTTGTTAGAATACTCTATGTGCTTCACTTATATCTTTTGAGCTTGATAGTTTTGCTCAATGTGCTTCGCTTATATCTTTTGAGCTTGATAATTTTTGCTCTAGTAATTCACTTAGATATTTTAGAGCACGGTGGTGGATTTGTTTTAAAGAAACTATTTGATCTCTCATGCTTCACTTAGATTATTTTGAGAGTCGTTAATAGCATGGTAATTTGCTTAATGTTAATATACTTGGTATTCAAGATATGTGAAACTTTCTTTTGAGTGAAATGAATACTAAGATAAGTTTGATGCTTGATAATTGTTTTGAGATATGGAGGTGATAATATCAAAGTCGGGCTAGTTGGGTGATTATGAATTTGAGAAATGCTTGTGCTGAAGTCTGCAAGTCCCGTAGCATGCACATATGGTTAAAGTTGTGTAACAAATTTGAAACATGAAGTGTACCTGGCTTGTGCATCCTTATGAGTGGCGGTCGGGGACGAGCGATGGTCTTTTCCTACCAATCTATACCCCTAGGAGCATGCGCGTAGTACTTGAATTTTTGATTACTTCTAAATTTTTTGCAATAAGTATATGAGTTCTTTTTGACTAATGTTGAGTCCATGGATTATACGCACTCTCACCTTTCCACCTTTGCTAGCCTCTTCGGTACCGTGCATTGCCCTTTCTTACCTTGAGAGTTGGCGCAAACTTCGCCGGTGCATCCAAACCCCGTGATACGATACGCTCTATCACACATAAACCTCCTTATATCTTCCTCAAAACAGCCACCATACCTACCTATTATGGCATTTCCATAGCCATTCCGAGATATATTGCCATGCAACTTACATCATCATCATGACATACATTACTTTTGTCATATTGGCATTGCATGATCATGTAGTTGACATCGTATTTGTGGCAAAGCCACCATGCATTATTTTTCATACATGTCACTCTTGATTCATTGCACTATCCCGGTACACCGCCGGAGGCATTCATATAGAGTCATATCTTGTTCTAAGTTTCGAGTTGTAATCCTTGCGTTGTAATCAATAGAAGTGTGATGATCATCATTATTAGAGCATTGCCCAAATAAAAAAAAGAGAAAGGCCAAAAATAAAAAAATAAAGGCCCAAAAAAAGAAAATAAAAAGGGCAATGCTACTATCTCTTTTTCCATACTTGTGCTTCAAAGCAGCACCTTGTTCTTCATGTAGTGAGTCTCATATATTGTGCTTCAAAGTAGCACCTTGTTCTTCATGTAGTGAGTCTCATATATTGTGCTTCAAAGTAGCAGCTTGTTCTTCATGTAGTGAGTCTCATAAGTTGTCCTTTTATACTAATGGGAATTTTTCATTATAGAACTTGGCTTGTATTCCTACAATGGGCTTCCTCAAATGCCCTAGGTCTTCGTGAGCAAGCAAGTTGGATGCACACCCACTAGTTTTCTTTTGTTGAGCATTCATAGCTCTAGTGCATCCGTTGCATGGCAATCCCTACTCCTCATGTTGACATCAATTGATGGGCATCTCCATAGCCCATTGATTAGCCTCGTCAATGTGAGACTTTCTCCTTTTTTTGTCTTCTCCACACAATCCCCATCATCATATTCTATTCCACCCATAGTGCTATATCCATGGCTCACGCTCATGTATTGCGTGAAAGTTGAAAAAGTTTGAGATTATTTAAGTATGAAACAATTGCTTGGCTTGTCATCGGGGGTATAGAAGTTGGGAACATCTTTGTGTGACGAAAATGAAGCATAGCCTAACTATATGATTTTGTAGGGATGAACTTTCTTTTGCCATGTTATTTTGAGAAGAAATGATTGCTTGATTAGTATGCTTGAAGTATTATTATTTTAGTGTCAATATGAACTTTTGTCTTGAATCTTTCGGATCTGAATATTCATATCACAAATAAGAAGATTTACATTGAAATTATGCCAAAGTATCACTCCGCATCAAAAACTCTTTTTTATCATTTACCTACTCGAGGACGAGCAGGAATTAAGCTTGGGGATGCTTGATACGTCTCCAACGTATCTATAATTTTTGATTACTCCATGCTACTTTGTCTACTGTTTTGGACTATATTGGGCTTTATTTTCCACTTTTATATTATTTTTGGGACTAACCTATTAACCGGAGGCCCAGCCGAGAATTGCTGTTTTTTTTTGCCTATTTCAGTATTTTGAAGAAACAGAATATCAAACGGAGTCCAAACAGAATAAAACCTTCGGGAACGTGATTTTCTCACCGAACGTGATCCAGGAGATTTGGACCCTACTCCAAGAAGTGCTAGAGGCGGTCACGGGGGTGGAGGGCGTGCCCCCCTGGGCGCGCCCCCTGCCTCGTGGCCCCTCTGTTGCTCCACCGACGTACTCCTTCCTCCTATATATACCTATGTACCCCCGTCAGATCAGAACGGGAGCCAAAAACCTAATTCCACTGCCGCAACCTTCTGTATCCACGAGATCCCATCTTGGGGCCTGTTCCGGAGCTCCGCTGGAGAGGACATCTACCATGGAGGGCTTCTACATCAACACCATAGCCTCTCCGATGAAGTGTGAGTAGTTTACTTCAGACCTTCAGGTACATAGTTATTAGCTAGATGGCTTCTTCTCTCTTTTTGGATCTCAATATAATGTTCTCCCCCTCTCTTGTCGAGATCTATTCAATGTAATCTTCTTTTTGCGGTGTGTTTGTTGAGATCGATGAATTGTGGGTTTATGATCCAGTACTATCTATGGAAAATATTTGATTCTTCTCTGAATTCTTTTATGTATGATTGAGTTATCTTTGCAAGTCTCTTCGCATTATCTTTATGGTTTGGCCAACTAGATTGGTAGTTCTTGTAATGGGAGAAGTGCTTAGCTTTGGGTTCAATCTTGCGGTGTCCTTACTCAGTGACAGAAAGAGTTGCAAGGCACGTATTGTATTTTTGCCATCGAGGATAACAAGATGGGGGTTTTATCATATTGCATGAATTTATCCCTCTACATCATGTCATCTTGCTTAAGACGTTACTCTGTTTTTTACTTAATACTCTAGATGCATGCTGGATAGCAGTCGATGAGTGGAGTAATAGTAGTAGATGCAGAATCGTTTCGATCTACTTGGTTTGGAGGTGATGCCTATATACATGATCATCGCCTAGATATACTCATAACTATGCTTAGTTCTGTCAATTGCTCAACAGTAATTTGTTCACCCACCATAGAATACTTATGCTCTTGAGAGAAGCCACTAGTGAAACCTATGGCCCCCGGGTCTATTCTCATCATATGAATTTCCATTACTTTATTTACTTGCTTTGTTTTACTTTGCCTTTTACTTTTTACTTTGCATCTATCTATCAAAAATACCAAAAATATTATCTCTATCAGATCTCACTCTCGTAAGTGACCATGAAGGGATTGACAACCCTAAGGGTTGGTTGCGAGTTGCTATCGTTTTGTGTAGGTACGAGGGACTTGTGCGTGGTCTCATACTGGATTGATACCTTGGTTCTCAAAAACTGAGGGAAATACTTACGCTATTTTACAGCATCATCCTCTCCTCTTCGGGGAAATCCAACGCAGTGCTCAAGAGGTAGCACCTCCCACCAAGGTGGGTCCCAGCTAGCAGGGGGAGTATTCTTTTTTTGTGCGTAATAAGGAGGCACTTCCGGTGGGTCGGGGCTGACAGCGGGGGGAACGTTTTTTTCATGATATACGGTGGCCCGTCTGGTGGGTCCCAGCAGTCAGGGGGGAAACATTTTTTTCATGAAATACGGTGGCCCGTCTGGTGGATCCCAGCTGTCAGGTGGAGGAATAATTATTTTCCGCGTAATAAGGAGGCACTTCCTTGCGGCTGCCGTGGACCCAACTGTCAGCCTCTCCATGTACAGTACTCTTCCGATGGAAGTCGGTCGTTGACCACATTGACCATGCCGCGCCAAGAGCACCAAGGCGATGGATGACAACGAGCCCTAGGAAGGGGACGACGCGGAGCCTGGGAAGACGCGACAGTGGATGCCGATGCGGAGAGGAGTACGAGGGTTCACTGGTTCGGCTGCGGTGTGAGGCTGCCGTCGCCGCATAATAACAGGGGGTGTGGGTGAGTAGAGGGATGGCCTGGCCAGCAGTGGGAGTAGTAGGGGGTGGTGAGGCCTCCACGGCATCACAGCCGGCCACGAGAGGCAGGAGCATGCGGCACGACCGGCGTTGGTTTGGGCAGCTGGAGCAAGAAGACCAGAGGCTGAAGAAGCACTACAGCCATTGGATGGACATCGTACGATCACTGGAGCTAGAATCGTTCATATATTGACTAAGTTGACAAAGCCTTCCGTCCCCATCGACTTAGTAGGCCCACAAGTCAGCCTCCCACTATGGTGGGTCCCAGCTGGTAGGGGGTATTAATTTTTTTGTGCGCAATAAGGAGGCACTTCCTTGCGTGCGAAGATATAGTTGGTGGGTCCAACCTATCAGCAGAGGGAACATTTTTTTTCACGAAATACAGAGGCCCTTCTGGCAGGTCCCAGATGTTAGGTGGAGGAATCATTATTTTGCACGTAATAAGGAGGCATTTCCTTGTGTGCGGCCGTGGACCCAGCTATCAGCCTTTCCACGTACAGTCCACTTCCGATGGATGTCGTTCGTTGACCACGCCGCGCCGAGATCACATGGGCAGTGGACGACGGCGAGGCCTACGAAGGGAACGACACGGTGCCGGGGAAGACACGACAGTGGCTGCCCACGCGGTGGAGAGTATGAGGGTTGACTGGTTCGGCTGCCGTCGCTGGAAAATAACAGGATGTGTGGGTGAGTAGAGGGATAGACAGGCCAGGGATGCGAGTATGATGGGGCCGTGAGGCCTGCCCGGCAGCACAGCTAGCCACGGGAGGCGGGAGCAGGTGGTTCCGACGACACTGGTTTGGGCGGCTGTGGCAGGAAGATCAGAGACTGAAGAAGCACGATTGCCGTTAGATTGACATCTAACGGTCTGACGCTGGTAGAGTCTATTGTTGACTAAGTTTCTTTTTTGAGAAACCTTGTGTACACATGAACTTAGTAGGTCCACAAGTCAGCCTCCAAATCTGTGGCAGACAACATAGAGCCCATTTGCTATTTTCTAATAATTTACAACCCATTTGCTAATTCTTAAGTAATTTACTACAGCCCATTTTCTGCCTAGGATCACGGTCAAAAAGTTCAACCTTATTTTTCATATTTCGGTGGAGTCCGAACTATTGTAATCCTGAATGATAAACATTTTTTAAGAACTTATTGATTTGCCAAAAAAAATCCTTTTGTTTTTGTAAGCAAATAAGATGTGGGACAATTGAGTTGGTTTAAGGGAAAACCAGTGGTAAAAAATCAGCGCTGGTAGGGAAAAAATAAGGTTGTAAATATGAAAAGGGAATTTATGTATTTTCAATATAATGATACGTGTATATGAACTAGTAAAACTATAGGTAGAGATTAGAAAACGGATGTAGGACATGCGTTTCGAGAGGAAAATAGAACCGGGCTGTTTGTTTAATTTAGTAAAAAACCGCCTGCACGGATGTTGTAAGACAAAATATAACCAACACTGGCGGGCCAGAGGCCAGTAGATACCTGCTAGATCTTTGTGCCCCGTTGTCTTCATGGGCTGGGCTTGTTAAAAACAAAACCAAGCCTGGGCAGTCTACAACCCAGTTGAAACTTGCTCGACCTGAAAAAACAATATACCTGCTCAATAAACGAGAGAATTCTGCAAGTATAGACTGATAACTGGGATGCAATAGGGATATTGTTTTTTCATCGTGATAATAAGTGCATGCACTTGTTTCGAAAAATTTGGAGAACTGGGAATTCGAACGGCAGGTTCTTATGCTACTCATCAAATAAAAATCAGGTGCCTGAAAATTCGTTTCGGAACAAATGATTCAGCTTTATATCCACGTCGACCCTTGGCATGATGGTTGGAAGCAAATGCCAAGTTCATACCAAAAGATCGTTAACAACAATACCAACTTGCGGACGACAAGGTAGTACAAGTACCAATACCAAACTACCTTATAATCTTTTTACTCCTGGTCCTAGTGTTCGTCTGGTAGAAAATCTTGCAGAGGACCAACTCCCGCTCCTTCTCTTGCTCCAGGTCCCCGAGGTGGTACTGGTGCATCACCCAGTTGGTCCTCTGCTAGTCGAAGTTCTTGTTGGTGTGCATCACCAGAACCTTTTTGCTGCCCGTTTGCCGGCCGTTGACCATCACCGGCAAGGTATTGCCGGTCTTGTGCCACATCGCGTGCATGTCGCACTCCAACTGTATCTTGCGACGCGTCCACGTGCCCCTTTTGAACACCCTGGAATTGTGCCAGAAGAAATGCTTGCTTAGGCCACTCAGTGTGATACCTGCAGTATTGTCGAATACAGGTTGTAGTGTACGTAGTTGGCATTTTCATAACATCTTTGGCATGTTGCAGTCACTTGTTTCACTTTTTATTAACTGTCAAATTGTAATTGCTTCACCAGTTCTATGTATAAAAAGCAAAAATAGAGCTATAAACAAAGGAATATGTTTGTGCAAGTAGACGACCGATCGGTGTCTTACCTGGAAGTTTCTCAGGATGGGTGTAGCATATGCCGTGCTCGATGTCGATGGTTGGTATGAACAAATCGATGAGAGGGTGAGATCTCGCGCTGTTAGCACTCACTTTGGCCTCAAGTTGCTCGATCAGCTCCTGAGCCATGGGATCGAACTTGACTCCAGCCGGTAGCACCGGCCAATCCTTCTTCGACTTGCATCGGTTAATTCCAGTTATATGGTACTCAATGTATCATCAATCGACTGTTTTAAGTGAGTGATGAAAGATTTCGACAGATAAGTGGTACTCCAAATCTGAAGTCCAAAATACCCGAACACGCCACCAGGATTCTTGTGTCACCTCACGCGCAGCGTGTTGGCACGTCAATTCAATGTGTGGACATGATGAATAATTTGACCAACGTATACTAGTACTGCTACTGTACTACTTACTAGTCATATTTAGTGTCACATTTTAACCATAGGTTTAACTAACAAGTACGCAGTTGAAGCCTAATTGTATATATATATATATATATATATATATATATATATATATATATATATATATATATATATATATATATATATATATATATATATATATATATACAACCGGTCTATTCTGCTAATATTAGCAGAATAACTATTCCGATAACACTTCAGCACTGCATGCTCATTGTTTGAACCAAGTGTGCTGCAGTACTCACGCGAGTGAACTTCCCGTCGCAAAAAACTGCACGTTGTGTTTTTTCCGGTACCTTTTTTGCTCTAGTTTTTAACCGTTCGTCAGAAAAAAGCATGTAATATACCGTTGGAAATCTATGGATTAGGCGCAACTTCGCCATGTTGAACACTTTTCGAGATTCCTCGCAGTTTAAGAGCAGTTTTGAAAATGGTGCGGCCGACAACGAGTGGCAGCGACTGTTTTTTTCGCGTTTTTTCCTAAACCGCTCGTCGGAATGAAGAAATGATACGCCGTTGGATAGATATCCTTGAGGTGCATCTTTTTCATATATAAATTTTTCTCTAATTCGTTACGGTTTAAGAGCAGTTTCAAATTTACTAAATCGCGGAATTCCGTTTTTTTGAAATTTTTGCAATTTCTGATACTGTTTTTGCTCTAGTTTTTGAACTGTTTGTCGTAATGAGGCATGTAATAAGTCGTTGGAAAGCTATGGACAAGGCGCAACTTTCATATGTTGAAATGTTTTTGAGATTCCTTATGGTTTTAAGATAATTTTGAAAATCATGCGGCCGACGACGAGTGCCAGCGGCCGTTTTTCGCAAAAAATTTACAAGCCGCTGGTCGGATTGATTCAAACAATACTCCATTGGAAAGATATCGATGAGGCGCAACTTTTTCATGTAGAACGCTCTCTCTAATTCTTTGCGGTTTAATAGGAATTTTGAATTTACCGAAATTCGGACACTCTGTTTTTCGCGACAGCCAAATCGACGCGCGTACTTCATCGGACTGAAAACCGCAGTACATCGGACAAAAAAACACACTGCATCGGATGAGCAAGCGAACTTCATAGTTTTTTTATTCAGACATAAATTTTCGCAGGCGGGACCGCACTTCACATCGGGCGCAAGTGAACTACATCGAACAAAGAACCACACCACTTTTAGACGGAAAAGCGCACTGCATGATTTTTTTACATTTTCTAACATTTTTATGAACTAGGGTGGACCGCATAGACGAGGGCAAGTGAACCACAACACTATGAAAAGTGAACGGCATTACTTTTTTTCTATTTTTATATTGGGCATAAGTGAACCGCAACAATATTGGAAGTGAATGGCAACTGTATCGGAAGTGACCGGCAAATGGTATCGAAGTGAACTGCATTACTTTTTTTGTTTTCCTAAAAAAATCATGTATCATGTTCTTTTGGACGGCTCGACAGGGCGAAGTGAAACGCCCTGTGGGTGGTTTCTTGGGGTGACTTAAGTGACCCATGGGGTGAAAAGAATGGATAGCTACGAGAACAGTGAATTGTTTTTCTCATAGTAGTTATTTCTTTAGGCTCAACAAGGTGTGCAGTGCACTTTTTTTCCTTTTTGGTTGTTCGTCTTCTGCAAAAAATAGTAAACTAAATTGCGAGAAGAACAAACAATGAAGCGCACGGTCAGTTTCTTACACAGTGAACCACCCAAGTTCTCATAATGCACTGCATCTTTTTTCTCAGTTTTAAGCGAGAATAGCAAAACTGCGGTGCACTGAAGGATTTTTCCACCCCCCTAAAAAAGTGAACTGCATGAGCACCGAATTACATAAGACAGCTAGCTGCGGGTCCATGATGTTGAAGGGGCAATGCCGAACTGCACGCACGCACATCGTGTGGCGCGGATCCCCTCTGCTCACCGTTTGTGGCGAGCTGTAGCTGCACGCCGCGATGAGAAACTAGACGTGCAAGCAAAAACTACCAATACTACAAGTGCCCAGTACTGAAACACATCACTCGTGTCGCCGAGCTGCACGGCGACGGTTGCCGGACTGCAAAGGTGGAGATACGGCCTTGTTGAAATGCATCTGTCCAAAAGAAGAGGTCACGGGAGTTGAGAACCCACTGCCGGAGCCGATGCTCATTCGTGAGGAGCTCCCTGTGCTCAGCGGCACAGAAACTCGATAGAGGAAGGTAGGTGGCCTCCTGGATGACTTCACATCATGGTTCTAGGTGATATGGAGAATGGGGCATGGGGTGGAAGGGGAGGGGGAGAGCTAGCCATGGTTTAGGCTTACCATCGATGGATCTGGCCGGGAGATGCAAGGTGGAGTACCTCCCGCTCCATCCAGCATCGGAGGGTGCGGCACCTGCAACGTCTCTGGTTGGAGCAGGGCCGACGAGGCTCCAGGGCGGCGCGGCGGCAAGGATTCATGGGTTGTGGGGGCGCCGGCTGTCGGATCTGAGTTTGAGGAGGGACCGCCCGGTTATGCGAAGCGTGGCGGGGGAGGGGGGCTAGTTGGTACTGCGGATGCGGCGCCAGTAGAAGGTGGACGGGGGCCGGCGGCGGGGCGGCGACGTTGGCCTGGGGTTGTTCTCCGGCAGAAGGTGAGGGAGACGGGGGTTTGGACCACAGGATGGGGGGGTGTCATGCGGGAGGTGGGAGGTGGGGATGAGCCGGGTGGGGTGGGCTTTTTGCTGCGGTGCGGTGCGGTTCGGTTCGCGGGTGCGGGACGCTCGTATGTTAGCAGAATAAGAGAGGTGTTAGCAGCATAATGTCTTAAGGGGTGTTATCATAATAGACCCACCCTATATATATATATATATGTGTGTGTGTGTGTGTGTGTGTGTGTGTGTGTGTGTGTGTGTGTGTGTGTGTATGACTTCTGCACAACATCTCCATCATCATTATCAGTACATCCCACGCAGGTGAGTTAGGATGCACTTGATCCCAGAAAGGTATCTAGCCTTCAAACCAGAGGAGTGCTTCAAACTAAGAACAATACATAATATCCAACAAAAGAGGGTCGTGCTACAACAGCAGAATACATGGCCCAGTCTAGATATCCATACGAATCTAGTTGTGCATATTTGCTGTTGGCATGAACCACATCGCCGCATGTTGGGTTTGCGCCATTGATGCCTTTCACACACTAAAGATTATCTGGCAACAAGCTGAGTCGACGAATCTCTGGATATGGTGATTCATCAAACCCATGGTATGATGTGTAGACACAGTCCCCCTGGCGAATGGAAGTTGCATAGCACGGTAATCATCGCCAGTGATATGATCAATGATTGGTTGGATGATCTGATAATTGAGCCCGAAGAACATGGAGTGGTTGCAGAGGCTGTAAACCCGCCTCTAGTCGAATACGCCTGGCCCAACGGAGCTGGGATCTTTCTCGAAAACGAAGCAGTCATAGCCATCAATGTCACGAACGCCCCAGGCATTGTACTGCATGTGGTTTGATGTAATTGTTTGGTCAATTTGGTACATGCGAATGAGCATCAAATGACGGCCGTCAACTGAACAAGCGATAAACCGCCTCTTATTCTAGGTCCTGGAATCATGAAGGCCAGCGCATTTGCGTCTGCTGCAACAATTCAAATTGGAGACCAAAAGGACAAAAATAAACAATCATTTTCGGAGTATGTGTGTAATTAAGATTATTATAACAGTGACACATATCATAGACAGAGAATTGTAATGCCGTGGTCATAATCATACCCCAAGTTAAAAAAATTAGCAAATGGCTTTCATTTTCTAGCAACATGTCATGGTTCAAACATCATGTAACAATGAGAGGAAAACAACTATGACAGAGCCTACTCATATTCTACCATAGCACTTACTACTACTGTTCTCATATCAACTCTAAGAAATAACATGCGTTGTTATAAAAATCTTGGAAATGAGAGTAACATATAGCAATCATGATGTTTTTCTCATAATATCTATTCTAACAACCATTAGATGCCAATTGTTCTCATATCAACTCTAACAATAACATGTGTGGTCATAAAAATCTAGGAAATGAGAGGAACATATAGCAACGATGTGGTTATAGACATACTACCTATTCTAAATTTGTAACAATGAATAGGTAGTCGTATTCATAAGGTAAAGATGAGATGAGATAGAACAATTACACGATGATAGATTCCACCAGTATAGGCAGCAAATCTGTGCGTCGACCGCGTAAACGGTGCCATCATGCACTATAGCATCAGACAAAAATGTTGCCTCAACAGGATTGACGATGAGCCATAACCATGTATGGCGACCGAATTCCAGATAGACTAATCCCATGTTGAACAAGGAAATGAGCTTGTTATCCATGTAGTCTTCTGATGGTGTGGGCACTTCGCAGATTAAACTTTCAGCAAACAGAGGTCGAGCCAAAAGGTTGACGCGTCTCGTGCGTAGTAGGCAGGAGTGTCCGGCGGGCCGCGAGGCTCGATGGTGGCAATATCCAATGATGGAAGGGTGATCTCTTGTTGGGTGTAGATATCCACGAGACGCCATGGACTACCCGATTGGTGGATGAGGACGATCTAGTTGGCCTTCATGCCCGCCCAGTAGTGGTCGCGCATGAAGGACAGGTGAACGGGTATTGGTAGCATGTCGAGGGGCACCACGGCAACCTCCGTAGGATCGTCAAGTTGGTGTCTGGGCCACCTGTGAGGATCGGGCATCAGCAAGCAGGGTGAATTGAAAAGCCGGTTGGAGACAAGTAGACGGTACAAAGACACCGAGCATGCTGCCAGATGGACGGTGCTGAGTAGGTCCATATGATTACAGATCTGCTCCAAGAGAACATCGGGGAGGGAATTCTAATCGCGGCTCTGCGTGTCAGTCAGTTCTACCATTGGGGTTTTCGGTGCCTGCGAGCCAGCGGGGAAGTGGATTCGGGAGAGCGAAGAAGCTTATCCTCGTGTGGCCGAGCAGTGAGCGGGGGGATATGGTACACGTGAGCTACCAAGGAAGATGGCAGGGCGGGCGAGCAGTGAGCGGGGGGAAATGGTGTGCGGCCGACGATGGGGAATAGAGGAGGAAGAAGAAGAGAGGAGGAAGAAGAGTGGAAGACAGGGAAGAAAGTGCATTAAATCTCAGTTCTACTAGTACTACTACCAGGATATACCGTCCATCGGAGTGTAAATAGTTACATCGATGACATGTGGGTCTACCACAAGAGGGCCCATATGTCAGTTAGTGGAGGATAGAGGTGCGTAGGCGTATCTGCGGAAGTGTGCTCTACTGGCAAACATGATGGCAGTACTGGGTAAGGCCGATATAGTAACACCAACACGCTGGTTCAACTTATTAATTAAGTGTCCCATCTGCTGCAGCGTGTATTGTCACTTCACTGCGAAGACTAGTTGAATAGTTCTCTCTGACCGAGATGGGGAACAATGGATCGTGAAGACTTCCTTTCTACAGTATCCCTATGCCTCTATGCTCACTGCACTCATTTTGCTCCGTACGTAGTCACTTGTTGAAATCTCTAAAAAGACAAATACTCCGTATTTGGGAACAGAGGGAGGCTTTTACTCCGTATTTGGGAGCAGAGGGAGTATCACCACATGGAGGGAACAAAGGAAGCTTGAAATATGAACATGCCAATGGGAGGGAGTCAGCCCCATGCATGCATGCATGCATGCAACATGCAACACTCACACGTACACATGGACGTACGCAACACTCACGCACCCATGTGGCACGCAGCACATGATGCAACACACACGCTCACGCTCAAGTGCTCAACCTACTCCCTACGTCTGTGAAAGACTGTACAGTTAGAGATTTACACATTGACCATGGCATAATTAACGCCCCAAAGTAGGAGACTTATGTGTGCACGGGACCATTGAGAGAAGAAGATTAAATGAAGGTCATTGCATGCTGTAATTAAGGATAGACATGTAGCCTATACCTAGAGCACAAGTTGGTGCGTTAGTCAATCAATATCGATTTAGATTAAAGGCTAACTGCGTTGGAAGTGTAGATGTACTACACTCTTTGTTTTTTAGCCGATGTACACTCTTTGTTGGAAGACCGAGGGAGTACACGTGCATGCACTCACATACACAGCCAGGGTGGTTTGCACGCAAGGGTTGGACTCTATCGCGCTCGCGTAAAGTTTTGTTTAACTGATTTCTTTGCTCTGCCAACTGACAGGCGGGACCCAGAAACTAGATGAGAATTTAACCAGTCAACAAAGTGCCACGTCGACTATGTGGCCGGTCAGTAGGGTGCAATACGGTGTTCTATGATGAGCTATTGATCGTATAATCACCGCAAAACTATATATAGTGACCGTAAAGAGCGTATCATTACATACGTTGACCACCAGTGTATTTTTCTTGTTTCAAGTTAAGCCATATTAACCGGAAAGGACGCAATATGGACTAGTACTAGTACTGCTTTGATGTGTCCCGTCAACTTGCCGAACAAGGAGAAGCTTGCTTACTATGCCTCTCCCTCACCCACGCGCGCGGTGGCTCATAGGATGAGGAGAGGGTTTTGACTACAACACCCTCTCCCTCTCCCTCTCCCTCGCCCTCGCCCTCGCGGTGGACGTGCAGCAGTTCAATTGGTGTCAGATTGCCAGAAGCATATTGTACTATAGTATTATCATTGTTCGACCTTCCGAAGAGGCGAAGAGCCAAGTGCAAGGTTCACACGAGTATGAACTGTTGAACCTCCCGAAGAGGCAAAGAGCCAGGCGCAAGGTTTTATAGGAGTTGTCGTCCTAGTAGGAGTGTACTACAACTATAGCGAACAATGCTACTGTGTGATGCCGCCACGTCACCTATATCCAAAGCTGTGCCACCTTTTTTTCTCAAAGAGCATGTTGGAGCCCGTGCAACAACCACACAAGTTGCACGTACACATAACACATTTACTAGTAATAAATTCTAAAGGACAAATGCCAGTATGCCACACAAGTTCATCTCCAATTCATGTGATAAATTTGTGCACGACTAGTCTACATATATTCACTCTTGGCTACATGGATGAGATAGTAAGACATGGAAAAACAAAAATGGTGGCAGCTAGTGGGTTCAAGTCTTCAAGGGCCTAGCTAGCTATACACGTCCTCCAAGGTAAAAAGTACTCCTACTAGTACTAGTAAGTAGTACAACAATGAAATAGAAGGCGAGAGGGTTAAAAATGGAATACCTGGGTAGATGGTGATGGTCCGATCGTGGTAGATTGTGTGACCATGTTGCACATCAATGGTACCATGGGTAACGACTGCTAATATAGTTGATCCCAATATGCCAAAGTCATCTACAAGGTTCCAGGTTAGACCAAATCGTGGATGTAAATGCACATCCAGGATCGGCGATCTTATTTTGATCGGGGGATGACTGGTCCCTACAAAATAATGGAGTACCGTTAGGGATTTAAATGATGGTTTATGCATTTCGTTTTTAATCTCCCGTACCATAGGATGGAAACCAGATGAAACAAGTCCCCTGGCTTGTCACTGTGAAGATGCGGCCTAGATGGCGCACGACGTCTTCGAACGTGTAGGGGTACAAATCTGCCGCCGCCAACATGCGCCAGCCTCTGTCGTTACTGCCTCTTGCATTGATGGCAATCCTTATGTCGAACACCATGATGAGATAGTAATCGTCGTAGCTGCGTTGCTTTGTCGGCGGGTCTGCAATTGCTATCTTCTTCAATCTCATGTAGGCATCATCATATGTATTCAAGCCCAGCCAGTCTGGAAGGCCGATCCCAATGGTGGAGAAGGGGTCTAGGGGAACAGCCGCACTACTGTGGATGTTGTGCAAAATGATGGTGGTATCCGGCCGGAGGTATGCAAGCCAATCTTTGTTGGCACCGACCTAGACCTATATATAAGATGGTGGGCAGCGGAGAAATTACAAGATGGAAATGGAATAACTAAGTACCACATGATCAAACTCCATTACTGACCTGCTCATCGGACAAAATCCGACTACCTCTCAACGTCGGCAACTCTAGCGGAGTCAACGTGCAACCATGGCCAGGGAGCGGTGGACTGTTCGAAGGATTATCCCATAGAAGAACCTTCTCCTCGAGGACGCATGGAAGACTAACAAGCATGACCTTTTCCCAAGTCTTGAAAAAGTTGGTGCAGGAAGCACCGAGTCTTGCGGCGGTGAGGACGTCGGAGCGGCATGCAATTTCTCCCAGAGGATCATCATCCAAGGTCTCCTAGCCCCGATGAGGAGGAGAACCGCCTGGCAGATCCATGGGAGCAGCGACAAACTGCCTTCTTTTCTGGGAGAGGGGAACTGGCGAGGAGGAGATAAGAGCGTAGTAACCACAGGGCCTCGTCCCTTCCAACTGTAGATTGATCCTTAGCGAAGGGGTGAGGCTACTATTACTACTAGTACTAGCATTATGGGACGTTATGGGATTGCATTATACTGTAAATAATAGCACTAGTAAGAAATTTTTGGCACTAGGTAGTAGTTTTTGGCGTGGATTAAGAAATTTTGGGTATGTTTTTGCTATTTTTTGTACGTGCCAACTAGTGTAAAAAACGTGTTACATTATGTGACGGAGTAGTACGTACTCGTACAATAGCAGTACTAGTACTACTTTCTCAATTAGTAGTGCGATGTACTATACTTCTAGTATAGTGCACTAGTTTTGAACTCTTGAATCTCAGGGCCGAGGAGCTACAGTTGGAAGTGGAGGGTACTACTGTTCTCTAGAACCATCGCTGTACTATCAACGCAGTGAAAGTACACCTGCGTAGTGGCCTAGTGTGGGTACTCTCGGTGCTCTATTCAGCCGCTCCTCTCACGTAGCTGGCCTACTCAGCCGCTCCTCTCACGCACACACTAGCAGCCTATTTATCAGCGATGGTTACTGCAGGGGCAGAACATTTGAGTTATTTGATACAACGAGACCAGGCTTTTCGCTTCCATTTGTGGAGGTGTAGTGGATCTCGTCGAACTTTGTTAGTAGTTCCTTCTTTATGAATGAGATGAGGCAAAGCTTTTGCCTCTATTTAAAAAAAACACGTCAAGAGGAATTTCTTTTATAGTAGAGACGATAATGGAGTGAATTCCATGCGTGCAACGCCACAAGCTACAGAGTAGTGGTAGAGAACTTTACATAAAGAGCCATATTGCACAGTTCCCAATGCCTCACCAGGCTTTTCCGGCTCCTCACGCTTAATTGGCAGGCGCTAGTTTAAATATGCTACTAGCTGATGAGGAAGCTGCAAGTGAGGTGCGGCTAGGGCGAGCACGCGAGCCACGAGATGCTGGGAAGGAAAACCCGTTCACGTGGCTAGGCTATCCAGTGCACCCAGATTGTGGTGCCGCACGTCCATTTGACTTCAAAACTCAAACTGCCCGTGTAAAATATTGGCTCGCAACAAAGTTACTATTTAAAAAAAGGCCGCTGTGCGTTCGGCCGGGATCGAACCCACAAAACGAGGTATACACTCCTGCGACCACTAGTAGTACTCGTTGGAGTACAACTCAACCTAGAATCACCTTTTGTCACTAGTAGTACATTGTTCCTTACAAGAAACCCCTAATAATGCAAGAAACCACTAATAATGCCAAGAAACTACTACCACTTACATACGTGGCAGACTTAAGATAAGACTACCTTATCAACCATTGTACATGCTCTTACCAACCAGCCCTACCAAGAAACTACTACTCTACAAAGTGCCATTATAGGCACGTTTCAACCCATGGCCCTGTTTGGATACATATGTTAGAGTTAGTTTCGGTTAGTTTGGACTCAACTAACCCAAAAATATCCAAACAGGGAGAGTTAGTTTGGGTTAGATGCATCTAACCCACCCAAAAAAACTAACCTAGCCAAGAGGTGCTTATTTGGGTTAGTTCTTCTCGAGACCATTAAAAAAACATTTTCTCTCGCTCTCCCGACAGCAGCCTTGCCCTATCCTCCCGTTCCAACCCCGTCGTCTCCCCGTGGCCCGTCCGCCTGCCGGTAAGCAGTCATGACTCCTTGCATGGCCCGTCCCCGTTGTCCTCGGCCAGCGTGGCTCCTTGTGTAGGGATGGCGGATTCAGCCGGCGAGCTACGCAAGAGGCCAACGCGGCTCCTTGTCGGGCGCGTCCCAGTCTGCCTCAGACAGCACAACTCTCGACCAATTGATTGAGAAAGAGCAGTTGTTGTCAATCTAACCCTGCCATCCAAACACCACTTTGGTTAGAGTTAGTTCAGGGTTAGATCTAACTCTAACCTCTGACTTGGAGTATCCAAACAGGGCCCATGTCGCCCATTAAGTCAACGCCTTCTATTCGACCAGGCCTTATGACTTGTGGGACCTACATGTCAGTCTGCACAAAAATCCCCGAGTGACCTCTGGCCCGCCCACCTAGTCATCCTCGGCCATGGGACGCCGCTACCGCCACCGGCAGAAGGCGAGGTCAATACCGCCGGTGGTGCGGAGCCCATCTTGCGGCAGCCCCCGGATGCCAGCTCCGTCCGGCGCTCGCGACCGCTAGCTAGCCAAGATAGCTCCGTCTAGCTGCTTGTCTGCAAGGCTTGCTAGCTAGATTGGCACGACGGTGTGGCGGCTTGCTCGCGCGCGCCGCGCTAAGGCGAGCCATTTGGCTCGAGCGAAGGCCAGCGGGGCGGCTTGCTCGCTCGTGAGTCACACTCGGGCCAGCCTGCCAACCCGTGCGGAGGCCAGCGCAGCCTCCGGCCCATACGACGGAGCGGCAGCCAACTCGCTCATCACCGACACCACCGACAAACACACATCCATACTTTTTGAAGTAATGTTCAGGAAAAATAATGATTTGAGGGGGAATAACAGGATAGAAGGTCAGATGTGGGTCCCTAGTGTCAACGATCAACCAAAATGTGTTAGTTTAAGTTGCCTCGTTAGGACAGACGTGTGGGCCAACCCTGTCATAAATGGGTTTAAACGAACCTAATCGGTACTCCCTCTGTCCCATAATATAAGATGTTTTTGCAAGCTAAACTAGCTTGCAAAAACGTCTTACATTGTGGGACAGAGGGAGTACTAGGTAGTAGTTTTTGGCATGGATTAAGAAATTTTGGGTATATTTTTTGCTATTTTTTGTACAATAGGTTCTTCCTAGGGCTAGTTGAAAGTGGTACTTTTTTGTTAAATACTCTACATATTGTAAGTAGGAGTGAAAGTTAAGCTTTGGAAGCCAATAAGCAAGGCTAGTTACATAGTGCATATGTGTACATGATTGAAAGTAAATATCAACCATGAGTGACTAATATCTTGATGGAAAAGTCGAAACTATGGAATACTAGGAAAAAATAATTGCATGGTTGGAAATACTAGCAATGTTCATGTGCGTTGCAACGAATCATAATTAGAATAATACTTATTCACAAACTTGATACAAAACACTCTAATTTTGATGTACATGTATCACTAGAGATAAAATATGTTTCAATTAGAATATATACCTTGGGCTGTTTTGATGAGGTCAGAGAGGGATGTAGTTGGTTTTAAGATACTAATTATGGGTTTTTCTGCAAATTGGTAAACAAGTGGGATGTTGGTGAGAAAAGGCAACAACTTACCTCACAGTCGTTAGATGTAGATCTAATGGTCAGAAACGACGGATGGCAGACACACCATCATCACCAACTTAGTCTTTTGTAGGAGTACTAGCAAGATCCGTGCATTGCATGGAACATCAAGATGCATTTTTTATAAAACACTTGTTGTGATTGACCCATGCGGGAGTAATCCCGTGTGTAAAAACTAATGATATCTCGAGAAATAGGAGATAAGGTGAAGAGGAGTGGGGTGTGGTGGTGATTGGTGGTCAGACTAAGCGGAGGCATGGGGATTGACGACGCCGGCAGCGGCCACCAGGCCAGTTTGTTCCAGAGGCTTCCTTTCTTAATTGCTGAACAATGAGGTTGTTGGAGATAAGGATGAACGAGGGAAGGCCTTGTCTGCAAATGTGGAGAGGGGTGCGGGTATCTTTTAGTTTAATTTGCATCCGTCAGATATAGATCGGACGGTCTATATTGCAAGATGGCACGTTGATACGTCTCCAACGTATCTATAATTTATGAAGCATTCATGCTATTTTATTATCTGTCTTGAATGATTACGAGCTTTATTATACACTTTTATATTACTTTTGGGACTAACCTATTAACCGGAGGCCGAACCCATATTGCTGTTTTATTGCCTATCTCAGTGTTTCGAAGAAAAGGAATATCAAATGGAGTCCAAACGGAATGAAACCTTCGGGAGCGTGATTTTTGGAACGAACATGATCCGGGAGACTTGGAGTACAAGCCAGGGAAGCTTTGAGGAGGCCAGAAGATAGGAGGGCGCGCCCACCCCCCTGGGCGTGCCCCCATGTCTCGTGGGCCCCTTGTGGCTCCCCCGACCGACTTCTTTCGCCTATATATTCCCATATACCCTTATAACATCGAAGGAGAAGATAGATCGGGAGTTCCGCCTCCGCAAGCCTCTATAGCCACCAAAAACCTCTCGGGAGCCCGTTCCGGCACTCTGCCGGAGGGGGATCCCCCACCGGTGGCCATCTTCATCATCCCGGCTCTCTCCAGGACGAGGAGGGAGTAGTTCACCCTCGAGGCTGAGGGTATGTACCAGTAGCTATGTGTTTGATCTCTCTCTCTCTCTCGTGTTCTCTCTATGGCACGATCTTGATGTATCGCGAGCTTTGCTATTATAGTTGGATCTTATGATGTTTCTCCCCCTCTACTCTCTTGTGATGAATTGAGTTTTCCTCTTGAAGTTATCTTATCGGATTGAGTCTTTAAGGATTTGAGAACACTTGATGTATGTCTTGCCGTGCTTATCTATGGCGACAAGGGGATATTCACGTGATCCACTTGATGTATGTTTTGGTGATCAACTTGCGGATTCCGCCCATGAACCTATGCATAGGGGTTGGCACACGTTTTCGTCTTGACTCTCCGATAGAAACTTTGGGGCACTCTTTGAAGTACTTTGTGTTGGTTGAATAGATGAATCCGAGATTGTGTGATGCATATCATATAATCATGCCCACGGATACTTGAGGTGACAATGGAGTATCTAGGTGACATTAGGGTTTTGGTTGATTTGTGTCTTAATGTGTTATTCTAGTACGAACTCTTGAATAGATTGATTCAAAAGAATAACTTTGAGGTGGTTTCGTACCCTACCATAATCTCTTTGTTTGTTCTCTGCTATTAGTGGCTTTGGAGTGACTCTTTGTTGCATGTTGAAGGATTTTTATATGATCTATCTATGTTATTATTGTTGAGAGAACTTGCACTAGTGATAGTATGAACCCTAGGCCTTGTTTCCTATCATTGCAATACCGTTTTCGCTCACGTTTACCACTTGCTACCTTGCTGTTTTTATAATTTCAGATTACAAATACTTATATTTATCATCCATATTGCACTTGTATCACCATCTCTTCGCCGAACTAGTGCACCTATACAATTTACCATTGTATTGGGTGTGTTGGGGACACAAGAGACTATTCATTATTTGGTTGCAGGGTTGTTTGAGAGAGACCATCTTCATCCTATGCCTCCCACGGATTGATAAACCTTAGGTCATCCACTTGAGGAAATTTGCTACTGTCCTACAAACCTCTGCACTTGGAGGCCCAACAACGTCTACAAGAAGAAGGTTGCGTAGTAGACATCACACGCGTACCATGATCACCAACTCGGTTTTTTATGAGAGAAGAAATATAAGTATGGAGATACAAACATATTATTGATACTTGTTTCCGTAAACTAGCATCTACATTCTATTCAGCGCCTCAGCATGTGGGGCCTTAACTCAATGACTTCTCGACTGTGTAAAACAAAGGTTTTCCCGTCGCCGATAAGGAGGGGGTGACGGCGGCGCGCTTTTTGGCTTGCTCTAGTCCTAGTAGTCATACTAGGTGGTCTAAGCACGTGTAGATTTATTCTTTTTCACGTCTTGTGTTTGCCGTACTGCCACGACTGTTGATGAATAGATGGTAAGTTATTCACGGGTAAACCCTTGTTGAGCGTGTTTGCGAGAGAGAGAGAGACAGTGTGCGTGTGTGATATGTCAAGAGACTGAGGCAATGATAACAGATTCTTTGTGTCTATGTGTGTGGAGGATAGAGAGAGACATGTACATGGGGCTTTGTGTTGTGTAACATGGAGACACATATACATAATTAGAGAGTGAGCGTGTGAGATACACATGCGGACATGGGGAGAGATGAGGATCTAGATAAATGGGTGTTTTTGCGTGTCTGTGTGTGTTTGTGCATGCATTTGTGTGTGAGAGGGAGTGTGTGTATGTGGAGTGGAGAGACCACTAATGATGTAGACCTAGTATAAGGGAAGGGGGAATGGTGTGACATGTGTAGTAGCGGGATAGCATGGGTGTGGGCGGGGGTAGCAGACTATTTGGAAGAGACATCGATTGTGTGTGGGAGAGGGGTGTGAGAGCGAGCGAGAGAGAGAGAGATCTAGCGACGGAGAGAGAGAGAGAAAGAGGAAGATAGGGGGCGAGAGAGGGGTCGTTTGTGTCCATAAATGGCGTATAGATAGGGAGACAATGTTGATGTTGTTTGAAATTGGCCTCTGTACGGAGACACAAGGGAAGCGAGTCATCGTGTGTGTGATAGGGACTTCACGATAGATCTAGAATAGATGGTGTAGAGAACACTGTGTGAGATTGAGAACGATGATACATTAGGGAGCTATGGAAAGAGTCACGACATATATGTATACAGGGAAGGAGCTGGGGCTGGTCCGCATATGGGAGAGATAGAAAGAGGAGAGTGGTGCACAAGGAGACAAAGTGTGCTTGTTTGCAGTGGGGGTGGTGTGTGAGGTGAGTGTGCGAGAACCACATAACTAGGGATATAGACGTTTGGGGGCGACGTTTTGTGTATGGGAAAGATACACTCTACATAGTGTGTGTGCTTGGGAAAGAGAGATGCCGGGAGACCTAGAGAGTGGGGGAAGAGACGTGTGCATGCCCGAGAGACAAAGTGATAGAGACCTATATTGGGGTCCGTACTTTAGAAGAGAGAGGGGTGTTGTCGGTGTCAAAACCGGCGGATCTCGGGTAGGGGGTCCCGAACTGTGCGTCTAGGCGGATGGTAACAGGAGACAAGGGACACGATGTTTTTACCCAGGTTCGGGCCCTCTCGATGGAGGTAAAACCCTACTCCTGCTTGATTAATATTGATGATATGGGTAGTACAAGAGTAGATCTACCACGAGATAATAGAGGCTAAACCCTAGAAGCTAGCCTATGGTATAATTGTTGTTCGTCCTACGGACTAAAACCCTCCGGTTTATATAGACACCAGAGAGGGATAGGGTTACACAGAGTCGGTTACAATTGGAGGAGATCTACATATCCGTATCGCCAAGCTTGCCTTCCACGCCAAGGAAAGTCCCATCCGGATACGGGACGAAGTCTTCAATCTTGTATCTTCATAGTCCAGGAGTCCGGCCAAAGGTTATAGTCCGGTCATCCGGACACCCCCTAATCCAGGACTCCCTCAGTAGCCCCTGAACCAGGCTTCAATGATGACGAGTCCAGCGCGCAGATTGTCTTCGGCATTGCAAGGTGGGTTCCTCCTCCAAATACTTCATAGAAGATTTTGAACACAAGGAGAATAATATTTTGAACACAAGGTGGGCTCTGCAAAATAAGTTCCACATACCACCGTAGAGAGAATAATATTTGTACAAATCTAATCTGCTGACGTATTCCGCTGCGTGACATCATGCCACGGCCAAGCCTTTATTCGAATCATTTTACTGTCCCATCTCAGCGCGTTTACCGAGGTGGTTTCCTTGGCACGTCTTGTCGAAGTAGAGATCGTGTCCCCATATTCTGGGATTCTCATCAATACGGGCGTGGGTAACCCAACCGTGCCATTAATCACGGCACTTGGGAGATAAGCAAGTTTTACCAGGCTGGTGGGGGCACATAGTTTCGTCCGCCCATATAAGGGGATAAGGATCCACCTTTTTCATCTACGCCTTCTTCCTCCTTTGCTTATCCATTTCCGTGCACTCGAGCTCCAGCGCCCAAGTCCGCACTTCCCACCTCAACCTTCTCCAGCCATGTCCGGAGCGGGAGGCAGGTGGATGGCCTCCTCCGTCACGGAGGGGTACATCAAAAAGTTGAGGAAAGCCGGATACTTGTCCAACGACGTTGTGCACCGCCTCCCAGACGAGGGGCAGCTGATCCCCACCCCCAGGCCCCATGAGAGGGTGGTGTTCCTCCCCCATTTCCTCCGCGGACTGGGCTTCCCACTCCACCCATTTGTCCAGGGGCTCATGTTCTACTACGGCCTGGATTTCCACGATCTGGCCCCGAACTTCATCCTCAACATCTCGGCGTTTATCGTCGTGTGCGAGGCCTTCCTCTGCATCAAGCCCCACCTCGGCTTATGGCTGAAGATCTTCAATGTCAAGCCGAAGGTAGTGGGCGGCCAGCAAGCGGAGTGCGGAGGCGCCATGGTGGGCAATATACCCAATGTCACATGGCTCGAGGGCTCCTTTGTGGAAACCATCAAAGGGTGGCAATCGGGGTGGTTCTACATCACCGAGCCGCGTGACCCTGAATGGGAAGCGGCCCCCAAATTCCAATCTGGCATCCCCACCCGGCTCACCTCCTGGAAAGAGACAGTCCCGTCGTGGGGTAATTCGGGAGAGCTGACCGGACTCCAAACCTCCGTCCAAAACCTGGTGGACAAGAAGGTTAAACTTGTCAATGTAGTCCAGGTCATGCTCTTCCGCCGGATCCTCCCGTGTCAACGACGGGCTTTTAACTTGTGGGAGTTCGACCCGGCCCAGCACCAAACTTTGTCCAGGCTCTTTGACACAACGCACGAGGATGCCTGGAAGGTGCTATTCAAGGGTGCCGAGGTTCCCCCTCCCATTACCGAGGATCGCGGATTCTGCGTGAAGCGCCAAGCCAGCGTGGTAAGCTTGTTTTACCCTTTACGGGATACCTGTTTTTCATAGTTTGACTCTATGCGGGATCTAAGCTCCCGTTCCTTTGACAAGACTGGCAGAAGAAGTCCGGACAGATCGACTGTCCGGCTCCTTTGCCCGAAGGCCCAGCAGATGCCCGCTTGGCGAAGCTGCTGGTCCCGGCACCTTACGTGGTACCGGAGAAGAAGGCCAAGAAGAAGGCCACGGGAACTCAAAGGAGTTCTCGGCGCCTGGTGGTGTCGGATTCATCGCCCGACGACTCGGAAGCGCACTCCTCCCACGAAGAAGAGGAGGAGGAAGAAGAGGCCTCTCCCCCTCTAACGGGGGGAGGAAAGAAAAGGAAGGCCACCCCAACTAGGGGGGCCGGAGGGTCCAAGAAGGGAAAGACCCTTCCTCCGGACTACTCCACCAACACCGACGACGGCAAAGAGGACTGGCCATCCAGGGCCAAGCCCCTGGCAAAATCGTAAGTATCCGGATACCAGAATAACTCATGGCGTTCCTCTATTGCACAGTATCTTCTGATGCCGAATATAATCATGCAGCCCGCCCAAGGCCTGGCTGGACGCTTCATCGAGCGGCTCCCTGGATTCGTCGGATGTGAATAGTCTTTCACTCCCGACTGCTACCTCCCCTCGCCCTACGGACGATGCCGAGGTGGAGTCCCAAAAGGGGCCAAGCCAGGAGGAGGTGGTCCTGGAGGCGCCGCAAGGCGACCTCCCGGACTCCAGGCGCAAAGGGGATAAAACCCCAAAGGGCTCTAAGTCCGGTCCTGGGCCGGACGCCGCACCGGAACCTTTAGTGGTTCCGGAGTCCTGCAGGCGGCCCCCTAGTAAGAAGGGCAAGCCTACGACGCCGGTGACCTCCGTCCAACCGGAGGCACCGGATAATTTGCTGGAGGTGCTTAACGGCGCCTCCATCGACGAGGAGCACCGCACTATTATGAGTGCGGTGATCCAGAAGGTTCAGTCCGCCAAGAGAGGGCTGACAGAAGCTTGTGCCAGCCTTCTAACAGGCTTTGAGGTATGTATTTAAGACATGTAAAAATATTACCGCATAGACAGTAGCCCCTGATGCTTAGTTTGGTGTTCGGAAAGAAAAGCCGGACTGAGGATCTAAAAAGATATACGCAGGAGTCTAACATAAGTATGTCAATATGGGAATGCAGGCTGCGCTGCTGACCTCTGCCGCACTGACTGGGGAGGTCGGTGCATTGAAGCAGAGCCTCGAGCGGTCTGAGAACAAGCTCGGCCTTGCCAAGAAGCAGCTCGAGGACAAGGATGGTAAGTAATACCTTATGTAAGTATATATATATATAAAATCTGGTTGCAAATAATGACAGGACCAACGTGAGTATTACAGGGGACACAACCGAGGTGGCAACCCTGAAGGAAGCACTGTCCAAGGCTGAAGACAATGCGGCCATGGAGCGCGCCGAGCGAGAAAATCAGGAGGCGCGGGTGGCGAAGGTGCGGCAAGAGCTCCACGCTCTTGTGAAAAAACACGAGAGTTTGGAGCTTGACTCAAAGACTCGAGAGCCCGAGCTTGCCTCGGCCCTTGAGAGCGCCAAATCTGCCAAGGCCGAAGCCCAAAAAGCCCTCCAGGAAATTGAGGCGATGAAGAAGATAGCGGCAGGTAAGGCATTCTTTATGCAAAGCAAGCATGTGAAAGTGAATTACTTGTTACTTACCCGAGTCTAAAGCTCTCCAGGAGCATTCGCAGATCTACCCCGCAGTGTGTCCGATGCTGCCGCATTCTACCGAGCCGAGGAAGGGAGCTCGACGAAGAAGGTGTTCTGGTCCCAGTATGTTGAGGCCGGACACCCGGTGCCCTTGAGCGACCAGCTGAAGCAGCTGGTCGAGCTCGATAAGGTAGTTGAACAGGCCATGAAGGGCCTTATAGGCCGGCTATGGCCTGGGGAGGCCATGCCTGGGAGCTACTTTGGGCTGGTAAGGCGGCTGGTGGATGCCTGTCCATGGCTTGAAATCATCAAGTGCTCCGTATGCATCGAAGGCACCCGTAGGGCCCTTGCTCGTGTTAAAGTACACTGGGGCAAGATGGATGCTAAGAAGCTGGTGACAGATGGGCCACCGGAGGGGAAGGAGCATCGCAAGCCCGAGTTGTATTATGAGGGCGTCCTGAAGGGTGCCTGCCTTGTGGAGAATGAGTGTTCCAAGGATGTAATTTTTGAGTAAACTCGCTCGTGTTATCCTGTGCGCTGAAAACTTGTTCATATGCGCTAAGCAACGCTTTTTGAATTTAAAATATTACCTTCTGTGCGGCCGTTTATTAAATCTGAGAGATGGCGAGTCGTCGGCTTCTACCCCCATGCCACGAGTGCTGGGGTGTTCGGGATAAACCTGAGCGCTCTTGTTCCCATTCTTGGGTCCTTCGAGGGAGGCGCTCAGCACAACGAACAAGGCAATCAGACTATAATGCTTTATCACTCTCACTTAGCCATAGAATTCTATAATTTTAAATTTCGGCGAAGCCCCTAGTATTCCGAAGACCGAGTTCGGGGCGCTATCCATGCCTAGGCCGGACAAATCCAGCTCCTCGCTCTAAGCGGCATAAGTCTTTAGGGACTCGAAACCTCTCGAACAGCGACCAACTCTTGCCCTATCATGACGGCCAGTTTTAGCTTTCTCTACTGAGGTGCTTAACCCAGCTCAACTGGGGCACAATCGCAGTAGTTCTCCAATCGCTACCTTAGCCGATATAACGGAACGTAAGGTACCAAAACATGGGAGCCGGGCAAACCCAACTATTGACCCAAGACATGATTCAGAGCCAATGCATATAATGCTATAAGTTCGGGGTGCCGCACTCGTGAGAGTGTTCGGACTTCTCACACCATATTCTGGGGTACTTAAGCCCCTGGTGTATTGGCCGTACCAAAGTGTACGGTTGCATAATGTCATAACTGAACATATTTACATAAAAAATGAATGCAATAATAGACAAGAGCTATGTATTGTTTATTAAAAGGCTGCTCTGAAAGTAGAACGATACAAATAGTGCGATAAGCAAGAGATGGGATTATTTGACATGTCCCCCTCCAGGGGCAAGCTGCGAGACTTTATGTAAGACAGGTATTTAGCTCGTTATAGAGACCACCTGGACATTCGATGTAGCTTGCTGCCTCCCTGGCTGTTGCATCGTGTGTTTGGCGATTGTACTACCGGACAGGCCTTCCGGAGAGTGGAGTCCTGAAAGTAAGAAAAAAGAAATGACAAAATCGGGAGCCCCTAGTGCGGTTGAGCCGCATTTTGGGCGTGCCGTGGTTGTGCCCCTCCCCTTATGCCCATGGTATTTCCAGAGCGTAATTATGTACGCGTGGTACTGGTTTCGAAATTTCGCGAGGGCTGGGGTTGGGGCCGCACTGCTACGCTTGCTCGGAACGTGCCAGGCGGTCTTGTTGTAGGTTACCCCGGGCGCGCTTGACGGTGTCCGGACGTTTAATAGCCAGACTGGAGAATTGCCTTGAGAGGCTACTTTGTACTTCCGCCGCGAGGGCCGCCATATGCTCCTCCGTTCAGAGAGAGCGTTTGGTGTTTCCATTGACCGTAATTAATCCTCGAGGGCTGGCATCTTGAGCTTGAGGTATGCGTAGTGCCGCACCGCATTGAACTTTGCAAATGCGGCTCGTCCGAGCAGGGCGTGATAGCCACTGCGGAACGGGACTATGTCGAAGATTAACTCCTCGCTTCGGAAATTATCCGGGGATCCGAAGACCACTTCCAGTGTAACTGAGCCTGTACATTTGGCCTCTACACCTGGTATGAAGCCTTTAAAGGTCGTCTTTATGGGTTTAATACTTGAGGGATCTATTCCCATTTTTCGCACTGTATCCTGATAAAGCAGGTTCAGGCTGCTGCCGCCGTCCATAAGGACTCTAGTGAGGTGAAATCCGTCAATGATTGGGTCTAGAACCAATGCGGCGAATCCGCCGTGGCGGATGCTAGTGGGGTGGTCCTTTCGATCAAAAGTGATTGGGCAGGAGGACCACAGGTTGAACTTTGGGGCAACTGGCTCCAACGCATATATGTCCCTGAGTGCACGCTTCCGCTCCCTTTTGGGGATGTGGGTTGCATATATCATGTTCACCGTCCGCACTTGTCGGGGAAAGCCCTTCTGTCCCCTATTGTTCAGCTGCCGGGGCTCCTCCTCGTCATTGCTATCCAGCCCCTTGTCTCTGTTTTCGGCACTTAACTTGCCTGCCTACTTGAGCACCCAACAGTCCCTGTTGGTGTGATTGGCTGGTGTTTCGGGGGTGTCGTGTATCTGGCACGAGCGATCGAGTATTTGGTCCAAACTGGACGGGCCCTGAGTATTTCTTTTGAATGGCTTTTTCCGCTGACTAGGTTTAGAGCCTCTGAATCTGGCATTAACTGCCGTATCCTCAGCATTGTCGCTGTTAATGCGGCGCTTGTGCTTGTTGTGACGCGACCTGCCATTGTTGTCCTTGGTATCCGAATTACCAGGGCTCTTGGTCATGTTATTACTACGAGCTAGCCAACTGTCTTCTCCCGCGCAAAAGCGGGTCATGAGTGTTGTGAGGGCTGCCATGGATTTCGGCTTTTCCTGTCCTAGGTGCTGGGCAAGCCATTCGTCTCGGATGTTATGTTTGAAGGCTGCGAGGGCCTCTGGGTCCGGACAGTCAACTATTTGATTTTTCTTGGTTAGGAACCGTGTCCAGAATTGTCTGGCCGATTCCTCTGGTTGCTGAATTATGTGGCTTAGGTCATCTGCGTCTGGTGGTCGCACATAGGTGCCCTGGAAATTGTCGAGGAATGCGGCTTCCAGGTCGTCCCAGCAACCAATTGACTCTGCTAGCAACCTGTTAAGCCAATGCCGAGCTGGTTTTTTAAGCTTGAGTGGGAGGTATTTGATCGCGTGTAGATCATCACCACGGGCCATGTGGATATGAAGGAGATAATCCTCGATCCATACCGTAGGATCTGTTGTGCCATCGTATGATTCGATGTTTACGGGTTTAAAATACTCAGGGATTTGATGATCCATTACTTCATCTGTGAAGCATAGTGGGTGTGCGGCGCCTCCGTACTGGGCTATATCACGACGTAGCCCAAGTGAGCTTTGTCTGCTGTGTTCGGCCTGGCCGTATTTGCCATATCCGGCATGACTGTTATCATCACGTGTCATGGGGCGCCCACACGTTCCGTAGATCGATCTTGTTTGGCTTTCCTTGTCCTCCAATATGTCTTGCAGGTCTGGCGCATTTCCCCGTGCCTTGGTATTTTTTGAGCGATGTTGGGGTGCGGCTTGAGTGGATGGCCGAGAGGCTTCTCTGTCGCGGCCACGAGGTGGCCGGTCGGCCACGTCGTGCGCTGGTGATGTAGGTTTAGGTGCTTCCTCCTCTAATCGGGGTAGCAGCCTGCGCTTTGGGTAGCTGTTGGAGGGGCGTTCGAGTTTGTACTCTTCGGCCACAAGGACTTCAGTCCATCTGCTAGCTAGCAAGTCTTGGTCAGCTCTAAGCTGCTGCTGTTTTTTCTTGAGGCTGCTCGCCGTGGCCATAAGCCTGCGTTTGAAATGCTCTTGTTCGACGGGATCCTCAGGCATGACAAATTCGTCGTCGTCGAGGCTTGCCTCGTCTTCGGAGGGAGGCATGTAATTATCGTCCTCTACCTCTCTGTCTGCCGCTCTCTCATGAGGGCTGGCTTCTCCATCCTCGTGTGCTGAATCCTGCTGGAGGGGGTTGTCTTCGGCACTGTCCGGGGTGTTATTATCTCCCGTGCCGGAATCGCCGTTTTTGCTTTGGCGGTATTTAGAGCGGCGCGCTGACGCCGGCGCTTAGGCTGCTTCTTGGAGGGGTCATCCTCCGTTGTTCCATCGCCATTCCCTTCTTTTGGGGTGTCCACCATGTATATGTCGTATGACGAGGTGGCTTTCCAGTGCCCTATAGGTGCTGGTTCTTGGTCGTCTCCTGCATCTGTGTCCATACCGTCGATGTCTTCGGAGTCGAAGTCGAGCATGTCGGTTAAATCATCGATAGTGGCTACGAAGTGGGTGGTCTTTGAATTTTTTCATCGTCCGCATCCCAACCTTGCTGACCATAGTCCGGCCAGGGCTCTCCTGATAAAGAGAGAGACTTTAGTGAATTCAGAATGTCGCCGAAGGGCGAGTGCTAAAATATGTCCGCAGCGGCGAACTCCATGATCGGTGCCCAATCGGGTTCGATCGGCAGGGGCGCGGAAGGTTCGGAGTCCGGAAAGGAGTCCGACACCTTGGAGTCACGAGCTTCGCAAAGGACAAGACTGGTGTTCGGATCGATCGCCATAGAGATTGCAGCCCCCGAGACGGTGTCCAGCCACCTGTCCTCGATTGGCGCAGTAGGCTCCGAGCGAAGGGTCGGAGCGGACACCGGGGCAGCCTCCTGGGCACTGTTTGGCGGCAGAGCTAGATCATGCCCGTCGTGACAGTGCGGTGCGCTCGGCTATGGTTCGAACCCGTCGAAGATCAAGTCTCCGCGGATGTCAGCTTTGTAGTTCAAACTTCCAAATCTGACCTGATGGCCAGGGGCGTAGCTTTCGATCTGCTCCAGATGGCCAAGCGAATTGGTCTGCAGTGCAAAGCCACCGAATACGAAGATCGGTCCAGGGCGAAAAGTCTCGCATAGACCGCAGCGTTGTTGATGATCGGAGGAGCCATCGGGCCTAAAGATGACGACACAGAGTAACTCTCAATGAAAGCACCAATGTCGGTGTCAAAACTGGCGGATCTCGGGTAGGGGGTCCCAAACTGTGCGTCTAGGCGGATGGTAACAGGAGACAAGGGACACGATGTTTTTACCCAGGTTCGGGCCCTCTCGATGGAGGTAAAACCCTACTCCTGCTTGATTAATATTGATGATATGGGTAGTACAAGAGTAGATCTACCACGAGATCAGAGAGGCTAAACCCTAGAAGCTAGTGTATGGTATGATTGTTGTTCATCCTACGGACTAAAACCCTCCGGTTTATATAGACACCGGAGAGGGCTAGGGTTACACAGAGTCAGTTACAATGGGAGGAGATCTACATATCCGTATTGCCAAGCTTGCCTTCCATGCCAAGGAAAGTACCATTCGGACACAGGACGAAGTCTTCAATCTTGTATCTTCATAGTCCAGGAGTCCGGCCAAAGGTTATAGTCCGGTCATCCGGACACCCCCTAATCCAGGACTCCCTCAGG
>NC_041393.1:199457542-199507831 GCF_002162155.2 Triticum dicoccoides | reverse complement strand
GGGGGCTTGTTGGCTTCAGATAAAGAGTGGGGTGTCTATATTTGAGGGACTTTAGCGTAATTGAGATATACATGGTCAATAGTGTGTGCACTCATGGTTGATCAATTTGTTTCACAGTTTGGACTATGAGATAACGATACTTTTGAACATGCATGATATACCTTGATGTACCAGAATTACAAACCTAAGATTGGAATTTTGGAATTCGATTGTAATTCATTTGAATGGCAGTACATTTTAAGCCGGGATTTCATTATTTCAAATTCATATATCAAACCTAGAGATATACACATACGTGCATGTTCAAACTTTATAATCATCCACTTTGTTCATACACATACACATTTTTGCTTTTGTCATCATACTTAGAATAAACACATTTGGAATTTCATTTGAATTGGACCATATGATGGTATTTGCTTGTACTAGCTCAATGATCCATATTTGAATTGAATGGACAATCTAAGTTTTGAGTTGGAGACACTGATTTTCAAAACTTGCACTTTTTTTGCGTGCAAAACAAACAAATTCTCGGCCATGATATCATAGTCGGCCGTACAAGAGCAAAATATAATTTCAGGCGCCAAAAGCTTTCAAACTTCCTGCTCACATCAAAATATCTCACGCCCGAAAGTTTAGCCCTACGATATTCTTGTTTTACCCCTGCCACATGAACGGAAAAGGGCTGCTTTGGTAACTGCATTGTTTTCCCCTCTTTGCCCCCAACATTCTTCCCCAGAGCCCCTCCCCTTCCCCTCCTCGAGCCCCCAACCACGGCAAGCCGCCGAATCTAGTCCTCCGCCGCAGCGGTGGACCTCACACCCCGCCAGATCTACCTTCCGCACCTTGGAACCCCCAACTGCCAACTCACCACTTCACTGGAGCCGCTTCAACGACTGGCTTGTCCACCGCTCCAGATCCCCTTGACCGCCATCATGGTCCACCGCACCGGATCTGCTTAACCGGCGCCCTCGTCCACCACAGTGTAGGCCCTTCACTGACTCCCTTGTCCGCCCCTTCACTGGCCCTTCATACAAGCCCTCATCCGCCTTAACAGATCCGCCTCACCGAAAGCACTGTAGAACACGCCCGCCGAAGCCTTCGTCCACTGCACCGGACCCGCTCCACGGACGCCATATTTAACTCCACCGACCCTGCTTTACCGATGTTGCAGCCTCATCAGGTTATTTCGATTTGTACTCCTTCAGTTTTTCTATTTATCGTGCAACTGTTCACTTACCACAGATGAGCTTTCTTGTACGTCGACAGGCGCCGCAACCATAGCACGGAGCCGCTTCAGCGACAGCGACAGCCGGCCCCAACTCAACCGCAACACGAGTACCATCGATGATCCTTAGCTATCAAGTATGACAACAATACCCATAAGCTGCCAAGAATCAGGTACTATTATCCAACGGTCGGCGCCTACGTTCACTTTCTTAGCATAAGCACCACACCTTTGAATTTCTTCAGGGAATCATTCAATTTTTCATGAGACACGTTATTCTGCTTGCACCTGTAGGGCCATACTTCTGGCAGTGAACATGTTACATGTGCTAAATTACATACCAGTGCACATATAGTTAATATGCTTTAGTTTTGTCCTAAGTATTACTGTACTTCCTAGATATCACTACCTACTATTTTACTTCTTGCATGCTATATTTATGATAATGGTGTTGTTCTCATGCCACCTGTTGGTTCCATCATACTGCTTAATGTTCTCTATGCTTAATTACACATCAGCAAACTAGCATGTGGTTCCGCTGCTTTTTGTTTGTTTTACCCTACATTTTCTGATGCTAGCTATTACGTACTGCTCTGAGCCTCTGTTCATTACTTGTTTGTGTGTTCTTGATCTTCCCAAGTTGCATGACTAATTTGATGCTTCTATTAATTATGGAGCTGCCAACCCCATCAAGCAAAATATTTGTTCTTTTGGGGCTGGCACCTCGAACAAGCATAAAAATAGAGGGAAGGAGATATATTGTCGTGTATGCCCACACCCTTCTTTCATTAGTTTAGATGAACCATTGATGATCAATTCGGACTAGTGCATGCGATTAAATTAATTTTACCTAAATAGAGGGTGCAGAATAAACTACAACAAATAGATTTGCAACCACGGGATGCTGATGATATCTTCAAAGAACATTGCAATAGTAGCGAGGCTTCACAGCAACATATGGTATGCCAGTGTGTTTTAGTACATGTGAAATGTAATGCGAGTGGGATGCTTTCTTGGCTTGTGCCCTCACCCTGTAATCCTACAGAATTACAAATAGTTCAGTTGTCTGCTTTGCTGTATTGCTTGATTCGAATGCTTGTTCATTACTTGTTACGCTATACCTGAGTTGGCCAATATGTTAGCAGTGCCTGCTGTACTATCATAAAGAAATGCATGCCTAGTTCATTTGAGTCCTTAACTTTTCCTCTGAACTTCATCACAAGACTGTCTTCGTAGTTTATATGAGGCCACACTATTAAGTGCTTTCTCAGATTATTTCAACTGCTTAGATGCCTTGGCAACTTAAATATAGTGGTGGTACACTCCCTTTCAACTAGGGTTGTCAACTGGGTCCCGTTTAATCCCAATTGAAGTCCACTAGTGGAATGATAGTTCAAAAGAGTTTTTATTTTTTGAGGAAAATGAACTAGGGAGCTAGCAAAAACTAACTAGATGGGACTGGCGGATGTCGTTTATTTGCCACTTACATCCCTAGTTTCATCTTACCATTTTAATTTCTTTTTGGCTGATGCTGCTTCGAACCATTTAAATATAGCTTGTCATGCTCGGCAATAATTCATATGTCATTTACCATGTAAGCTTACTGCCTAGATCATGCGATAACTATAACTATCTCTTACTTATGTCCAGCGGAAACCTTTTAGGATGCCGTTCACACTAGGACACAATGTACAACCCCAGAATCTATTTGTGGAAAAAGTGCGCCATCCATGTTACCAGATGGTAGCAGTTCAGAGGCAACACCGCCGGAGAGCAGTCTGAGCACATATATTATAGTTCTTGAGGCTCTACTAGAGGCAGAAAGAGATGGTGTGGCTGCCATGAATGAGGTAATCTTTATCTTGAGGCTGGAAATTATGGAATTAGCGGCACACATTATGCAAGCAACCCAAGAATTGGAGGAAGTAAGAATGTTGAATTTGAAGACGGAGGAGGTCATGTTGTTTCTGCTATCTGAAGCCCAGGGTAATCTTGGTTCTTCTTTAGATACCAGTTGAAATTATCATTAGATTATTGTACTTGCATGTTGTGTCATGTCTCTGAATGGATTATGTTGTAACACCCCCTATATTGTCCATGTGTTGTAATGATCCGAATTTTTTAGACAAGGTAATCCTAGTACTTGTATGATTGACAAAAGGTGAACTGTTTTTCGTGTGAGCATATTGTATTGGATGAAATAACTGTTTGACTCAAAGTGTATCCAACCTACTGAATTCAAAGATCATGACATTTCTAAATCATAATCATATATAAAGGTGGAATAAATATTTGTTGTGGTTTTGAAGAAATAAATAACAAAACGTAGAATTATTTGTGGATATTTGTAATCGAATACAAATTGGATTTGAATTTAGTTTGCCAGGGCCCAGGGCAAACGTGAATGCTAATTCTCCCAAGTTTTGAATGAAGCGGCTAAACACCCACTATAATTTGTGGGCTGCCCGAAGCAAGTGTTTGCGAGATGGATATTACTGTCTACCCCTTACACTTCACATCCTTATATACCGGATTTACACTGCTGTTGATAGGGGTAGACTAGTAACTTCAATCAGACGTGACACGACGGCCTCTGAGCCCATTCAGACACGGTGGGCGCCAAACGTGGGCGGCAAAACACATTTGATTCATGCTCGTCCGAAAGACATGTGTCTCTCCCTCCATTTCCCCATTCATACACGGTGGGCGGCAAAACAAACTCTCCTCATCAAAAATCGATGTAGGCTAATATTTTAAATAGGGGCAGATGTGTAACTTCCCTCAGACGTGACACAACCGCCCTACCTGTCAGCCCTGTTCATACACCGTGGGCACCAACCGTGGGCGGTAGAACACCATCTCCTCGCCCAAAATAGTTACTGGCAAATATTTGGGAGATGCGAGATTACCTTCCTATCCCCAACTGGTGCGATGTCTAAAATTTTAAACGGGGGATAAGTTTGTAACTTTCCCACATTTCAGAGAAGCGCGTCCCAAAGTTTGAGACACCCCTCCGCTCCATTTCCCCATTCATACACCATCGGTGCCACGACAACCTCCCCACTGCGGCCGCCTCCTCCGTCCGCCACCCCATCCTCCACCTTGCCGGAGCCGCTACCCCTACCCCGTCGTCCACTGCAAGAGATGGACGTCTCTCATCCACGGCGCTGGACCAGGATCCTTTCATCGCGTCCTCTCGCTTTATCGGTGCTGGACCAGGATCCTTTCATCGCGTCCTCTCGCTTCATCGGCACCATCGTCCACCTTGCCATTGCCGCTCCTACGACCGCCTCGTCCACGGCAACAGGATTTATCCGCCGACCTGGCCGTCTGCCGTCTAAAGTCTTCTTCCCTGCTGCCGACAGCCATCACCCCCATAGCACCCTCAACATATCAGCAGAGGCCTACACGGTGTCGCAAGAGAGGTGGTACTCTTCCATATGTGCTTAAGTTATTGATCTCACCCGGAAAATAGATTGTAATTTGTTTACTGTACTTTTCTTGTTCGCACCAAATCATAGTGGCTAGTTGAAAGAAAACATTGGTTGCAAAGTAGCTTTGTCTGGTTTGCACCTTTAGATCCGCCATGACACAAGCACTATACTCGTAAAGCTTATGGTTTCCCCCCTTTATATTCACTACCATCATCGTAGGTGCTTCATGTCGTGCTAGCACTGCTCCTCAAGACCTCAACCCAAAGCTTACGTGTTGAAATACGAATCTGATATGATGCTCATATCACTAAAATAGAGAATGTTTAATTGGTCACCTAATGTTCCTATATTCGTTTCAAAAAGCATGTGCGCCACCCACTGGTCCAGCTAGTTCCACTTTCCTGATTTTACTCTTGATGCTTAGGGTTTTCCCCTTTTATCTACTCTACTATGATCTGTGTAGGTGCTTTCTGTCGTACTAGCATTACTCCACCCTTCAAGCTAAACAACACAACACTCAAAATTTGAAAGCTTAGTTGTTCAAATATGATTGTGATATGATACTGATATTAGTTAATAGAGACATTTAATTCGTTAGCTAAATGTCCCACTTGAGTTTCCAAATGCATGTCGCGACATATAGAGAGACAGCAGAATTGCATTTCTTTGTCACTTGTTGACTGTACTTTCTTGTCCATACCAAATTTTAGTTGTTATTTCAAAGCAAACATCGGTTGCTAACTACCCTTTGCGCGGTTTGCAGCTTCAGATCTGCCATCCCACTGCCACGGTCAACACTATACTCATCATGCTTATGGTTTCCCCATTTTATGATGACCACGATCAGCCTATGTGGTTCGTGTCGTAATAGCACTGCTCCACCCATCGAGCTAAACAAGCTTAGTTGTACAAATTCATATCTGATATTATGCTGATATTAGTAAAACAGAGAGATGTTTAATTGGTCAGCTAAATGTTCCTACTTAGTTTCGAAATGCATGTGAGCCACATATGGAGAGACCAAAAAGAATAGTATTTCTCTGTGCGCTCTGGTTCATCATGGGTGGCCAACCAACATTGTATTGAAAGACTTATAATATCTTTAATCTGCTTGCTCTTCTGCTCTTCTTTAAGATGATCCTATTCTCTTGCGGTCGACTAGTCAGGTCGAGTTGTTCTCCCTTAGTATATTTTGAATCTGTCAGGTCAGGTCGACTTGTTCTTCTTTACTATATGTTGAAGCTGTCATCTGCGAAGTGTCATCACTTCTGGAGCTCTCATATTTTGAGTAGTAGGCAACATTATATTAGTGCACACACCAAATTACAGCATGCATGGCATCTCTTAAAAGAATTGCAGAGATAGCACAAAGGGGTTTACAGGGAGGCAGTATTGGATTAGTATCACTTCTGCATTACAAAGATAATCTCACTTGCTTTTATGTTTTCATGCATGTCAGATATTGAACATTATCAAAATAAATATGAGAATGGGAGCACGAGAGGAATATTGCGCAACAATCCACTGGCTAACAAACTTGGCATGGTGGAGGATGGCCTATCTTATTCAGCCATCAAGGTGCTTGCTCTAACTTGGCAATGTTGTATTGGTTGCACATATTTTGCATCTGACCTCTTGCATTACTACTACTTTCTCACGCCATCTTCTTAGTTTAAGAATCATATATGAGTATATGCCATACCTATCCATTTTCTGTACCTATTCCATGTGTCATACTATGTTTTTCGAGTCAAATGTTGTTCTTTCGTAATAGATGTTCAAAAGGAAGAGGGTGAGTGCAAATCCTCAAGGAGTACAAACTAGGTATTTGGAAAAGGTACTGATACCTGTTAAATCAGATAGATCAGCAGCCACAGAAAACATAGGCCCAACTATACCACACTTTACCCCTACTCCAATGGCCAAACCCCTATTAGAACTGCTGAGAGCCCAACGTCACGTACTGTCTATGATATCAATTCAAAATTTGAACTCCTAAATTTATGCATGTGCCTTACCTTCTCTCTTGTATGAAAACTAATTTCAGATGAATCTCCTTGCTCAAAGGATCATACAATCTCACAACAATACTGGGCTCTGCATTGCTCTTGTTAGTACCTCTCTCCCTTTTGCCTTGTAATGTTGTACTTAATTAATTGCTATTTGATTATGTATCATTAGTCTGCACCTCAGCTTAATTATCCTCTGTTTCTTTCAATATTATTTGATCTATATTTACTCTTTGCAAAATGTAGAATAATGGAAACGCTTATAAATAATTTTCTTTGGGGAATTATTGAATTATCCTTCCATCAACATGGAGAAGGGCTTTGTCCAACCCATGTTAACATGTAATGTAAGTTCATCCTTCTTAAGCCTTCAAACTTTGTTCTAGTATAGATTTGGATATGCATCATTTCCTCCACTGCTGTTTGCTTTGCTGTTTACATCTGATTGGATGTTTGCAACAACTACCAGTTTCAAATTGTAGTTGTAAAAACATGTTCCTTATGCAGAACAGATCCATTTACTTGCTTATATAATTGTGAAACCTGTTACATGTCTCCTTGTTTCTCTTTCAGAGTCATATCTCTTATGCCAGACATAACTTTAGGGAAGATAGTGAGCCAAACCATCTTGAGGACAGCGAGATGACCCCAAGGTCCTGTCTTGATGAAGACAGTGAGTTGAAGCTACTCACCAGCAGGTGTGAGACAACCTCTATGCAGTCGCTGCCTCAATTAGTTCAACTTCTTCAGTCTCAACATAAAGCGGAAAGGCCAGCTTCAGCTCAGCTCCGACTTGAAGTCAAAGATGCAATGAAGATGTTAGAGGACTGCCTTGCGCACCATCATGCCATATAGATACGTGTGATGCATCTATCGTTGACACAACTAAGGTCTACTTAGCTTCTTCGGCTATTTTGGGGGGCTCGGCCTGGCCAGGCCTAGTGCCTTCTGAAGTGCTCTCAGTTTTGTATATTCTTTTGTCGGCGCGTTTATTTGCACTGGTGGCGAACTTTGATGCCCAGTGGATGTAATATGTGTAATAGCCGTGATAGCCTAGCGTAAGTTGCTTGCTTGTTTATTTCCTTGTTGTCTTGTTTATTTGGTTGCTTGTAATCAGTGGAGTTCTTTTTCTGCGGTTTGCTAGTGGCCGCAATAACCTATTTTTCAAAACAACGATGTGCTACATATTTACTGTAGTGACACTAGGCCTCCTACGGGTCGTAGAAACAATGGGCCTTCTATGGGTCATAGAAATAGTGGGCCTTCTACGGGCCATAAAAACAATGGGCCTTCTACGGGCCGTATCATCAATGGGCCTTATACGGGCCGTATCATCAATGGCCTTAATGGGTCCTATGATAGATTGGCCAAACATGGGCTAATACCAGACCGCAATATGGCCATAAACGGGCTAGAGTTGGAATCGTCCGTTCATGGGCCGACCATAACGGGCCGTCGTTCGTAGGCCGTATTTGATGACGCTATGAAAACGACACAACGTATTAACGGGCCACAAACGGGCCGACTATAACCACGGGCTGAATTTGGCCCACAAGTACAAAATGACAGCAATAGGTTGTAAGTAACCGAATGCTGGAAATGAGCCCAAGAATAAATGGGCCCTGAGAAGGCCGAAAGATAACATGCGCTGCAAATGGCCCAATGGATTAATGGGCCGTTAATGGGTATAAAGTGATACACTGTCCATTACGGGCCAGTTTCACCACGGGCCGTTAATGGGCCAAGAGTTACAAAGGGCCTCATATGGGCCGAAATACGTCATGGGCCATACATGGGCAAAACTTAAAATGGGCTAGAATCATATTGGACGGCCCAGATGACGCTACTAGGCCTAATTCGGATAGGTCGTAATGCGCCCTAGGTTAGCAGGCTATAAATGGGCTATATGCGAACACGCCGTTAACAGGCTTTCCGTGGGCCGGCCCGCCACCTTTTGACCAAGTCAAATGGGTCGGCCTTTCCACGGGAATGGGCCTCTGTTGGGCCGTGCCATGTGTCGACGTATCATAGGCGCCTTCAATCCAATGAGTGGATGACACTGTGCCAACGGTGAGCCGACACGTGTTTCCTCCAGCCAATGATGATTTTATACGTGGAAAATCCCCATTGGCCGAGGCTGTTAACGGGTTATCGGATCCAAAACCGGACCCGATAGCTTAACGGCGATCTGTTACGGTGGATGCCATGTGTTGGTCACCCTTGACGAAAGCACTTCTGTGACGCGCGATTTATCGTCATGGAAGTGGACACTTCCGTGATGATAATTTTGGTAATGTCATGGAACACTTCTACGACAACACATGTATGACTATCTTGATTTTGTCATAAAATCGTCATGGATGTATATGCATGACAAAAAACGCGACCTACTGTGACAAACATGTATCATCACGGAAGTGTATAATTTTTTGTAGTGCTAGTCTTGTCAAGTTGTACTGGTCGCACTGACTAGTCTTGTCAAGTTGTACTTATTAGCTGCTTATTCCACTTGCGTATCTCAGGGTCGGTAATGATGGCATTTTGTACTGTTTTAAGTGTTGTTTACTTTTGTGATATTTTCAGTGTGGATGTTAAGTATTTTTTTTGCACTGAAGTCTTATACACTAGTACTTGATCTGAAAACCTTTTTCAATGCACTACGAGTTGTTGCTCAAAGCTGAGACTTATTATTATTTTCATTTGTCCCAACCTAAGTTAGGCCTTTATAGTTTTTACTCCGTTTTTAGTGTAATTATGGTTTAGTGTTGTGGGTACTGAATTGTAATTTCATACATCGTAAGGTTTTTAAAATTGGTGTCGTAGTGGTGTGTTGATGCAGCGTATGTGGACTTATTTTGTAGTATTGATGTCATATGCATGTTTGAACTGATTTTTTTGGGACTGAAATTATTTACCACGAAATCGTTAGTTGAGCAATAGTCAGATTCTATATAAATATTAAATTTAGGTGAATTGACAAACAATATCTTTTTGAACTTCTTGAATTTTAGTAGTTGAACTCGAAACTAAAATTTAATCCGCTAGTTAAAATTATGTACTTTTAACAAACAGCCTATTAATTTATCCGGTTTTAAAACTTTATTTGTTTTTGTATCGTATTTTTTTCCTTTTTTATCATCCGTTGTGCAGAGCTATATTTTTTTTATTTTTATTTTTGGATTTAAAATTATTGCCTGTAAGTATTTGAACTTTTCTATCATCATTTTTGAACATTTTTGTTGTAGTTTATTTTTCTTTGCTCCGCGCTCTGGTTTATTCAGCGGGCCGTATGGGTGGGGTGTTTGGAGATGATGGGGGCTATTGGGCCCTTTTCCGGCCCAAATGGCACTCATGGGCGATTTTGAGGACTACTGGTTGTGTGTGCACTATGCCTTTAGTCCCACCTCGCTAAACGAAGGGGCTCTAGAGCTGTTTATAAACGCTGTCGAGTCCCACCTGTCGAACTCCTCTGAACACTTACCTGCGCACTTATACACGACGCTCACTCTGTGTCATGACCTGTGGGCCCTTTGTCGACAGGCCCTGCATTGTGGCGATTTACTAGGGATCTGCCAATGGTTTCGCCGAGGGCTCGAGTTCAAGTGTCAACCCGTGCTAGGGCTTGAATCTAGTACTTGACTCCATCAGTAATTTGGACTGATACTTTTGTTGTAGTTCTTATGAGTTTTGTGGAACTACTCGTTTGTCATTGAGTTTTTGCCTTTTTTTGTTTTGTTCTTGTGATTATTGTCAAATGTTTTCTAGTTTAATGTTTTAGCATTATAGTGCTTGCTTGTAAACTAAGCTGTACTAAGGGTTCATTCGAAGTAGAATTTCTATGCTTAGTCTAACATATTTTTTTGATGGATTTGCGAACTGATGCTTCTTTGTACCTTTCTATATTAGTAAATCTATACTATCCATTCAATTGTACTTGTACTGTCATTCTTTAGTCTGCCAGTGAGCAATATAAGTGTGTGCTGATGCTTGTTTAACTTTTCTGTTGTAGTACTTGCTAATTTTCCAGCACCTACATATGGATGAGAACAGTACATGAAGTACTAAGATTTTTTTGCTACAACTTTTGAATCGTTGTTAAGCAACTCAATTTGAACTAATTGTTTTCAACATTATGTTTTTCCATAGAATGCTGAATCAAAACTACACACGGAACATCCTTGTGTGATTAGTTGCTTCATAACTAGTATTGAAGAGTAGGCACAAAGTTCCATTCACAAGCTACTTTGAATTTTGAAATGATGCATAAACAAAATAAGAAGCTCCTAAACTTACATAACGAGATAAGCAAACATTGTACTTGATTACATAAGCAAATTGTCTTCAAACGAGACACACAATACATAAGCAAATTGTCTTCAACCCAGACACACAAGACATAAGCAAATTGTTTTCAACCCAGACACACAAGACATAAGAAAACTGGTTAAAAAGGCAAGCACAAGCACAACCAACACAAAGGAAGACTATGATGTTTCTTCATCCCGCGTAGTGGCAATGGTAGTAGGGGTCAGCTTCCTACGCCTTTGAAATGTTTGCACCTGTTGTGATGTTGTCGATTATCTTCCATGACTTGTAGGAGGCGTACGCATCTATAGCTGCGTACTCGATGAGGTAATCTGGCAGTGGGCTGATCCCCCCAACTTATGGTCTTCCTTCTTGTCGATCTTCTTCTTCATGGTTTTGTAGAATGGGTGGATGACGCTGCCTGCAACATCTGCCAAGGAGTCGTACTTTTTTCCGCCGTTGGATGGAACTCTGCAGTTGCACTGAATGTCAATGTACTTGTTGGGGTTGATCTCCAAACCAGACAGCTTCAGCTTCTCCTTATCACCTCCAATGCAGAAACCAGCAAAGGTGAACAACTTCTCATGCCGCACCATGTCCTTGATGCTCTTAGGCCTGAAGGGGAGAGACATATTGAAGATTAGTATTTTTTGATGTTTGAATTCTTCAGTATGTTTGTTTTACAAGTGATGAATCCATGATGTAGATGCTTATATAGTATAATTAATGGATGAATGTAGTTCAGAAAATAGTAAACACAACATGTTATTTTTTCTTTTTGGAATATACAGTTTGAGTCAATGATCTATGTGCTGCTTTAGTAATAGTTTAGTTTACTTTTGTTGAATAGGAAAACACATACCAGTGCTTCACCAAGTTCTTAGTTTTTTGCTGATGAAAATAAAAATTGACAAAGTTCAGAAACTTCTTCACTACATCAAGTTCCGAAACATATTTTAATACATTGAGTGCAGAAAGTACACTATTGGATCAAGATCCGAAACTACACTAGTACATCAAGTCTAGTGCATCAGATTCAAACTATATTATAGTGCATCTACTTTGGGGAACTACACTAGTGCATCCACTTTCACAAACTACAGTAGTACATCTAGTTCTTAGTTTTTTTGCTGATGAAAATAAAAACTGACAAAGTTCAGAAACTACTTCACTACATCAAGTTCAGAAACATGTTTTAATACATTGAGTGCAGAAAGTACACTATTGGATCAAGATCAGAAACTACACCAGTACATCGAGTCCAGTGCATCAGATTCAAAATATATTATAGTGTGTCTAGTTTGGGGAACTACACTAGTGCATCCACTTCCACAAACTACAGTAGTACATCTAGTTGTGAAACAAGTTTAATGAAATTTTGAGGAAGCAATACTAATTAAACAGATGAACCAAATATTGCAAATGAGTAGGATGGTTCACCATTTTGTGGCCGCTGCGATGTGGTACACCAGGTAGAGTTGCTCCATGCATAGCTCCAGAACTGCTGCTCTCTGCAGAGGTTCGTCTTCCTTGGTATACTCCACATGAACACCGACGAACCTAGGAAACATGCCGCCAGCCTTCCTCCATAGCATGTCGATCATCTCGTTGGCCTTGTCTGGTTTGCTGGTGCAGACGACCTCCAGCGTCTCCTTGCCGTGTAGATCAACCCCTTTGAGAGTTTTGGTGCATGCACACTTCTCGCAGGGGACGTGAACGTCGTCGAGGTTGCTACTCTGGTTGGACGTCTCGCCGCACTGACGCTTGGCAGATGGTTCATCCGCCATTGCCATCCTGCAATGACTGTGGGCTTCAAAGAGAGATGTTTCTGGCTTGTTTGTAGTGGAGATGGAAGTGGCAATGGTGGTTCTCGTAATGAGGCAGAGTTGTAGTCGATTTGGAGCCCTTCTCAGGGTTTTGTATGGGGACGTGGGGTGGGGGCGGGCAGTTCGTCAGGGACGTGGGGGTAGTGCTCGTGGGGTCGACTTTTGCAGCCCATCATGGCAACCGCCCAGTGTGTGGTGCGGTATGTTGTCCTGGAAGAACCAACCGTCCAAACATAATTCTATGCATGGTCTTTTTTTACTTTTCGAACTGACCTGTCTTGTGCAGGTGAACTTATTAGTTTCTGCTCCCACTTGTACGTCTTAGAAGGCGGTGATGATGGCGTTTTGTACTCCTCTACTGTGGGCACTTGGACTGGTGATTGACGTGTAGTTGAACTTATCAGTACAATATCAGACTATGTGTGCCATGCTAATCTTTTGGAACATTTTTTGTTTTTCGAAAGTGATTGTTTATGTGAACATAATCTTTGAAGGTGTTTTTTACAATAAATTAGTTTTTCATCAGTACCTGTGTGTTATATCTGTACTTCCATTTTTTTATGTTTGCTGGAGGTATTTCCTTTTATGTACTGATGAGCTTTCTAAACTTGGACTTTCAGAACCAGTCACAACTTTGTTTGAAGGATGTTTTTTAGGTGTTCACATGTGGGTTTGGTTACTCTATCTTGAACTGAAGGCTCAAAATTATCTGTACTGATGTAGTATAAGATTTTAAATTTTCTTTAACAATTTTACTCACTTTGGTCACTTGGAGTGGTGATTGACATGTAGTTGAACTTATTAATACAAAGTTCATACTATGTGTGTCATGCTAATCTTTTAGATCATTTTTTGTTTTTTGAAAATGATTGTCTATGTCAACATAATCTTTGAAGGTATTTTTTACAGATAAATTAGTTTTTCATCAGTACATGTGTGCTATATTTGTACTTCCATTTTTTCTGTTTGCTGGAGGTATTTCTTTTTATGTATTGATGGGCTTTCTAAGCTTGGACTGGCAGAACTATTCATAGCTTTGTTTGAACGATGTTTTTTTTGAGGTGTTCACGTGTGGTTTTGGTTACTCTGTCTTGAACTGACGAGTAAGAATTATCTGTATTGATGTAGTATAAGAGTTTAAATTTTCTTTAACAATTTTTTACTGAGTTACTGGTCCACAGTAGTGTTGACGTTACATAAATGCAAATCAATTTTTTTCACATATATTTGTGATTACATTCAAAAGGTTTATCAAATGGTTTACATAATAATGTCACTGGTCCAGCGGGCACAAATCACAAATTATATATTAACTATAGAACAGATCGAGAAATTGATGATAAAGCTGAATAAGTTTTGGTAACGACAGTGTTTCTGATATGATTCCTCATTGTGTACTGAGGCAACCGAGAGTATAAGCTTATTTTTTGAAGTGATGCAGCAGCATAACCAATATGTATTCTCCAGTCTTGAGCTCCTTCTAACTGGCCCCGAATGTTGTCCCTTGTCGCTGTCCTTTCCTGCTTGAGCCTTGGCAGCTTCATCGTCAGTTTCAGTTTCCTCGTCCCCAATACTTTCATCTTCATTGTCTTTGTCTGATTGGTCATCATTCCTGTCAAACTCTTCTTCTTCATCCTCTTCATTTGATTTTTTGGAACTCTGGACCTTGCCCTGTTTCTGTTCAGCGCCATCGACCTCCTTGCCCACTTTGCATGTGTGGGCATTATGTCCATCAGTCCCCCCACACTTGCTGCAAGTGTAGTTGCTACATGTGTTGTCTCCATTGCTAGAGACCTGGGCATCTCCAATCTGCTTCTGCAGCTTTTGCTTGTTAGCAACGACATCTGTGCGGTGTGGGCATGTGCGGCAATTATGATTGGTCACCCAGTTGCTGAATCCGCTTGCCCTTACCCCGGAAGGTTTGCCGTCCGGGCCGTATTCCACGCGCTTGATGGGGCATGGTGGATTTTTGGATGTTGCTTTTGCTGCTTTCGCTGCGTGTGTCTTACTCTTCCTCCCCTTTGTGCATGAGAATATGGGTGGTTTAATTACCCTTTGCTGCTGCTGGTGGTAGGATCTCCTGTTGTCATGTCGTTCGCCTAGAGCACCATCAAGTTCATGATCTTGCACATGAGCATGTTGCTACTCTTGAGTGTGCAAATGGGTAAGATCTGATTGCTGTTGCTCCTCCTCCTCCTCGTTGTCGTATGGGTCAATATCTCCCATATGGCTCATCTCGGATAAGATTGTAGCGATATCCTGCTCAATTTTTTCTGCTTCGTTGTCCACAACACCTCCGTTTTCAGAAGAATGCATGGCGTCGAGTTCTTCTTCAAGTTTTTCCATGACGACCCATGACCTCGCCATTTGGGCTTGGCCTCTCAAGCTTTTTCTGTGCACTCTCAAAACCTGCTGCAGCAGAGCGCTTTCAATGCAGTATTGGGAGGTCTTGTTTGACGCTACTGTCCTCAAGTCATTTCTGTTGAAGGTTGGCTGGATGTTCGGGCGTTTGGTGTATCTCCTAAGGATGTATTTCTCTGGAACGTTGGTAGCTTGAATCGTTTGCATCATGCACAGGACATGCACGTAGAAAATGTCTGTTTTTTTGGAAGAGGTGCATGTTTTCTCTCATTTCATTCAAACAAAATCTTTTGCAAAAATAAGTAGTACAGTGTGTAACATTTTTTTAGTCCTCACCTGTGTGGTCCCAGAGCTTGCACTCGCAGTCGTATATTTCTCCCACGGGGTATGCAACCACCTAGAATGCGTGCTGAGACCACGCAGACGATTTTTGTGGTTTGTTGTAGCGCACAAGGTACTTTGTGGGCTCTTCCGTCTCCGTCATCGTGAAGAGGGCGCTCAGCTTTAGCCTTTTCCTGATCTCGTTGTACACAACTCGTGAGTAAAATTTTGCCATCTAAGTGTCAAACCCATAGAGGGTCAGCGTGTTTGTTTTTTTTCTGCGAAAGCAAGAGTGTTGAACAAATTATTAGTTTTCTTGCAGCAAAAATTTGTCTAACTAAGAAATAATTACTTTAGTAAGCACATTATTTGTCTTACGACAGGTGATAGAGCTATACCCGGTTACCCATTGTCTCCTGGTTTTCTGCCTGCCTCCTGTTTTTGATGCAGGTGTTTACCTGGCTAACAAACCGGTGCAGGTTTTGTCTCTTACATACGTAGTTCTTCTTCAGCACATAGTCCATGCTCTCAGTCCGTTGTGTCGATGTCATTCTGGCACAGAAAATTTCTTTGAAGTAAGCTGATATCCATCACTCGCGCTCGTTCCACATTGCCACCATTGTGGCATCATCATGGAGGTTGTACGTATCCATGAGTTCTTTCCAGGCAGTCTCAAACTCAGTTGGCATGAGGGGGCAGTTGAGGATTGTTGTGAATTCATCCTTCAAGGTTTTGTGGAGGTTGTACAGGTACGCGAGGTGTTCCCTGTACTTCTTCATAATGTGCAGGTGGCATAGCTTGTGTACTGTGTTCCTGAAAACATATGGAATCGCCAAAACCATTGCTAGGCACTAGTCTAGTAATGAGAAAAAAGACATGGAGTTGTCAGCAGTTGGTTGTGCATATATACAAATAGAACTGACACAACATTTTTACCGTGTTATTTTCCTTTTTAGGGGGTGTGTGGGTTTAGGGTTAGGTTTTTTGTGCGGTTGTACCTATGAGGATGCATGTAGGAGCCTTCCCTCTCATGCATTTTTAAAATGTTTTGAAAAGCCATCTGAATGAATCTGCATCCTCATCTCTTATTAGGGCGAAAGCAAAGATTGTAGTCTGAAAGTGGTTGTTAGTATCCAGAAACACTCCAAGTGGCATATGGTATTTGTTGGTCTTATACATGGTGTCAAACGTCACGCAGTCACCGACGTATTGATATGCCCCTCGGCAGCTCCTCTTCGCCCAAAATATGTTCTTCACTCTGTCGGACTCATCAAGTTCTATGTCGCAGAAGAATTCCCTGTTTATTGCTTTCATCTCCCTAAAGAAGTTGACAGTCTTCAGGACATCGTCCACGTCATCCATCCTTGAATTCTTTGCTTTGCTGCATATTAAAAGTGAATAGTCATTGCAAAAATGCATGTTGAACTGGCATCAGGTAATGCGTTGCGTAATATATTTGTACTGATAGATGAAAAAAGATAGATGTTTTTTTGGGAGGATGACAAGTTTGTACTTACATGTTAATTAGGTCTTTGGCATTCATTCTGAGGAAGTACCTACCAGGGTCATCGCCGCCTAGTATGCTCATGATTTGCGCATGTTCAATGCCTTTGAACTGCAGGTACTTGACGTACTCCAAGATTGTCTTGTCAAAGTTTTTGTGGGAGTGCAAGAAGACAAGCATTTGTGGGGTGAGCTATAGCCTGTGGTTGTGTTCCCAGATTATCTCTTTTACGACAAGTGTTCCAGTCTTTCCCTCTTCATCCCCATTTTAGCCCCACAGTTAGTCCTGGCTGTGGTCTTGTTCTGTTGTCTATTTGCTTCTGACACCTTTGATTCATAGACTCCATAGCACGTGCAATAAAGGTAGATTCTATTCTCAACCTTGGGGCCTTCCCTAACAGCAAAACCCGTGTGCTTTGCATAGACATTGTAGAAGTTCTTTGCTTCTTAGAAACTTTCAAAGCACATCTCTAGCCTTGGCAGAACGTAAGCTTCAATGTTTGGTGGCTGCACGCAACAGTGAGAAAATAGAAACACAATGATGAAAATGTTAGATGGGGTTATCACAGTACTAGGGGGTGGACTGTGCCTGTATGTTTTTTCTGAATGGATATTTACATGTGTATAGCTCTGTGCTGCATCCGGTGTTTGTTGTTCACCCTCGTGTATGGGCGCGGGTGGTGTCACCCTCGGCACATGCAACAATGCATCTCTTCGAGGGAGCAATGTTGATGAAGCTCTCCGTCTCTCATTGTACGGTCGTCTTGCCTCAGATTCGTTGTGAGGTTGCTCCTATCTATATGGCTCATATCTTCTACTCTGCACCCTGCTAGAGTGGTGAACATTCCTGTCTCTTTCGCCTGGTCTTCCCGTCGCAACCGCTTTTGCAGCACGGATGATTAATGTTGATGGAGCGACTGGTGGAAGCTTGGGTGTCCTTGCCTTTCTGCATGTGCTAGGGAAGGAAAATATTTGTTTCTAGGGACATTGCAGACCTTGTTGCACCCCAGCAGTGGCAAAGATTGTAATCCCAGCAATCAGTGTTTGCTGCAAAGAAGAACTAGATCGTGCTTCTGATGATTCTGGTGTACCTTGAAATCTTCCTGTATTGTTGAAGTATCCAGGTGCTATTTCTGGTGTTAGCCAACCAGGCGGCGCCTCATATCTTCCTAGCTCATCAAACCCTCCCTGCGTGTGCTACCTTGCTTGTTTCTGCAATGACATTCAATAGTTTTGGGATTAATCTTTTCTGCAATTTCTCATGTACATGATATGGGTAACATGTCATGTACTGAAGGTAATGTACAAGTTGAACTTGCCCCTTTTGCAATCTGACGTAGTTTCAGTCGAACTGATGTATGGACATGTTAAGAACTGATGTACTGATGTAAAGTTTTTAGCACTGATGCATCTGCTATGTACAGTTATTTTTATTTTTTCTCTCTAGAACCGATGAATGAACATATAGTGCACTGCTTGTAAACTTAACATTGAACTTCCAAACAATGTGTATATATATAAACATGAATGAATGTCTTCTCTTATTTTCATCTAGAACTTATGCATCTACATTACAAGTACTCCTAATTTCTGTATCATTGAACTTACTATGTAACAGTTGTATTTTTTTCAGCAATAGTCTTTTTACTCATTCGATCTGACACAACTACATGGCATGTACTCTTAGAAATAACAACATACAACTTTTAGTGGTAGTTGTCGGATATCGGGTTCCGGCAGAACCCTTAAGGTTCAAACTCTGGGGTGCGCGTGAAGATTTCCTCCTACCGATTCATGCCCTCAACCTTGCCGCAATCTCTAAGCTAACAAGATGAACTCACAGCACAAGGGACACGAGATTTATGCAGGTTCGGGCTACCATTGTGGTGTAATACCCTACTCCTGTGTGTGGTGGTGGATTGCCTCTTGGGCTGATGATGAACAGTACAGAGGAAGAACAGCCTCACGAGGAGAGGTGTTCTTGGGCTGCTGTGGCATTCGGATGAACTTCGCTTGTCTCTCGATGAGAAGCCCCTCCTACTGTGGTGGCTAGCCCTATTTATAGAGGCCCTGGTCCTCTTCCCAAATATTGAGCGGGAAGGGATCCAACAACGGCCATTTTGAAAGGGGACAACTAGTACATGCTATCCTGACTAAAGGTGGTCTTCGACTGCCAAAGGCGCTGGTGGTGACGCCGTCTTGGGCTCCATGGTGACCTCCGTCCCGCCGTCCTACTGGTCTTGGTCTTGTTGCACCGATATGGAAACCTTTGCTTGATGCCTCGGTACTCCGCGCCTGCGCTAGCCCCCTTTGCACCAAAGAGGAAACAAGGACACTGCACGAGCTAGTGCCTGCCTGGCCTTGATTGTCATGGCTTGGATCATGGGCACCTCACGAGGTACCCCTTGCCTTGATCTCTCCGCCTCCTCGTGAGCCCGCCTGGTGAGGCCACTCTTGAGGAGGCCTTGCACCGTCCGCCCCGCGAGGCTTGGCCCCTCGTGAGGGTCTTGAGTGTTTTGTTGATGAAGATGGGCTGTACTGGGCCACCGTTGAGCCACGCCGCAGGCCACAGGCAGGCAAGTCTGGGGACCCCCGTTCCCAGAACGTCGACAGTAGCCCCCGGGCCCAAGGCGCACTCGGACTTGGCTTAGCGGCGAAGCCACAGGGCAAGTGTGGAGCGCCGCGGGCCCCAACAGCCTACGGCCTTTGTTGACGCGTGGCGACTGATTGGACATGGGCGTCTCCGCTTCCCCATGCTGCCTCAGAAACTGCCCGACTGACAAAAGGCTGGCGTGGGGAAGGCTTGCCTTCATTGCTCTCCTTCGTCTTGCTCCAGATCCCATTCCTTGCTTCCTTGCTTCCAAAATCTCCAGATCCGCTCCACTCCTTCCCTTTCAGCAAGCGATGGTGCCCCGCAAGGTCAAGGTTGATGTGCTGCCGGCTTGGTATTCGCCGGCCCTGGATGCCCCCAATGTGTCGGAGAAGAATCTCACCGCCACGTGCCTGATGACGGTGGTGGAGGGCAGCGAGAGGGGGGAGACCGAACGCCGGGTAGGCTCCGCCGAGCCTGAGGCTAAGGTGAGCACTTTCTACCCCTTCTTCATGAACGCCATCGTCCCAGGCCTGGTTCCTCCCTTCTTCAACTTCTACACCGTCCTCCGCCATTATAGGTTGCAGGCCCTTCACCTCCATCCCAACTCTGTTCTCCTCTTGTCGATTTTCGCCTACTACTACGAGGCGCATGTTGGGGTGATGCTGTCGGTGGCTCTACTGCACCAGTTCTTCTCTCTCTGAATCAACATCGACCACACCTCGGCGTGCGCCAACTTCATCGCGTACGACAAGGCCAATGCGATCTCGAAGGCCGGGAAGAGGGCCGAGAACTTCCGGAGAAAGTGGGTCATGGTGAATGCCAAGTGCGTCCATCCCCGGTTGGCGCTGCCAATAGATGCGCCCCAGCCTGACGAAGGGTGGTCTCACGCGAAGCTTGCTGACGATCCGGCGAAGTTGGTGTTGGAGAAGATGAACGCCGATTTGAAGCCGGGCAACATGAAGGCGGTGAAGCTGACGGGGGCCACGCTCCTGAGGGAGCTCCTGACGCAGCGGGTGGCTCCGCTTCAGGTGCATTCGCGCCCCTTATGGACGCTTGGGGATGCATACGACAAGCTCCACCTGAATCTGGTGGCTCTGGCTGACGATGAACTGGCCTCAGCTCTTCGCCTCTTGGTTGGAGACGACCAGGAATGTCTAGTGGGGGCCCCTGTCCCCTTGTTCCTCCGAGAGGACTAGGCATAGGTGGTGGCTGCTATGCCCACCTTTGATGGCCGCGACCTGGTGCCGGCGGCGCCTCCTGTGGCCCAGGGGGCAACGGCGCCGGTGGACGTATCTTTAGGTGACTCCCACGGGGGAGGAGAGGAAGAAGAAGAAGAGGAGCGCGACTCGGAGGCGACCTTCGAGGGGACGGGGGAGACCTCTCCCCCGTGCAGGGCCAACATACTCCGCACCTTGCTAGACGACGACGAGGCCGACGCCACGCGGGAGGAGGAGGATCCACCCGCGATCCCGAAGAAGGACAGGTCGGCGCTGATCTGCCGAGAGGCTGCTTCTGCCCAGGCGCCGCCTGGAGTCGCCTCCAGCCCTTCTATCGTGCCTCCTTCCATTCCTGGACCTCTTGCAGCTACGCCCCAGGCCACGAGGCCCTCGGGCTTCAAGCTTGGCAAGAGGGTGGTGAACTATGCCGCGATTGACCAGTAAGTGTTTGCGCCCCTTCTTGTACTTGATTATGCTGCCGGGGCTTGACGTTCTCCATCAACTGGTTAGGCCGCCGCCTGCAGCCAAGAAAAGGAAGGGGGACGCGGTGACTTCGTCTGGGGCAGGCTCGTCTGCCACGGCCACTCCTTCATCCGCGGGGAGGGGAGGTGATGATGTTCGCACCTCCCCGGCCTGGTCATCCTCGTGAGGCCTGGGGGAGCACCCTGGTGGGGGGCCAGCCCCCATGGCCCTTCTGGCTCTAGAGGTGCCGATGCTTGACGCTGCGGCCGAGGTACCCAAGGCTCAGGAGCCCCTAGTTGCCGGAGCCGTGGTTACGCTGCTGCCTCCTCCTCCTCCGCCGCTGGTTCTGGGTTCTTCTGCCTCTTCTGATGTCTTGGATCGTGCCCTCTTCGAGATGGTCCAGCTGCAAGAAGACCTCCAGGGCGTCAACTCCCATCTGGTAGCCACGCGCCTGGAGCTGGTCTCCGGCTGGCTTCATTCTGACACCTCTGTCCGAGCGGCGCTGAGGCGGGTCGCGGCAGCTTCTGAAGGAGGAGAAGCAGGCCGCCACCTAGGTCGCAGCTGTCGGCGTTCTGGGAACGGGGGTCCCCAGACTTGCCTGCGTGCGGCCTGCGGCGTGGCTCAAGGGGCGGCCAAGCACAGCCCACCTTCATCAGCACGAGCTTAAGACCCCCGCGAGGGGCCAAGCCTCGCGGGGTGGACGACAGGGAGCTTCCTCAGGCACGGCCTCGTCAGGCTGGCTCGCGAGGAGGCGGAGAGACCAAGGCAGGGTACCTCATGAGGTGCCCATGACACAAGCCTTGATGACCAAGGGCGCCAGGCGGGCACCAGCCCGCACAGTGTCCTCCTTTCCTCTTTGGTGCAAAGGTAGCAAGCGCAAGCGAGAGCATCAAGCAAAGGCATCCGTTTCGGTGCAACAAGACCAAGACCATCGCAACGGCAGGAACAAAGTCATTGTGGAGCCCAAGCCAGCGTGACCACCAGAGCCTTTGACAGGCGAGGACCAACTTTAGTCAGGATAAGTGTACTGGATGTTCCCCTTCAAAATGGCCAATTGTTGGCGCCCTTCCCGCTCAATATTTGGGAAGAGGCCCAGGGCCTTTGCCTATAAATAGGACTAGCCACCCACAAGAGAGCATCATCTGGAAACGAGCAGAAAGAGCGACTGAACTCCCGCTAGCAGTTCATTGCACCAGCCGAGAACAGATCCTCGTGAGGCTGTTCTTCCTTGTATTGTTCATCATCAGCCCAAGAGGCAATCCACCACACCACAAACTAGAGTAGGGTATTACACCACAATGGTGGCCCGAACTAGTATAAACCCTATGTCTCTTGTGTTGTTCCTGTCATAGCTTAGATCCTAGCGAATCGGCGAGGTGCATGTAGGTAGCGGGCGAAATCTCCGCGCGCACCCCAGTGTTCGAATCTAGAGGGTCTACCGGAACCCGAAATCCGACATTTGGCGCGCCTGGTAGGGGTGCGTCGGAGCTTTTCCTTCTGCCGACCCACTCTCCACCGACACCGCGAATCACCCTACGATGAGCAGTGCGCCGCCAGCTCCAGTCGCTAGTGCTAGTGCGGGGGCCAGGGGGCTCCGAGCCTTGGCCCCAGCATTGCCACAGGTGCGATGGCCGAACAAGTTCAAGCCGGCGGCGCCGCCGCGCTACAATGGCACAACTGATCCGCTGGCTTTCCTGCTGGCGTACGAGGAGGCCATCCTCAAAGCAGGAGGCGACGACGGGGCCATGGCTAACTGGCTTCCCATGGCCCCCACCGATGCCCCGCGCATGTGGCTGCTCCACCTGCCGGCGGCTTCCGTGGCCCCTTGGGAAGAGCTATGCAACCTCTTCCTCGCCCAGCACGCTGCGCCGGCGCCCCCGGTCATCGCAGCCCTCCTGGGTGGCTCGCAGGCGCCACCTTTGGGCCGCCGCATCAAGCCATTCGTCCGCCAGGTCGGCGCTGCCTCCACGCGGCAGGGGGCTCCCTCAGGTCGGTCGGTGCCCAAGGCCGATCTGGCCTTTAGCTCGGAGGACCACCCCTCCAACTCAGCCTGCTCGGGCGCGCTCCCGATGTTGTGCACCCCCACCATCTGCCAGGTGGCCATCACCAGGACTCTCATTGACGGCGGCTCGGGCCTCAGCGTGCTCTCGATTGAAGCCTTCAGCCTCCTCCACATACCACCGGAGCGGCTTTAGCCCAGCCGGCCCTTCTTGCGTGTCGGGGGCGGGTCCTCCAGCTCCTTGGGGCAGATCCGTCTCCCGGTAACCTTCGGCACCTCCGACAGCTTCCGCACGGAGCTAGTCGACTTCGACATCACCCCCATCGGCCTCCCATACAACGCCATCCTCAGCTACCCAGCGCTGGCCTGCTTCATGGCCGCGACTCACCCAGCGTACAACCTCATGAAAATGCCCGGGAGCAGCGGCGTCCTCACCATGTGCGGAGACACCGGGGATGCATTGCAAGTGCTCAAGCTCGCCTTCAAGGCGGCGGCGGCGGCGCAGCCTGCCGACTCGGACGCCCCTAAGCCCAAGGGGGCTGCGCCGGCCAAGAAGAAGCAGTTGTTCACCCAAGACAAGGCAGAAACCAAGCAGATACTGGTTGACGAGGACGGATCCACTGACGCCACCTTCACCATAGGCGCCAACCTCGAGCCCGAGCAGGAGGAGGACCTGGTCAAGTTCCTGCGTGCGAACAAGAAGGCATTCGCATGTGAGCCTGATCAGTTGGCGGGGATCCCTAGAGGCGTAATCGAGCACCACCTCAACGTGTGCCCCAATGTCCGCCCCGTGAAGCAGAAGGCAAGGCGGCAGTCCACAGAAAAGCAGGCTTTCATCGTCCAAGAGACCCACTAGTTGGAAAGCTGCAGGGGTCATTCGCGAGGTTCGATACCCGGATTGGTTGGCCAACCCGGTCGTCGTGGCAAAGAAAGGGGGGAAGGAACGTATGTGTGTCGACTTCACCAACCTCAACAAAGCCTGCCTGCAAGATCCGTTTCTGCTCCCCCACATCGATCAGATCATCGACTCCACCACCGAGTGCGACCTGTTATGTTTCTTGGATGCCTTCTCTGGGTCTCACCAGATCAAGATGGCGGTAGAAGATGTGGAAAAAAACTGCTTTTCTAACCCCGTGTGGGGTGTACTGCTACACATGCATGTCGTTCGGGCTGCGCAATGCAGGGGCGACCTTTCAGCGGCTGATGCACATCACCTTGGGCCCGTAGCTCGGGAAGAATGTTGAGGCTTACATCGATGATATTGTGGTGAAGTCTCGCGAGGCCAAGACCCTGATACAAGACCTGGAGGAAACCTTCGCAAGCCTCAACGCTGTGAGCCTGCGGCTCAACCCAGAGAAGTGTGTGTTTGGGGTCCCCTCAGGCAAGCTCTTGGGCTTCCTCGTGTCCCACCGAGGCATTGAAGCTAACCCAGAAAAGGTCAAGGCGGTCGAGGACATGAGCCTGCCAAAGACCCTCAGAGAAATGCAGAAGCTCACTGGGCGCGTGACAGCACTAGGATGCTTCATCTCCAAGTTGGGGGGGGGGGGGCGAGCGCTGCCTTTCTTCCAGCTGATGAAGAAAAAGGGACCCTTTGAATGGACTGAAGAGGCCGACAAGGCGTTCCAAGATCTCAAGAGGTACCTAACCAGCCCTCCAGTAATGGTGGCCCCGCGCCCTCAGGAACCCTTGGTGCTCTACCTTGCAGCCACTTCCTACTTCACCAGCGCAGCCCTGGTGGCGGTTAGGGAGGAGCGTCGGACCAAAGCCACGGCATCTGCCCGGGTCGAGGCGAAGCATGAACAAGGAAGACCCACAGAGACCACTACCACAACCAAGAAGGATCAGCCGCCGCAGGGGAAAACACTCGGGACAGCGGAGACCCCTCCCCCTAGCGACTAGCCGCTGGAGGCTCCCCTGTCTCAAGAGGCGCCACAGTCTCCAGAGGGCGCCGTCGACACCAGCACTCCCAACCTCGTTGAACACCCTGTGTACTTCGTCAGCACAGTGTTGCGGGACGCGAGGACGCGGTACCCCATGCCTCAGAAACTCCTCCTCGCGCTATTGGTGGCCTCGCGCAAGCTGCGTCATTATTTTCAGGGCCACCCATCAAGGTTCTCTTAGCGTACCCTTTGGAAAGGGTGCTCAGGAGCCCTAACTCAGCTGGAAGAGTCACTGAGTGGAACATTGAACTGCAAGCGTTTCAGCTCGAATTCAGCACAACCAGAGTCATCAAGGGGGCCGCTTTGGCAGATTTCGTGGCGGAGTGATGGAGGCGCCGGGCCTCAAGGCTGATGAGGATCGGTCCCTCTCCCCAGGAAGCGAGGCACCGGACGGTTGGGTCATGTACTTCGACGGGGCGTTCTCCAGGCTCGGCGCGGGGGCTGGTGCGGTGCTTATATCTCCTACTCAAGACAAGCTCTACTACGCCGTGCAGCTCTGTTTCCAGCACGGAGAAAAGGTCTCCAACAAGATAGCAGAATATGAAGGCCTAATAGCAGGCCTAAAGGCCGCGACTGCCCTAGGAGTGAAGCGCCTTACCATCAAGGGCGATTCAGAACTCCTCGTCAACTTCTCCAACAAAGTATACGAGGCAAGGGATGAGCACATGGAAGCCTACCTTGCAGAGGTCCGCAAGATGGAGAAGCAGTTCTGGGGGCTAGAGTTGCAGCATGTGCCCCGTGGCACCAATCAGGAGGCCGACGACATTGCCAAACGAGCATCCAGGCGGCTACCTTAGGAGCCTGGCGTCTTCGAGGAGCGGCTCTTCAAGTCCTCGGCCACGCCATCACTGTCAAGCGCGGTGCAGCCTCGGGAGCAGCTCCCCCAGCCGCCAGCCTCGGGAGCCCCGGTCTGTGGCCCGGCCTCAGGAGCGCGCCTGCTCTTGACGATGGAGCCTCAGGAGGGGTGCTGGATCACGGAGCTCCGGAGCTACTTGACGCAAGGGACCTTGCCAGAAAAGGAGGAGTAAGCGAAGCGCATGGCACGGCAAGCCACAACATACTGCATCAGGGATGGAGAGCTCTACCGGAGGCGACCGAATGATGTGTCCCTGCGCTGCATCACCAGGGAGCAAGGGAAGGAACTGCTGGCGGATATACACGGTGGGGAATGTGGGCATGATTCATCATCGCGGACCCTCGTTGGCAAGGTGTTCCACAGCGGATTCTATTGGCCCACTATGCTTAATGATGCCGTCGAACTGGTGAAGGCTTGCGAGGCCTGCCAATTCCATGCCAAGCAGATCCATCAGCCGGCGGGAGGTCTGCAAACTATACCCCTCTCGTGGCCATTCGCAGTCTGGGGGCTGGAAATCCTGGGCCCATTTCCTCGGGTGCCGGGGGCTATCGCTACCTCTACGTCGTCGTGGACAAGTTCACCAAGTGGGCTGAAGTGGAAGCCGTCCGCACCATCCCTGCAGGTTCTACAGTCAAGTTCATCAAGGGCATCGTGAGATGGTTCGGGGTGCTGAACCGCATCATCATCGACAACGGTTCGCAGTTCACCAGTAACCTCTTCAAACCATACTGTGCTAACCTTGAAACGCAGATATGCTACGCTTCAGTGGTGCACCCCCGGAGCAACAGACAGGCCGAGCGGGCCAGGGTGGAGGTCCTGAGAGGCCTCAAGACCAGGACATTCAAGAAGAAGCTGGAGGCCTGCGGCCGAGGTTGGTACGACGAGCTTCAGTCCGTGTTGTGGTCCATCCGCACGACCGCGACCAAGCCAACTGGCGAGACCCCATTCTTCCCGGTCTACGGAGCTGAAGCAGTCTTCCCTCACAAGGTCAGGCGTCGTTCCACACGGGTCCTGGCGTTCGACGAGGCGCAGCAGGACACCATGCGGGGGACGGACCTCGTGTTGGGGGAGGAGCATCGTTGGGAAGCTGCGCTCCGAGCGGCAAGATACCAACAAACGCTGCGGCGATACCACTGCCGTAACATCCGCCCCAGGACTCTCGAGGTAGGGGACCCCGTGCTCAGGCGGGTTCTCTCCAGGGAGGGACTGCATAAGCTCTCTCCCATGTGGGAGGGCCCGTTCAAGGTTGTTCATGTTTCCAGGCCCGGCTCCGCGCGCTTGGAGACTCAGGAGGGGGTACCCGTCCAGAACGCGTGGAACATCCAGCACCTCCGGAGGTTTTACCCCTGAAAAGGCCCAGAGCCTGTGAAGAAGGCGAACGCCTGCGAAGCTGTCGCGTTTTGGAAAAGGCCCGGTGCCTGTGAAGAAGGCAAATGCCTGTGAAGTTGTCGCGTTTTGGAAAAAGGCCCAGAGCCTGTGAAGAAGGAGAACGCCTGTGAAGCTGTTGCGTTTTGGAAAAGGCCCAGAGCCGGTGAAGAAGGCGAACGCCTGTGAAGCTGTCGCGTTTTGGAAAAGGCCCAGAGCCTGTGAAGAAGGCGAACGCATGTGAAGCTGTCACGTTTTGGAAAAGGCCTAGAGCCTGTGAAGAAGGCGAACGCCTGTGAAGCTGTCGCATTTTGGAAAAGGCCCGGTGCCTGTGAAGAAGGCAAACGCCTGTGAAGTTTATCTTCCCGAGAAAGGCCCGGAGCCTGTGAGGAAGGCCAATGCCTGTGAAGCTCGCCGCCCGTGACACTCTCACGTAATAATGAGTTGGGGCTGTACATGCCAGGGAGTCTCAGGACTGCCGGCCTCGGGCCCTGGGGCTCCCTCCCACGCCCAGTGGCAGCACTTAGCTCCGAGCTGGTGAGAAGACGTCGAAGACTAGAATAGGTGTCGGACGCGGCTTTTCTCATTCGCTCTCTGCAGTTGGCTTGTTCATCCCCATTCGAGGTTTTATTGAAGTTGTTGTCGTCTTTGGCTTGTGACTCTTTGCCTTTTTCGCTCTCCTGCCCCGATTTCTCTCGCGCAAGTCTCGCGAGGGAGCAACGTGGGCACCCTCGCGAGTGTTTTCTGCCCTTATCGTTCGAGGCTTCCGTACCCGGGTCCACTACAGGAGCACCCCTCCAGTCCGTGCCCCACAGGCACCGCTACACGAACACATGACCTGGGTCGGTCGCCTCGACAGCTGAGGCCGGGAGCTACCTCTTCAGACTAACCCTCACAGGACTCGAAGCGTTCGACGAGGCCTCGACCTCGGGAAGCAAAGGTCACGGCAGCCCCCCCCCCCGCCGCCCGAGCTAAGTAATTTCTATGCGCAGGCATGTGGCACAAAGGCGCAATACCGAAATAGCGGAAGCGGTGTGATAATTAACCGCAATAGTCCAAGCACGCCCCCGTGGGGCCCTACACTACTGTCACTTTGCGCAGGAAAAGGGAAAAAGAATGAAACAGGCGCGACTCGCCTGACACCAACTCGCGGGGGAGACTCGAACTGCCTACGGAGCTCAGCAGGACTCCATCTCGCGCTTCACCAAGGTGCGACAGCGGGCAGACCCGTTACCTCCCTCCAGGCGGGCGCGGCGGCGCGGAGGCTGATCGCGGCCACCGCTGGAGGAGCCGCTGCCCGAAGAAGAGCCGTCGAAGCTCGAGGAACCCCGAGCGCCGCTGACCACGCGCGTGCTGTCTTCTTCATCGTCACTAGGGCTGGACCCACGGCCGCGATCGTCATTCTCAGGGCAGCACCCAGCGCGGCGGCCATCTTCCCCGAACACCCTCACGTAGAGGGTGGCATCGTCGTCGAACTTGAAGTGCAGGGTGTACCGCCGGCTTAGACCACGCGCGCGGGCAAACGTTTGCCAGCCGCGGGTCAGGGCCAGGGCCCCGGCTGCAGAGACCTCCATCGAAGCCCAGGAGGCCCGGCTGCATTAACCGTCCGCCTGGAGCCAGAGGCCGCCCGGGGCGCCAGCCGGAAGCTCACCTAGGAGGAAGCGAGGAAGTTGGATCCGGGTGCTGGTCGGTTCAGCCGCCCACACAACGAACTCCGGCAGTACCTCTGCCGAGTGGGAGCGCGGCCTAGGGGGTCGCGCGACCATAGCGCGCCCCCTAGCGACGGCCTGCCGCCCATCACCACGCAGGAGATCACCTTCGCGGCCGCGAGGAGCCACCATGGGAGTCGTAGGGTGTTTGCGGGGACAGCCTCGACCGTGCTTGGGCAGGGGAGAGTCAGGCTCCACCTGGCGGGCCTTTCCTTTCTCCGCGGCCGAGAACCTCTTTGGCGGAGCCATGAAGAAGAAGGAGGAGCCAGAGGGGATGGACCGGAAGGCCAGGCGCCATCCCGTACTTATAGCCAGGGGAGGCTGACCGCCGGCCCCACGATCATAGGTAATCATGCCCCGCTTTGCATGCAGGGACTTGTCAGTTCGTGTAGTTGCCGAGGCATCGTGGGGGAGCGGAGCCGCCCACGTCCAATCAACCGCCACGTGGCGCCCAAGGCCCCAGGCTGTTAGGGCCCGCGGCGCTTCGCACTTGCCCCTTCGCTTCTCTGCTCAGCCAAGTCCGGGCGCGCCTTGGGCCCTGGGGCTACTGTCGGTGTTCTGGGAACGGGGGTCCCCAGACTTGCCTGCCTGCGGCCTGCGGCATGGCTCAAGGGGCGGCCCATCACGGCCCACCTTCATCAGCACGAGCTCAAGACCCTCTCGAGGAGCCAAGCCTCGCGGGGTGGACGACAAGGAGCTTCCTCAGGCACGGCCTCGTCAGGCTGGCTCGCGAGGAGGCGGAGAGACCAAGGCAGGGTACCTCACGAGGTGCCCATGACGCAAGCCATGACGACCAAGGGCGCCAGGCGGGCGCCAGGCCGCGCAGTGTCCTCCTTTCCTCTTTGGTGCAAAGGGAGCGAGCGCAGGCGAGAGCATCAAGCAAAGGCATCCGTTTTGGTGCAACAAGACCAAGACCATCGCAACGGCAGGAAGGAAGTCATTGTGGAGCCCAAGCCGGCGTCACCACCAGAGCCTTTGACAGGCGAGGACCAACTTTAGTCAGGATAAGTGTACTGGATGTTCCCCTTCAAAATGTCCAATTGTTGGTGCCCTTCTCGCTCAATATTTGGGAAGAGGCCCATGGCCTTTGCCTATAAATAGGACTAGCCACCCACAAGAGAGCATCATCTGGAAACGAGGAGAAAGAGCGACTGAAATCCCCCTAGCAATTCATCGCACCAGCCGAGAATAGATCCTCGCGAGGCTGTTCTTCCTTGTATTGTTCATCATCAGCCCAAGAGGCAATCCACCATACCACAAACTAGAGTAGGGTATTACACCACAATGGTGGCCCGAACTAGTATAAACCCTGTGTCTCTTGTGTTGTTCCTTTCATAGCTTAGATCCTAGCGAGGCGGCGAGGTGCAGGTAGGTAGCGGGCGAAATCTCCATGCGCACCCCAGTGTTCGAATCTAGAGGGTCTGCAAGAACCCGAAATCCGACAGCAGCTGCTCGCGAGGTGGCACTGAAGGATGACACGGTCGCCCAGGACCGCTGCAAGGTGCTAGAGGCCGAGCTGAAGGATCTGCGTGACAAGCATGCCGAAGAAGGTCGCAGCCGCCACGCGGAGGAGGAAAAGATGAAGGCTCGTGAAAGTGCAACTATCCCTAGGTGGTTTTGGTAATTCCTAACAACATATAGCTCATTGAGCTAATACTATTTCAAGACTAATATTTCAGGAAAGCTCAATGAATGGCATGGCATGGATGAGAAAAGTGGATCCCTCAAAATACTAAGGATAAAAGGATTGGCTCAAGCTTCAAGCTCAATACTCTACATTTTATATTTTAGTGATCCAAGATCATATTGAGTCTATAGGAAAAGCCAATACTATCAAGGAGGGATGAGGTGTTGCTTAATGAGTTTCTTGCTTCATAGTGCCTAGGGATATGCTCCAAAACCCTCAACTACTTTCCCACATCCACCTATGACCTACACCTAAAGTCCAACTCGGCCCCACCGATTCTTTCTATCCGGCGCCACTGAGTTCAGATGTCATAGCCACTGCCACAAACCCTAGGCAAATCGGTCTTACTGATAGGGATCTCGGTCTCACCGAGATGGGATTGTAATCTCTCTGTTTCCCTTCATAACGTTTCGGTCTAACCAAGATGAGCGATCAGTCCCACCGAGATTGCAATGTAAACTCTCTGTTTCCCTTTCGTAACATTTCGGTCTCACCGAAATGAGCGAACCGGTCCCACCAAGTTTACCTGACCAACTCTCTGGTTAGCTTATTACCACAATCAGTCTCACCAAGTTTGTGTAATCGGTCTCACCGAGATTATGTTATGCCCTAACCCTAACCATATCGGTCCTACCGAGTTGCATGTCAGTCCCACCAAAAACCCTAACGGTCACTAGGTTTACTAACTCGGTCTGACCGAGTTTGTTGATTCGGTCCCACCGAGATTGGTAAATTGTGTGTAATGGTTAGATTTTGTGTGGAGGCTATATATACCCCTCCACCTCCTCTTCATTCGTGGAGAGAGCCATCAGAACAAACCTACACTTCCAACTTACCATTTCTGAGAGAGAACCACCTACTCATGTGTTGAGGCCAAGATATTCCATTCCTACCATATGAATCTTGATCTCTAGCCTTCCCCAAGTTGCTTTCCACTCAAATCTTCTTTCCACCAAATCCAAATCCTATGAGAGAGAGTTTAGTGTTGGGGAGACTATCATTTGAAGCACAAGAGCAAGGAGTTTATCATCAACACACCATTTGTTACTTCTTGGAGAGTGGTTTCTCCTGGATTGGGTAGGTGTCACTTGGGAGCCTCCAACAAGATTGTGGAGTTGAACCAAGGATTTTGTAAGGGCAAGGAGATCGCCTACTTCATGAAGATCTACCGCTAGTGAGGCAAGTCCTTCGTGGGCGACGACCATGATGGGGTAGACAAGGTTGCTTCTTCGTGGACCCTTCTTGGGTGGAGCCCTCCATGGACTCGTGTAGCCGTTACCCTTCGTGGGTTGAAGTCTCCATCAACGTGGATGTATGATAGCACCACTATCGGAACCACGGCTCAAAAATCACCATGTCTCCAAATTGCGTTTGAAATCTCCAAACCCTTCCCTTTACATTCTTGTAAGTTGCATGCTTTATTTTCCGCTGCTCATATACTCTTTTCCTGCTTGCTTGAATTGTGTTAAGATTGCTTGACTTGTGCTAAGTTTGCTAAAATCTGCCAAAGACTAAAATTGGGAAAAGGTTAATTTTTTATTTGGTCAAGTAGTCTAATCACCCCCCCTCTAGACATACTTCAAGATCCTACAAGTGGTAAGAGAGCTTTGGTCTCCATTTGCTTTGATTTCCATAGCTTTTGGTGGTCATAGCCTTGGTTTCACAACCTAGGAGAGTATGGCGTCTAGCAAGGGAAACTACCACCGTTTAGGTCCTTGCTTTGATGGTACTAATTTTGCTAGTAGGAAGCATAAGATGAAAATGCATATTCTCGGACATAACCCCACCATTTGGTCTATTGTGTGTATTGGCTTGCAAGGTGAATTCTTTGATGGGAGAGAACCAACCCATGAAGCTAGCGTGGAGGAGTTGAAGATGCTGCAATACAACGCTCAAGCTTGTGATGTCCTCTTCAACGGATTGTGCCCCGGAGAATTCAACAAAATCAGCCGTCTGCAAAGGAAATTTGGGACACTTTGATTGATATGCACGAAGGTACCGACTCCGTCAAGGAATCCAAATTGGATGTTCTTCCAAGTCAACTTGACAAGTTCAAGATGAAGGATGGTGAAGGCGTCGCTGAAATGTACTCTAGGCTTGCTCTCATTACAAATGAGATTGCCGGCTTAGGAAGTGAAGAGATGACCGAAAAATTCATCATCAAGAAGATCCTAAGAGCCTTGGATGGAAAATATGATACCGTATGCAGATTGATCCAAATGATGCTCATTTACAAGAATCTCAAGCCAACGGAGGTCATCGGAAGAATTGTTGCTCATGAGATGTCGCTCAAGGATAAGGAGGAGCTGCACAACAAGTCAAGTGGTGCTTACAAAGCCTCATGTGAAGCTCCCACATCATCAAGTGAGAAAAAAACCTTCAATGAAGAATTGAGCCTAATGGTGAAGAACTTCAACAAATTCTACAAGAGTAGAAGCAAGGAAAGAAGTTCCAAGTCAAGGTCCTACAATGACAAAAGATCTTCCAGTCGAGAGCGAAATTGCTACAACTGTAGAAGACCCGGACACTATTCCAATGAGTGTACGGCTCCATACAAAAGAAGAGAAGATTCACCCAAGAGAAGAAGTAGAAGAGAAGAATCACCGCCAAGAGAGAGAAGGAGTAGAGATGATCGTTATGAACAAAGAACATCCCGGAGAAGCAAGGATTCGGAAAGGAAGGACAAGTCATCAAAGAGCTACACAAAACGAAGACATCAAGCTCATGTCGGTGAATGGGTATCCAGTTCCGACTCTGAACATCACTCCGAGAGAAGCTATCACTCCGACTCCGAACATACTCAAGATGAAGGTGTTGCCGGTCTAGCACTTGTGTCAACCAACTCCCACGACATATTTGATTCACCAAATGAAGGACTTGGAAGATGCTTCATGGCTAAAGGCCCAAAGGTAACACATGTCGAGCATGTTGATTTCAATAGTGATGAAGATGACTTGCTAGGTGATGATGATTTACTTATTGACAACTCTAGTGATGAATACTATGATGAACCGTCAATTAATCATGCTAATCAAGATAACACGAATGACGATGATAAGGAGAATATTGAGCTCCTAACTAAAGAACTAAACACTCTAAAGTTAGCTCATGAAACTATCTTAGGGGATCATCGAGAACTTTTGAGGACTCATGAGAAGTTACGTTTTGAAAAGCTCAACCTTGAGCAAGAGCATGAGTTCTTAAAGACAATCGATGATGATCTTCGCAAGAAAAGTTCTTCTTACATTGCAAAGCGTTTACTCTTATCTACTTACATGCCTCAAGTCAAGTCTAGTAACAAAAACAAGAAGGATTCTTCCTCTAGTAGTAACAATCATCATGCTAAATCCAATATTGTTGCTTCTAGTAGTTCTCTTGATTCCAGAAATGATTCTCTTAGCCAAGTTACACTTGAGCAAGAAAATAGCTTATTGAAGGGAATTATAGAGAAAGGAGTTTACAAGAGCCTTGCCGGGAGTAAGCAATTCGAGGAAATTGTAAGCAAGCAAGGAAGGCACCGGAAGAACCAAGGTGTTGGTTTCGAACGAAAGTTCAATGCCAATGGAGTTGAGTGGGAAGAAGATCAATACCCCAAGACGAAGTTTGTTCCTCAATGGGAGAAGTACGATCCTACTTCATTCAAAGGGACACAAGCTCAATATGATCTTCCACCACAAGACCACAAGCAAAAAGGCAAGGATGAGATTCAAGAGGAGATTGATGCATTTGAAGAAGCTCCCAAGGCCTTGGTCAAGTGGATTCCCAAGACTATGTCAAGCTCTACTTCATCAAGTATGACTACAACTCCAAGGATTGCCATCAACATGGTCTGGATCCCGAAGAAGAAGAACTAGAGAGTTTTGAGGGTGACTCCGCCAACATTCTTCACTCATATCATTTTGGCAAGGACAACTCCAATCAACTTCCACATCTTGCACTAGTTCAAGGAGTCATAAACCCTCTTGCTGATAAGACAAGGGACAAGGTAACCTAATGCTTTCATAGACATCATCTTGTGTGTGCATCACTCTATGTCTATGGATATCCTTGTTTGTTCCTTGTGGGACTAATCCGTGTAGGTATTGAAAGTGCAACTCACTCCAAAGGATTGCTCCAAATGATCTACATCAACATTGAGCATCCACATCTTCAACACCTACATGAAGTCAACATCGACAAAACCCAAGGTTAGTTCATCCTTCTATAGGGGAGATCTCACATCTAGGGGGAGCTTTACTCTTAAGAATTGAGCTAAAGCAACTCTAATGGTGTGAACACATCAATGCATTATGTAAAAGTGGTAACCCCACTTGAGCTTAAACGATGAGTATAACCTATGATCAAATGTTCTCATTTGACTCCTAAGTCAATATACTCATATATAGATGACTTAGTCATCGCCAATTGCTTGATAGATGCTAGAATTGGTGGTGCACGCTTTGCCACATATTTCATTTGTCATTTTATTGTGTGAGCATGCTGATTGCATATTTTACTCATTCAAGGACATCCACTTGTAGTTTTGCTTGTTTGGCTTCTTTTTCTTTTAGCCAAGTGGATGGACAAGAATGCCTAAGAACCTTCTCTAGCTATCTATGCTTTTCTTATCTCAAACTCTATTCATGCTACATCACAAAATTTGATCAAGTCAGATTTGAACCACTCTGTGTGAGGAGCACTCGGAGTCCCTGATTTGTCATAGACTTAAACTTCCAAAACTTCTTTGTGCGTTTTGGTCTGACCGATTCTTCCATTTCGGTCATACCGAGATCACTAAGTCGATCTAGGTTTTCAATCTCGGTGCAACCGATTTGAACATTTCGGTCTCACCGAGTTGCAGCAACTACTTGCAGTTATGCATCTCGGTGCCACCGAGTTGTTCTACTCGGTCACACCAACAGGGTCGGGCTATATATACCGAAGGGCAAAATTTTTGGAAATTTCTCCAAAACAATTTCGCCCTCGCTCAGCCCGCTCTACCTCCAGGGTCTCCGGATCATTCTCCTCATCGCTAGCCGCCTCCTGCCGCTGGTCTCCACAGCCGTCAACGGGAATCTCCACCGCCGTTGCCGCCGTAGCGAGTCCATCACCGAACTAGGGTATGGACTTGATCACTGTGCTATTCCAATCTGATTCCTATCACATTGTGTTCGTCATGAATCTTTCCACGATTGAAACTATCTCATCTAGTCAAAACTATCCGTAGATTAGGTTTGGATTGAAAATTTAGGGTTAGGTTTCCGCCGAAACCATCTCGGACCCACCGAGTTGTAGAAATCGGTTCCACCGATTTGGCCAAGGCCATTGCACTTGTGATTCTCGGTCTGACCGAGAATTGCAAATCGGTGTGACCGAGATCAGAACTTTGTGAAACCCTAGCAGTCTCGGTGCCACCAAACTGTTACTCGGTCTGACCGAGTTCACTAGTTTAGGTTCCTAAAGCTGCTTCGGTATCACCGAGTTCACAAATCGGTTGATCCAAAATGCTTTCTGTGGAAAACTAAAACTAAGTTTTTAACTCAATCTTTTGCAAAAAACTTATGTATTTTGTGATGCTTATCCTCTCTATCCCATCTACATCTATTCACAGGGTCAGCAATCAGTGTTTGCAACATGTCTGATCAAAGTGACAGCCAGAACAGGGAAGAGGAGCAGGTTCCTATGAGTGAGGGCACTAGTCCCTTTAGTTCTTCTGATGAGGGTAGTAGGAGCACCCCAAGCAACTTACCCAAAGCTGCCACCAGGAACAGGAAGAAGAAAACCTCAGACTCTGAGGATGAAGACTATGTGGCAGAAGAGGATGAAGCCACCTCCAGGAAAGTGATCAAGAAGGAGTATGGCACTACTGCAGCCACCAAGCCAGGTCTGAACAGGAAAGTCCCTGCCAAGAGGACTCCTATGCTGAAAGTCAGAGCATCAACTCAGGAAACTGAGAGATCAGAACCCAAGGAGCCAGTAGTGGCTGAAAAGAAGAGGAAGGAAAGGGTCAAGAAGACCATGGCCAGAGTTGTTGGGAAGACTTCCATGGTGGAAGAGGAGGAAGAAGAAGAGGCTGCTGCTCCAGCTCCCAAAGCTCAGAAGCTCATGGGTGATGCCATAAGGTCAGGGGCTGCTTCATCAAAGCCCAAAGAAGCACCTAAGGTTGCTTCCAAGCCCAAGAATACACCAAAGAGGAATACCAGGAACATCCCAGCTGCTGAAAAGAACAAGGCCCAGTGCCTGAAGTTGCTGCAGAAGAAGAAGAAGATGAAGAGCATGTTCTGAGAAAGTTGAAGCCTAAGATTCCAGATCATAACGATGCTCATCCTGTTGCTGAGAACATGAAGCTGAGAAAGGATGCAGGACTCAGACAGTGGAGGTTGACTGATCCTTATGCAGTCAGGAGGAGAACTGATGTGGATTACAGGTTCCATACAAAGGAACAACAGGACTTCTATGAGACTGTGCTGCTGGACAAGAAACCAATAGTTTGTGATATGAGATGGGTCGATTGGAAATACATCAAGGAGAATGAGGAACACTACCCAGGAGTGCTTGACAGCTTCAAGTGTTGTGGAGTGGATGACTTTGTTGGGCAGAAGCTCACAAAGTGGAATGATGAGCTCATAATGCAATTCTACTCCACAACACCTTCTATCCAGATGGCAGAATAGTTTGGATGTCTGAAGGTACAAGGTACCAGTCTACTATTGAAGAATGGACCAATCTGATCAATGCACCAAAGGAGAAAGCAGATGACTTGGATGTCTATGCCAAGAAGAAGATGGATCACAACTCTATGGGACATATGTACAAGAAGATCCCAGATGATGCTCTTGAGACTCACAAGTTTTGGTCTGTACATTTTCTTCTGTCAGGACTGCAAACCATCAACTGGATCCTCAGGCACACACTCTTGCCCAAGTCAGGTGATCATAACATGATCATAGGCCATGCTATTAATCTTCTACACTTGTTTGATGTGCCTCAAAAGTTCAAGGTCATGAGACTCATTGTTGAAACAATCAAAAGGACAGCTGCAGACCAGAAGAGAAGTTGTGGGTATGCCCCACAGATCCAGGAGCTGATTAACTCCAAGATGGGCACTGGCACTTACTTGTTGGACAAGGAACACATGCCTATCTATCCAGACTTTGAGGACAACCAAGTGGTTATGGATGAAAATGAACCATCCTCAGTGCAAGCACAAGCAAAGAAGGAGAAGGCAAAGACTGAGAAGGCTGCCAAGATGCCAACAATTGATGAGGCATATGAGTACTTCCTGAAGAGCAAACAAGACCAGCTTGGTTACTTGATAGCATCAACTCTAAGGATTGAGAAAGGGTTTGCCACCCTAACTCAAAACCAGGAGAGCCTGGAAAGGATCATGGAGCAGAAGTTCTATGACTTGGATGTGAAAGTAATTGAGATCCAGTCCGTTGTTGAGCAACTCCAAGATGATATGCATGAGAGGAAGGGGAAGACAACCATTGAGGCATTTGCTAGAGTGCCTAGAGCTCAGAGATCAGCTGTTGTGCCTGTGACAGACACAAGAGCAACATCATCTGCACCTGCTACGACTTCAGTGCCACCAGCTCCAGCATCTACTCTACCAGCTCCAACTTCATCAACTGATGCCTTCGTCCTTGGAGTCATATCTACACCACCACATCAAGACCAAGCCTGAGAGACGACATAGTACTATGCATTTTCTAGGAACTTTTTGGTAACTTGTTGCCAAAGGGGGAGAAAAATGTATAGATCATAGGCTTCGAGAGAGAGAGTTTGCTTTTGTTCTCTCTTTTCTTCGTGGTTGAACTTGATTTGCTTTCGCTTGCTTGAGATACCTTATTGCCTGTGTGATACAATGATGATCATGTGTTTGATCATATGCTACATTAATGCTTGTTGGATGACATTATCCATTTTATCTCTATACGATCATTCACTTTGCTTGGTGATGAGTGCATGTATTTTGAATATTATCATTTTGCGCGCTCCACCAAGATGTATGTGACATGGGAGAGTAACTCATGAACCTAACTCTATGTGCATTTAATGTCCAAAGCAAATCTTAAACTATGCACAAATTTAGGGGGAGCTCTCACATTTCACATACTTCTCAAAGCGATGATGTTTTTCAATCTTATTATCATTTGTCGAAGCTTTGATCTATATGTTGTCATCAATTACCAAAAAGGGGGAGATTGAAAGTGCAACTATCCCTATGTGGTTTTGGTAATTCCTAACAACATATAGCTCATTGAGCTAATACTATTTCAAGACAAATATTTCAGGAAAGCTCAATGAATGGCATGGCATGGATGAGAAAAGTGGATCCCTCAAAATACTAAGGATAAAAGGATTGGCTCAAGCTTCAAGCTCAATACTCTACATTTTATATTTTAGTGATCCAAGATCAGATTGAGTCTATAGGAAAAGCCAATACTATCAAGGAGGGATGAGGTGTTGCTTAATGAGTTTCTTGCTTCATAGTGCCTAGGGATATGCTCCAAAATCCTCAACTACTTTCCCACATCCACCTATGACCTACACCTATAGTCCAACTCGGCTCCACCGATTCTTTCTATCCGGCGCCACCGAGTTCAGATGTCATAGCCACTGCCACAAACCCTAGGCAAATCGGTCTTACTGATAGGGATCTCGGTCTCACCGAGATGGGATTGTAATCTCTCTGTTTCCCTTCACAACGTTTCGGTCTAACCGAGATGAGCGATCGGTCCCACCGAGATTGCAATCTAAACTCTCTGTTTCCCTTTCGTAACATTTCAGTCTCACCGAAATGAGCGAACCGGTCCCACCGAGTTTACCTGACCAACTCTCTGCTTAGCTTATTACCAAAATTGGTCTCACCGAGTTTGTGTAATCGGTCTCACCGAGATTACGTTATGCCCTAACCCTAACCATATCGGTCCTACCGAGTTGCATGTCAGTCCCACCGAAAACCCTAACGGTCACTAGGTTTACTAAATTGGTTTGACCGAGTTTGTTGATTCGGTCCCACCGAGATTGGTAAATTGTGTGTAACGGTTAGATTTTGTGTGGAGGCTATATATACCCCTCCACCTCCTCCTCATTCGTGGAGAGAGCCATCAGAATAAACCTACACTTCCAACTTACCATTTCTGAGAGAGAACCACCTACTCATGTGTTGAGGCCAAGATATTCCATTCCTACCATATGAATCTTGATCTCTAGCCTTCCCCAAGTTGGTTTCCACTCAAATCTTCTTTCCACCAAATACAAATCCTATGAGAGAGAGTTGAGTGTTGGGGAGACTATCATTCGAAGCACAAGAGCAAAGAGTTCATCATCAACACACTATTTGTTACTTCTTGGAGAGTGGTGTCTCCTAGATTGGCTAGGTGTCACTTGGGAGCCTCAGACAAGATTGTGGAGTTGAACCAAGGAGTTTTTAAGGGCAAGGAGATCGCCTATTTCATGAAGATCTACTGCTAGTGAGGCAAGTCCTTCGTGGGCGACGGTTATGGTGGGATAGACAAGGTTGCTTCTTCGTGGACCCTTCTTGGGTGGAGCCCTCCGTGGACTCGCGCAACAGCTACCCTTCGTGGGTTGAAGTCTCCATCAAAGTGGATGTACGATAGCACCACCTATCAGAACCACGGCTCAAAAATCACCGTGTCTCCAAATTGCATTTGAAATCTCCAAACCCTTCCCTTTACATTCTTGCAAGTTGCATGCTTTATTTTCCGCTTCTCATATACTCTTTGCATGCTTGCTTGAATTGTGTTAAGATTTCTTGACTTGTGCTAAGTTTGCTAAAATCTGCCAAAGACTAAAATTGGGAAAAGGTTAAGTTTTTATTTTGTCAAGTAGTCTAATCACCCCCCTCTAGACATACTTCAAGATCCTACAGATCGGGAGGACGCCGTCAAGGACCACAACACCGAGCTGACGCGGCTGGCGGAGTCGCAGACCACTAAGCACGGTCGGCTGGAGACGCTGGAGCAGAAGTTGAGGGCCGAGCTGGACGCCAAAGTGAAGGTCCTGGCCGAGGAGCGCGTGGCTTCGCACTCCTCGAGGAGAGGTCTCACGCGGCACTGAAGACGCTCTACGAGAATGGCTTGGAGAAGCCGCTGGCTGGCGCCGAGGACGGCCCCGCCCAGCTGCTTCCCTTCTTGGTCGAGGCACTCGAGGAAGTCGTGAGCGGCGTCGACCCCATGGCCGAGGTAGAAGCTCGCGTCCTTTCTTCTGCGGGGCTGATGCGCTTCTTCAGCCGCATCCACCTTCGCGACCCTGACGCCAATCTTGACGAGCTGTTGCAGCCCGTAGACAACGAGCACTTCGTCACTGCTGCTGAAGCTATGAAGAGCCAGGTGGAAGCCTTGTTGGGGAAGTTCCGCGCCTTTGCTTCTGCGCCCATGGCAGGCGGTGCTGCTGATCCTGCGGCCCCGAGTGGCGCCACCACGGGGGTGGATTCTCTGGCAGGCGATGACGGTGTCCAAGGGTGATGACTTATTTCTTGCTTAATTCCTGCAATGTGCACCATGCCTCGTGGAGGCGTTTAAACTTGCGTTTGGTATTGTGAAGACAATTATGGTTTGTAATATTTGCTCCGGGATTTGCTTCGAGATTTTGTGGTTTCCTTCCTATTTGCTTTATGTTTTACGTCGGTAGAGCTCGGCCCCGCGCATACCTCGACCGCCGTTGGCCCCGACCGGATCACCAGGACAGGACCAAGGAGTGAGGGGCTACGTGGCAAGTTAGGTTCCTGAGTCGCGATGCTCAGGAGTCCCCCTTGACGCGCAAACAACAAATAGGGAGGGAACGTAGGAGTAGATCTGGCGTTCTACGTCGGCACAGCCCGGCCCCGCATACCTCAACCACCATTAGTCCCGACTGGATCACCAGGATGGGAGTAAGGAGTGAGGGACTACACGACCAGTTAGGCTCCTGAGTCACGATGCTCAGGAGTCCCCCTTGACATTCAAACGATCTTCATACCTTGGCTCCGCTCAGGGAGGGGCGCACGATGACCAAGTCCGAGGGACCTGGCTGGGTGGCGTGCGCTCAGGCGTGACCCAGGCGCAACCCCCGTGTCCAGCCCCCTCGCGTGACGCTCCTATGGGGAGGTGTTGCGATGAGGCCAGACACTGAGCTCTGGGCTCCCTGAGGTTGATATGGCCATGGACCGCCCTTAGTTTTTTATCACCAGCACGGAGCATAGCGCTTCCGTATGTGTACGGGCATAGCCACTCCTCGGCAGTGTTGTCAGCCAGCGCGGAGCATGGTGCTTCCACTGGTGCGTGGGAGGGGCCCCCCTCCAGGAGGAGCCCCCGGGGCATGTACAGCCCTGCCCTGACATGTCGCTTGCACGGCAGGGCTAGACGAGGTGTATCTGGGCACTTGTGAGCCAGAGTGGGACTCACGAGGCCCTACCTCAAGGAGGGTTGCGCCTGGTCTTGGATCTTCAACAGTTGTGTGTTCCTGCAAGATGGTTAGATACAAATGCTCTGTGTCCTCAGGTCCCGGCCCTCGAGCGAGCTCAGCCGCCGTTGGTATGCCAGGTCACGGTGCCGTGGTCAAGGCCAGGGGGTGAGGGCTGGAGAGCCAATAAGAGCTCCTGAGTCGCGATGCTCAGGAGCCCCCCTTTTAACGCGCAAGCGATTTGCATGAGAGAGAGGAGGCCCGTGGTAGGCGGCAGGTGATAATCACAGGCAGGTTAGGCATGGAAGGCAAATCAGCTTAGGTAAATGCAGAATGGATACATGCCACCGGGTCAGGCCCGAGTGGCTTGGGGATGATGCAGCCCGAGGGGCGCCCCCAGCAAGGTAAACTGAAGACATAAGAAAAAGGGATACATGCCGCAGGGATGGACCCACATGGCCTGGGAATGATGCAGCCCTGAGGACGCTCCCAGCTGAAATGAACTTGGAAAATGTCACCTGGTTCCATTGTAGAGGGTTTTTTGGAGCAGCTGAAGATGCGCCGTAAAGAGGCCGACCCTCACGAGCCACTGGAGCCCTGAACCTCGGGGGGCTCTGCCGGTCCAGGTGGCTCCTCGAGCACCGTCTCCATCTCCGCCAGGACCGTGTGATTCCTGGCCTCCTGAGCTGCCAGAATGCTCCACAGGTGATGCTGGAACGTGGCAGCCGTGTTTGGCAGGCCCAAAGGCATGCGAACATAGTTGTGTGGCGGACCCTCACAGCATCCCACACGCGAAGGCCAGAGGCGCTCCTGAGATGCGGCTCGGTTGAGCCCTGGGATGTCAATGCAGACGCGCAGCCCACCATCCTCGCCTGGATGGGGAGCCACGCCAGGCAAGCGGCGATAGCCACGCATGGCTCGTGCTCCCTGAAGCTCCTGAGTGGTCTTGGTGATGAACTCCTGAACGTTGGGCTTTCCACGCCTTGAGACTTCCTGAGGGAAAAGTGCCGTGAAGCACGCCTCCAAGTGGTGCCCGAGCGCCTCCCTCGTGATGTTGGCAAAGTCTGAGGCCATCTAGAAGAGAGCCCCCGAGCCCTGCCCGAGGAGGGCGCTGGGCATGCCTTCCTATGCGATGGAAGGAGGCGCCCCTTGCATGGGCGCTGATCCTGACGCGACACCTCCTGAGATGCCAACCTCCCGAGGCCTTGAGCTGAGCGGTGTCTTCTTCTTCTTGGGGACTGCCTCAAGAGGGTTCTCTCCCTTGTTGTCTGGGTCCTCGGTTGATGCACCTTGGAAGGCGCGCTCGAGGGAGCACACAACATCTCTTTCTTCGCAGGGGACCATGATGATTCCACCGCTCCCTGGCATCTTGAGGACGTTGTAGCCATGGTGGGTCACCACCATGAACTTGGCCAGGGCTGGATACCCGAGGATGGCATTGTACGGCAGGTGGACGTGGGCGATGTCAAAGTCGATGAGCTCGGTGCGGTAGTTGTCGCGCTTGCCGAAGGTGACAGGGAGGTGGACCTGCCCTATCAGGGTGGGGGAACCATCGGTGACTCCTGAGAAAGGCTTGGTAGGCTGGAGCTGATCATATGGCACTTGAAGGTTGTCGAACATCTCAACAGACAGAACATTAAGCCCTGCGCTGCCATCGATGAGAGTCCTGGTGACTTGCACATTGCTGATGACTGGAGAACAAAGCATCGGGAGGATGCCAGCAGTAGCTATGCACTTGAGTTGATCTGCTGAGCTAAAGGTGATGGCGCACTTGGACCACCTGAGCGGGCGCGTGGTCTCAAGCTTGGGATGGACTGCGTTCAACTCGCGAGGAAACTGCTTGAAGATGCACTGAGAGGCTGGGGCCTGAGCTCCGCCCAAGATGCAAGCGATAGCACGCGGTTCCTGGAAGCCCCCAGCCCCTCGTCATGGTGATGGTCATCATTCCTTCTTGGTGGCGGCGGCGGCAGAGGAGGAAGGCCTGCATTGCCCTGCGGTCGGTCCTCGCGAGGATGATCCGTCTAGGAGCCCTCGCGAGGCTGGTCCTGCCAACGATCCTCGCGAGGTCGGTCACGTCACTCCTGGCGAGGGCCACGGTCGTCCCATCGTCCTCTGCCTCGTCGTCCTCCTCGGCCGTAGCCCCGGTCGTTGTGCTCGGGGCGTCGACCGAAGTGTCCTTCTGGAACGGCCCTGAGCTCCTGGCATTCGCTGGTGTTGTGGGTGTGGAGGTTGTGGTAGGCACAGAACGGTCGGCTGCCGTTGGACGACTCTGGCTGGTCCCTGCCTCGCTTCTTATCTAGTTCGGCCGTAAGCACGACTGCTCCTTTGCGCTTCACATCCTTGGCTTTGGCCTTCTTTTCTTCTGGGTCAGCAGCTGGAAGCTCGAGGAGGGAGAGGCGTCCTTCCTCAGCTCTTGCGCACTTGGTCGCCAGGTTGAACAGTTCCAGGGATGTGGACAACTCCTCGTGGATGGCGAGTTCCTCCTTCATCTTGACGTCACAGATGCCATCAGAGAACACCGAGATGATGGCCTCGTCCGTCACCTTGGGGATCTTGAGGCGGGCATTGTTGAAGTGTTGGATGTATTTCTGCAGGGTCTCCCCAGGCTGTTGCTTGATGCGGCATAGGTCACCTGCGGCTGGGGGACGGCCACGAGTGCCCTGGAAGTTGGCGATGAAGCAGCTGCGCATCTCGTCCCAGGAGGAGATCGAGCCGGGAGGCAGGTTCAGGAGCTAGGTGCGGGCACCGTCGTTGAGTGCCATGGGAAACCAGTTCGCCATGACCTTATCGTCTCCGTTGGCCGCGTCGATGCCCAGCTCGTAGAGGTGCAAGAGCTCCGCGGGGTTGGCGGTGCCGTTGTAGTGAGGAGGCAGGTCTGGCTTGAACTTGCCCGACCAGGCGACGCTACGCAGCTCGGTGGTAAAGGCGCGGCAACCTGCTGTGGTCACCGGAGCCCATTGCTGATGCGGAGCTTGCTCTTGATGGTAGCCGCACACTACTGTCAAGGGTAGCATGCGGTCTTGTCGCGCCGGGATGTGGTCTCGCCATGCTGGTGCAGGAAGCACGGAGACGCCTTCTTGAGGCTGAGGGATTTCTTGGCAGCTTCTTTCTTGCCGCGCGGGCGCTGGATGCGGTGGGTCACGCCCAGGGGTCGCGCGCCTTGGAGCCAGGGCACCGTCTTGGGGTGGAGGTGGCAGAGGCGCTCCCTGAGCCGCGTCACCCATGCTTGGTGGAGGGCGAGGCGGCGATAGGGACGGCGCGAGAGAGCCCCTGCAGCGCTGATGAGCTCGGTGATGTGGGCGAGCCATTCTTCGTAGAGGTTGTCGGCGGGGAGGTAGTGTAGGAGCTCATGTGCCAGAAGTAGCGCGGCCTGCGCGTCCGTGGGGGCGCGATGAGCGTGAGGCGACGAACTAGGTGGGGTCAGCGATGGAGTGGCGGTGCGGCCTTCACGCCGCACCGATGGGTGCAGCGAAGATGCTTGTGCTCGTTCCCCGCTGGGCCGGTGGCGGTGTTGGCGGCAAGCGACGAGGAATGACCAGGAGGCCCGCCGACAGGGGCCGTCTCGGTGACGCGAGCGGCGAGAGCAGCCCGACACTCGGCGCGGGCTTGGCGGGCATCCGACATGGATGCAACGAAGCGATGGGACGCAGATCAGCGGAAGGAAGATTTTGGCGCACCCCTACCTAGCGCCCCAAATGTTGGATATCAGGTTCCGGCAAAACTCTTATGGTTTGAACTCTGGGGTGCGCGCGAATATTTCCTCCTACCGATTCACGCCCTCAACCTCGCCGCAATCTCTAAGCTAACAAGATGAACTCACAGCACAAGCGACACTAGATTTATACAGGTTCGGGCCACCGTTGTGGTGTACCTACTCCTGTGTGTGGTGGTGGATTGCCTCTTGGGCTGATGATGAACATTATAGAGGAAGAACAGCCTCGCGAGGAGAGGTGTTCTTGGGCTGGTGTGGCATTCGGATGAACTTTGCTTGTCTCTCGATGAGATGCCCCTCCTACTGTGGTGGCTAGCCCTATTTATAGAGGCCCTGGTCCTCTTCCTAAATATTGAGCGGGAAGGGATCCAACAACGACCATTTTGAAAGCGGACAACTAGTACAGGCTATCCTGCCTAAAGGTGGTCTTCGCTTGCAAAGGCGCTGGTGGTGACGCCGTCTTGGGCTCCATGGTGACCTCCGTCCTACTGTCCTGCTGGTCTTGGTCTTGTTGCACTGATATGGGAACCTTTGCTTGACGCCTCCGTACTCCGTGCCCATGCTTGCCCCCTTTGCACCAAAGAGGAAACGAGGACACTGCGCGGGCTGGCGCCCGCCTGGCCTTGATCGTCATGGCTTGCGTCATGGGCACCTCGTGAGGTACCCCTTGCCTTGTTCTCTCCGCCTCCTCATGAGCCCGCCTAGTGAGGCCATTCCTAAGGAGGCCTTGTGTCGTCCGCCCCGCGAGGCTTGGCCCCTCGCGAGGGTCTTGAGTGTTTGGTTGATGAAGATGGGCCGTACTGGGCCACCAATTGAGCCACGTCGCAGGCTGCAGGCAGGCAAGTCTGGGGACCCCCGTTCCCAAAATGCCGACAATAGTGAACCTTAGTACTAGCTACTTGGACTGATGCATAAGTTTATGTTTTTTGACTTGAACTAAAGCTACCATATTATAGGTACTAACAGTAACCTCCACATCCAAATTGTGCATCAAGTGGCAGGGGTGTAATGAACTGATGCAAGCATTTGTACTGTACTGTCAGCTTCTGCATCATAGGAAAATGTGTCACTGATGCAACACACATGTAGTACTGATGAACCTAATAGTGTAACATGTAGGCAGAGCATAGCAGCACTAATGAACTGACACAAACATGGTATCTATCTTCATTCAAACCCAGATCTGAAAACAAATTATGAGGAAAATTAGTGTGGGAAGCAGACATCACCTGCAGTGTCATCTTCTTGCATCTGACTTCTTCTTCCTCTTTTTGGCGTTGTATTGGCATAATCTTGGAAGGCGGAGCCATTGTTGCAGTCAAGGAGCTTGGGGAGACGACGGCGCTCCTGCTTGCGGTGGAGCTCCATCGACAAGGTCCGGTGAGGGGTGGAGGCGGGAGGCGTGGATCACGGCCTAGGAGAAGCTCCGGCACCAGGTGGCGGGGAGGCGCGTGGGGAATCTTCGGCACCAGGCGACGGGGAGGCGCGTGGGGAAGCTCTGGCACCAGACGCCAGGGAGGTGCACGGGGAGGCTCCGGCACCCGGCGGCGGGGAGGCTCCTGTGCCCAGCAGGGGGAAGGTGGGCGGGGAGGCTCCGATGCCTGACGGTGGGGAGGCGCGCGACGAGCAATGGCGGCGGCGGTCGGGCCGGCGGGATGGCTTGATGGCGGCGCGTTGGGGGAGTGCTTGCCAAAAAGAAAAAGTGTAAAAGGAATAGGTGGTGATCACCATGACTCTTGTATAAGGGTAGAAGGTAAAAGTAAAAGATAGGCCCTTCGCAGAGGGTAGCAGAGGTTGTCATGCACTTTTATTGTTGGATGCACAAAATCTTAATGCCAAAGAATGTCACTTTATATTGCCGCTTGTGATAAAGTACTTTATTATGCAGTCTGTCGCTTTTATTTCTCCATATCACAAGTTCGTATAAAGCTTATTTTCGTCACACTAATAGATCATACATATTTAGAGAGCAATTTTTATTGCTTGCACCGATGACAACTTACTTAAAGGATCTTACTCAATCCATAGGTAGGTATGGTGGACTCTCATGGCAAAACTGGGTTAAGGGATGTTTGGATGCACAAGTAGTATCTCTACTTGGTGTGAAATATTTGGCTAGCAAGGGGTGAGAAGCAAGCTCAACATGTTGGAGGATCCATAATAATATAACTTCTATTCCGATATAATGAAACATAACCCATTACATTGTCTTCCTTGTCCAACATCAACCTTTTAGCATATACTATATTAATGAGTGCTCACAATCACAAAAGATATCCAATATAGTATATTTATATGTGAGACCTCTCATTCTTTGTTACTTCCTGTTAATTGAACAATGACCAAAACTATGTTTGTCAACTAACAACAAGTTTCATGCGACAAACTTCTTATATGTGAAGTCATCACTTCCCATAAGATCATTATATAATATTTTATTTATTTTATTCTTTATTTCTTTTTCCCATGATCATAGCAAGAAAGCAAGGCCCTCAACTCAAAACTAATCTTTATTGTATAACTCTCGGACTCGATACTAGAGAGAACATAAAGCAAAACTCAAAACTAGATCATACTAAAACTTTATTCTACTAAACCAAGATATAACCAAAAGGATTGAACTAAGAAAATGATAAAGGTAAAGATGTGATGGTGATATGATACCGGGGCACCTCCCCCATGCTTGGTAGTTGCCAAGGGGAGTGCCCATATCCATGTATTTAGATCTCTTTCTTCGGGGGTGATGGTGTTGGAGTTTCTGATAGTGTAGGCTTGTCCTTCCTCCTCAGCTTACGTTTGAGTATGGAATTTTCCTCCTTCAGATCATCAATCTCCTGCTCTAGTATTAATATCTTTTTGCATAGTTCTTGCTTATTCTTCCGCAAATGATGAAAATGGATAAACTAGATCTTAGGTTTCTTTGCCTTATTAGGGAGACTCGACTTTTTGAACTCCACCTGCAAGTCTCCAGGTTGGGGTAGTGGGACTTCCTCTTCATCAGAACTTGTTTGTTCCTTTCCCTTTGCATCGTAGTCTTGTTCTTCCTCTGAGTTTCAACAATAATGCTCCACGTCACCGTAGACCTTTGGGTCCACAATGTAGTCAGCTACATAGCTCTGTCCCTCCGAATCTTGGGACGGCTTCCTTCAAATCTCTCAGAAAAACAACTAGAAACAAGAACATGAGATATTGTCATGGTACAGTGGTCAAAACTTTCGGGAGATTATATAATGAAATTTTAGTGACCAAAATAAGTGTTCCACAAGAAAACAGAATCTGGAGGGCACACAAGGTGGCCACAAGCCAGGGAGGCGCGCCCAGGGGGGTAGGGCACGCCCCTGGGGCTTGTCGCCTCCTCGTGCACTTTTCGGACTACTTTTAGTTTTCCTAATTTTTTAAATTTCAAAAATATAGAAAAATTGCCGCTGGAAAAGTTTTGGAGTTGGTTTACTTGTCGTACCACATACCTATTCCTTTTCGGAGTCTGAAACATTCTGGTAGGTCTCCCTTATGTACTCCTCCAATGTTATGGTATTAACAATATTGCTCTCAACATTTATGGGAGTACCTGAGATATAATGTTTGATTCTTTGCCCGTTTACCACCTTCGGGTTGGTGTGTAACATCCCAAATTTCCAATTTGGCATGTTATACATAGGTCATCCATGCATATCATATTTTATTGCTTTTTTGTTTGCAATCCTCGAAATCTTAAGCAACTCAAGGACCTTCGGAGAGAGTTGGGGATTTTCTAATTTTCATATTTGAAAGTTTTATCAAATTGTGAAGATGAGGATTTTGATTTTTTTAATTATTTCTCTCCAGAAAATATTTCATTTTAAAATAATAAATGAGGGGAGATAATATGACTTCTCCAAAACAATTGAAATATCGGAGGAAAATGTTAAAATCATTATTTGGATTTTATGTGAGTTTATTCGGAATTTTATTTGCCCTAGAAAAATTTGCATGTTTTAAAAATTGCATTTTAGGGGCCAAGAAAAGTTCATCTTGTTCTAAATATTTTATTTAGACGGAGAAAACTTGTTTTGGAATTTTTAGATTTTTATTTACATTTTTATAGGATTTTTCTAGTCGGAGGAATGTTTAAAAAAAACCCACGCCCGACTGGGCCAAAGGCCCAGCCGCCCGCCGCCGCAGCCTCTTGCGTGCGCGCGCGCCCCGCCACCATCGACCCGGACTCCGGAGTCCGAGCCGGACTCCGCCGCCGCGCCTTGCCCCCTCCTCCAAGTCGCCCCGCCCCGCCCCCTTTTTATAGCGCCGGCCCCGCCCGCTCTAGCCACCACCACCGCCGCCGCCGCCGCCGCCGCCTCCCGGAGCCCGGAGCCGAGCCCCGAGCCGCCGCCGCCCTAG
>NC_041393.1:199449552-199457161 GCF_002162155.2 Triticum dicoccoides | reverse complement strand
ACCCCGGGCCCTCCCCAAGCCCCGCCATCCCTCGCCGAGACGCCGGAGCCGCCCGCCCCGCCGGACGACCTTGCCGGAGGTAGCCACACCCCCACGCCGCCGTTTTTTTTAAATAAACCCCTTCGGTTTTTTTTGAAAAACCCTAGTTCGTTTTTTATATAGATCGGTTTTATTCTTCGGTTTATTTATTTAGAAAGCGTTCGCTCGTCCGTTCGTTCTAACGAACGTGTTCATCGTTTAGTTTTTGTTAATGAACGTTCGTTCGTTTAGCCGTTCGTCGTTTTTCTTTTTATCGGATTTATTCCGCGATTTTTCTGATCAAGATTTCTGATCCGATGTTCAAACCTGTTTATCTTTTCGCTCGTTTATCGGAATCAGGCGAATCAAGCGCCTAGAGTTTCATCTCAAAACCTTCTTTCCGAATAATCAACTCAAACAAGTTTTATCTCTGTAAAATTTGACCCTAGTTCAGATTAGTTAACGGATCTTGTTTCTTTTGCCGTTTGAGTTTCGTTGCTCCGTTTGATTTGATTCTTTTTGCAAACCGGAGTTCTTAAGTTGAATTCTCCAGTCAAACTCTTTTATTTGGAGTTCTACTTGTGCATCTTTGATTGTTGCTTATGTATGTTATTGTTTGCTTGCGATAGAATTCCCGGAATGCGAAGCGTGTTACTACGAGTCTCTAGGATTCACGGATCGTCAGCAGGGCAAGTAACATATTGATCATACTCTTTTCATACCCAGTTTTTATGCATTAGTTTCAATCCTCAAACATTGCGTGACTAGGATGCCTTTAATATGTGGGTTTTGGGAAGTAGTTGCTGAGGTAGAACCTATTGCCCTGTTTATTATCAAACCCTTGGGAGTTACTTCTACGCGTTGCTTATTTTGCCATGCTATGCTCGTAGACGTGGATTGGGTTTGAGTGATTTCCATGACAAATGTGAGACTGTTAAATTAATGGTTTACTTAAGGTGGCAACTTTAATACACATCTGGGTGGATTGAGGCACCTGGGGTATCCAGTGATTGCCTGTTTTATTTTTGGAAATCCCAGGGTTACCATGTGATTGTCCTATGGACCGCCACCCAGGCTCAAAGGGAACTGAGTCTATTCATGCTAGAAACTTCCGTGTGCAGCCGCAAGCTATTATGGGCTCTAGCATAGTTGAGTAAGTTACGTGAAGCTCTTGAAGAGGTGGATCAGCAGGTAGTGGGTTTGTAGGTTTGGTATGGTCTGCCCGGAGTAGAGAGTTAATGTTTCTGAAAGACTGTGTCTTGGTCATCCGTTTCTCAAACATCATGTAGTGTGAGGAATCAGCGGAGGCAATCGAGTCTTGCGGGGAGAAGAGTGCAAACCTCTACATAGTGTACAATCTAATCATGGTTAGCCGTGTCCCCGGTTATGGACAATTCTGCGTATCTAGTACTTGAGTATTCACATGTATCTCAACACTTCTAATTAATCTTGCTGGGTTGTTAACTATTTTAATTGGGATCATTGAGTTGGGGCTACCTTCTCAAATGATGTTTCAACCACCATGATAGTAAAATTAAAATTTATTCCTTTGTAGTAGGGAAAAATTGGCTTTTCGCAAAACTATAACCATAGAGCTTTCCACCAGCCAAATATGCATGTAGTGGTAGTATTATTCTGTTATTGCTCTTTTGTGTTACATTGCCAGCATATTCCATGTGCTGACCCATTCTCGGGCTGCAACGTATTATGTTGCAGACTTTTCAGACGAGGAGTAAGGTTCGTAGGTCGTTGCCATGCAGCTCAGCTATGCCGTTGGAGTTGATGGACTCACTTTATCTTCCAAGCCTTCCGCTGTTATCGCATTAGATGGCCTTAAGCCGTATTATTGTAATAAGTTCTCTTTTGAGACATTCGATGTAATAAGTGTGTGATTGCTACTCTGTTATAAATCCTTCGAGTACTGTGTGTGTCAGCATTACCGATCCAGGGTTGACACGGAAGCACAGAGACTTGACCATCTGAGGTCGGGTCGCTACAAGATGGTATCAGAGCACACGCTGAGTGTAGGACACAACCACTAAGAAAAAAACCATGGGTCACTCTTCTCTTCTCATTTCTGACATCTCTTCTTTTTCCACTCTTTAGTATGAAGGAGATGAAGAACAAGTTTTCACAACCAGATGAAGACTCACCTTTTGGACGCCACTTGAAGGAAGTCACTAGGTACTTGAATATTGGAATGCCAAGCTTCACCGGGACGTACAACGCCACTCTACCAGAAGAAGAGCGCTGGATGATTCAAGTACAAGTTCCAGGAAGAACGTTCTCACCAAATTCTAAACCCATAGAGTTTTCTTTCGAAGCACCCACTTGGAGCCTTGGCAAGAGTATGGCAGCTCATATTACCATGGGACGCATTGGAGAAATCTACAACAAGGACCTTGAGGACACCACCTATCAAATATGTGGGCGCCGAGATGAACAATGGAAGATGATCACCACCAGGAAGGATAGATCTGTCGCAGCCTTTATCCAGGAGCAAAACCAGCACATTTGACGACAGGAGAACCAGATGTGCGCAGACATGATCGAGTTGAAGAAGGCGAAAAACTAGGATCATCGTGCTGGAGGAAGAACTTAAGTTCACACGCGATGGATATGAGGAGGAAATCAAGACCCTATTGTAGAAGAATGATGACCTAGTCGAGAAGATCGGAATTTTCATGGGAGGACCAGTTCCGAGAGAAGATGACGGAAACCCCATTTGTCCGGACAACTACATCATCATCGACGACACCGATTCAGATTCAAGTGATGATGACTACGAAGATGAAGCTGGAGCAGACATCATGGAGTCTTCCACCGATCAAAATTTCTAGATGACCACCATATAATAATAGTATTTCCCCATGTAACTAGTAGTAGTGAACACTTTTGCGATAGTCCTAGACCGTTTTGTATGCCCTTGCTTGATTGATTGAATGAATGCTTGTGTTTGCCTCATATACATATGGGTAGTGTTTCTCCCCTAGATCTTTTTCTATTCTAATCTCTTCCATCTAAACCCATCAGATGCCTCCGAGAAGAGACCCCGATTTTGTTTTCCCACCGGAGATCACCCAGTTGATCCAGCAGCAGAATGCCTTGATGCAATTGCTAGTTCAGAACCAGGGCAATGCCAATAACGACAATGCCAACAACAACCCGCCGCCAGTGGATAACCTCGCCCGTTTCTTAAGGTTACAGCCGCCGGTGTTCTCCAGTAGCATCGAGCCAATAGTTGTAGATGATTAGCTACGTCGTATTGGAAGGGAGTTAACCACCGCAGGATGCACAGATGCTAAGAAGGTGCGTTTTGCCGCACACCAACTGGATGGACCTGCAGCAGCATGGTGGGAGAATTTCACAGCCACCTATCCTATCGACACTGTCACATGGGCTCAGTTTCAGTAGGCTTATCGTACTGCCCATGTCTCAACTGGAGCTATGCAGATGAAGAAGCGTGAGTTTCGCAATCTACGCCAGGGGAACTGTACTGTTGGCCAGTACATGGATGAGTTTAGCAAGTTATCACGTTATACCCCTGATGATGTGGCCACAGATGCCGCGAAGCAGGAGAAGTTTATGGAAGGGCTGAATGATGAGATGAGTATGCAGTTAATGGTAGCAACCTTCAACAACTACCAGGAGTTGGTAGATAAGGCCCTAATGATTGAAGGAAAGGAGCAGCAGATTGAGAATCGTAATAGGAAGTATGGACAAGGGAAATACAACTCAGGAGCTCACCAGAAGCCTCGTTTAATCCCGAACTCGGGAGGACTTGTTCATAACCATGGAGGTCATAACCATGCTGGAGGAGGATCGCATAACCATAATGGTGCGAAGAACGGGAATGGGAATGGAGCTAACAATAATCAGAATCGCTCTAACCCATCTACACCCGCAAAGGGGGACCTAAGTCAAGTTGTTTGCTACAAGTGCGGGAAGACCGGGCACTACGCCAATGACTGCTCTGAAGGAAAGAATGGAAACGGAAATGGGAGCGCTGGGAAGAAGCCCAATCCATTCAACAAAGGACAAGTGAACCACGTTAACATGGAGGAAGTTGAAGAGCAGCCGGACGCAGTAATAGGTAAGTTTTCGGTTCAGTCATTTACCATAATTGTTCTTTTCGATACTGGTGCATCGCATTCATACATATCAAGGGGATTTGTGGAAAAGTTCAAGTTACCAACCCAAACCCTTAGGACACCCCTTTTAGTGAGCTCGCCTGGAGCAGAGTACATGGCTAGCAGTTGGTGCACCCAGATACCCCTAATCATTGGCACACATGTATTTCCATCTGACCTAATTATCTTGGAGTCGCAAGGATTGGATGTGATATTAGGAATGGACCGGATGTCGAAGTATGGAGGAAGTATTGACTGTGCTAGTAAGTCAATTTACCTTACCACCCCGGAGGGAAAAAGGATTAAGTATGTATCTAGGCATGTGCCTAGGAGGAGCCAAGTAAACGCCCTCACGGGAGTTGTACAGGAGGAAGTACCTGTAGTAAAGGATTTTCTGGATGTTTTTCCCGAAGAGTTACCCGGTATGCCACCGGATAGAGACATCGAATTTTTGATAGAGCTATTGCCAGGTACAGGGCCGATATCCAAGAGACCCTATCGGATGCCAGCAAATGACCTGGAGGAAATTAAGAAGCAGATCAGTTGGAGAAAGGTTACATTCGTAGAAGTTCATCACCTTGGGGAGCCCCAGTACTGTTGGTGGAGAAGAAGGATAAATCCCTGAGGATGATCGTTGATTACCGAGCTCTGAATGAAGTAACGATAAAGAACAAGTATCCCTTACCGATGATTAATGATCTATTTGATCAGTTACAAGGATACTAAGTTCAAATGGACGGACGATTGCGAGACAAGTTTTCAAGAGCTGAAGGAACAATTGACTACAGCCCCAGTGCTGACCTTGCCAGATATACGTAAGGAGTTTCAAGTGTATTGTGACGCCTCTCGCTTGGGACTTGGATGTGTGCTTATGCAGGAAGGAAAAGTTGTTTCGTATGCCTGACGACAACTGAAGCCACACGAGTTGAACTATGCCACACATGATCTGGAGTTAGCAGCCGTAGTGCATGCGCTGAAGACCTGGAGACATTATCTTATTGGAAACCGTTGTGATGTGTACACGGATCATAAGAGCTTGAAGTACATTTTCACCTAGAAGGAGTTGAACCTCATACAGAGGAGATGGTTGGAACTTATAAAGGATTACGATATGAAGCTACACTATCATCCAGGAAAAGCCAACGTCGTAGCAGACGCTTTGAGCCGGAAAAGTTATGCTAATGTTCTTGTGAGCAAAGGAATGCCAAAAGAGTTAGCTGCGGAGATCATGGAACTTCAGTTGGAGATTGTTCCAAAAGGCTTTCTTGCAGCAATGGAGGTTCAGTCGACATTGTTGGACAAGATTTGAGAAGCTTAGAAGGAGGACAAAGAGATTGGTGAGATAAGAGAGAGGATGGGCGAAGGTAAAGCCAAAGGTTTTCGCGAGGATGAGCACGATACCTTGTGGTTTGAGGACTAGATTTATGTGCCCAACAATTTGGAGATCAGGAAGTTGATACTTCGGGAGGCCCATGACTCACCATACTCGATTCATCCCGAAAACACCAAGATGTATTTGGACTTGAAGGAACGTTTCTGGTGGACTGGTATGAAGAAGGATATTGCCGAGTATGTAGCCGTATGTGATGTATGTCAGAGAGTGAAGGCAGAGCATCAGAAACCAGCAGGACTGTTATAGCCTATGCCAATACCCCGAATGGAAGTGGGACAAACTTGGTATGGACTTTATTACCGGATTACCCAGAACCAAGGCAGGATATGATTCTATATGGGTAATTGTGGATCGATTAACTAAAGTAGCTCACTTCATCCCGGTGAAAACAACGTATACAAGTGCAAAGTTGGCCAAGATATATATGACCAGGATCGTATGTTTACATGGAGTTCCGAGGAGCATCATATCAGATAGAGGAACCTAGTTTACTTCAAAGTTTTGGCATCAGTTACACCAGACTTTGGGTACCCGATTGGAATTCAGTACCGCTTTTCACCCTCAGACAGATGGATAGACAGAAAGAGTCAATCAGATTCTGGAGGACATGCTAAGAGCATGTGCGCTAGATTATGGATCTAGTTGGGATGACAATTTACCATACGCGGAGTTCTCTTATAACAACAGCTACCAGGCCAGTTTGAAGATGGCACGGTTCGAAGCTCTGTATGGACGCAGATGTAGAACTCCATTGATGTGGGATGAGGTAGGAGACCGTCAATTGTTTGGACCCGATTTGATCAAGGAATCCGAAGAGAAGGTTAAACTGATCAGAGACAGACTAAAGATCGCTCAGTCCAGACAGAAGAGTTATGCAGATTCAAAACGCAAGGAAGTAACCTATGAAATTGGAGATAGAGCTTATTTACGAGTATCACCTTTGAGGGGAGTAAAACGTTTTGGAGTTAAGGGAAAGTTAGCCCCGAGATTTGTAGGACCGTATCGTATTTTGGGACGGATGGGAGAAGTTGCCTACAAGCTGGAGTTACCTGAAGGGTTGTCAGGAGTTCACGATGTGTTTCACGTATCACAGCTGAAGAAGTGCCATGCTGAGATGGCCGATGTACCATTGAATGATACAGTACCTTTGGAGGCGATTCAGCTGGATAATAATCTGACCTATGAGGAGAAGCCAGTAAAGATTCTTGAGTTTGATAGTCGAGTCACTCGCAACAAGGTGATCAAGTTTTGCAAAGTTCAGTGGAGTCATCATACTGAGGAGGAAGCCACCTGGGAGCGAGAAGAGGATATTCGCAAGGACCACCCGCACCTATTTTCTAGCCAACCCGAATCACGAGGGCGAGATTCATCTTAAGGGGGGTAGGTTTGTAACATCCTAAATTTCCAATTTGGCATGTTATACATAGGTCATCCATGCATATCATATTTTATTACTTTTTCGTTTGCAATCCTCGAAATCTTAAGCAACTCAAGGACCTTCGGAGAGAGTTGGGGATTTTCCAATTTTCATATTTGAAATTTTTATCAAATAGTGAAGACGAGGATTTTGATTTTTTAATTATTTCTCTCCGAAAAATATTCCATTTTAAAATAATAAATGAGGGGAGATAATATGACTTCTCCAAAACAATTGAAATATCGGAGGAAAAAGTTAAAATCATTATTTGGATTTTATGTGAGTTTATTCGGAATTTATTTGCCCTAGAAAAATTTGCATGTTTTAAAAATTGCATTTTAGGGGCCAAGAAAAGTTCATCTTGTTCTAAATATTTTATTTAGACGGAGAAAACTTGTTTTGGAATTTTTAGATTTTTATTTATATTTTTCTAGTATTTTTCTAGTCGTCGGAATGTTTTAAAAAAAACTCGTGCCCGACTGGGCCAAAGGCCCAGCCGAGCAGGCCGGCCCAACCGCCCGCCGCCGCCGCCTCCTTCGTGTGCGCGCGCCCCGCCGCCGCCGACCCGGACTCCGGAGTCCGAGCCGGACTCCGCCGCCGCGCCTTGCCCCCTCCTCCAAGTCGCCCCGCCCCGCCCCCTTTATATAGCGC
>NC_041393.1:199427328-199449136 GCF_002162155.2 Triticum dicoccoides | reverse complement strand
AGCCGCCCGCCCCGCCGGACGACCTCGCCGGAGGTAGCCACACCCCCTCGCCGCCGCTTTTTTTTAAATAAACCCCTTCGGTTTTTTTTGAAAAACCCTAGTTCGTTTTTTTATATAGATCGGTTTTATTCTTCGGTTTATTTATTTAGCAAGCGTTCGCTCGTCCGTTCGTTCTAACGAACGTGTTCATCGTTTAGTTTCTGTTAACGAACGTTCGTTCGTTTAGCCGTTCGTCGTTTTTCTATTTATCGGATTTATTCCGCAATTTTTCTGATCGCGATTTCTGATCCGATGTTCAAACCTGTTTATCTTTTCGCTCGTTTATCGGAATCAGGCGATTCAAGCGCCTGGAGTTTCATCTCGAAACCTTCTTTCCGAATAATCAACTCAAACAAGTTTTATCTCTGTAAAATTTGACCCTAGTTCAGATTAGTTAACGGATCTTGTTTCTTTTGCCGTTTGAGTTTCGTTGCTCCGTTTGATTTGATTCTTTTTGCAAACCGGAGTTCTTAAGTTGGACTCTCCGGTGAAACTCTTTTATTTGGAGTTCTACTTGTGCATCTTTGATTGTTGCTTATGTATGTTATTGTTTGCTTGCGATAGAATTCCCGGAGTGTGAAGCGTGTTACTACGAGTCTCTAGGATTCACGGATCGTCAACAAGGCAAGTAACATATTGATCATACTCTTTTCTTACCCAGTTTTTATGCATTAGTTCCAATCCTCAAACATTGCATGACTAGGATGCCTTTAATATGTGGGTTTTGGGAAGTAGTTGCTGAGGTAGAACCTATTGCCCTGTTTATTATCAAACCCTTGGGAGTTACTTCTACGCGTTGCATATTTTGCCATGCTATGCTCGTAGACGTGGATTGGGTTTGAGTGATTTCCATGAAAGATGTGAGATTGTTAAACTAATGGTTTACTTAAGGTGGCAACTTTAATACACATCTAGGTGGATTGAGGCACCTGGGGTATCCAGTGATTGCCTGTTTTATTTTTGGAAATCCCGGGGTTACCGTGTGATTCTCCTATGGACCGCCACCCAGGCTCAAAGGGAACTGAGTCTATTCATGCTAGAAACTTCCGTGTGCAGCCGCAAGCTATTATGGGCTCTAGCATAGTTGAGTAAGTTACGTGAAGCTCTTGAAGAGGTGGATCAGTAGGTAGTGGGTTTGTAGGTTTGGTATGGTCTGCCCGGAGTAGAGAGTTAATGTTTCTGAAAGACTGTGTCTCGGTCATCCGTTTCTCAAACATCATGTAGTGCGAGGAATCAGCGGAGGCGATCGAGTCTTGCAGGGAAAAGTGCGCAAACCTCTGCAGAGTGTACAATCTAATCATGGTTAGTCGTGTCCCCGGTTATGGACAATTCTGAGTATCTAGTACTTGAGTATTCGCATGTATCTCAACACTCCTAATTAATCTTGCTGGGTTGTTAACTATTTTAATTGGGATCATTGATTTGGGATTACCTTCTCAAATGATGTTTCAACCACCATGATAGTAAAATTACAATTTATTCCTTTGTAGTAGGGAAAAATTGGCTTTTCGCAAAACTGTAACCATAGAGCTTTCCCCAGCCAAATATGCATGTAGTGGTAGTATTATTCTGTTATTGCTCTTTTGTGTTACATTGCCAGCATATTCCATGTGCTGACCTGTTCTCGGGCTGCAACGTATTATGTTGCAGACTTTTCAGACGAGGAGTAAGGTTCATAGGTCATTGCCATGCAGCTCAGCTATGCCGTTGGAGTTGATGGACTCACTTTATCTTCCAAGCCTTCCGCTGTTATCGCATTAGATGGCCTTAAGCCATATTATTGTAATAAGTTCTCTTTTGAGACATTCGATGTAATAAGTGTGTGATTGCTACTCTGTTATAAATCCTTCGAGTACTGTGTGTGTCAGCATTACCGATCCATGGATGACACTGAAGCACAGAGACTTGACCATCTGAGGTCGGGTCGCTACATGGTGCCTCCGGCGTTGTTGATTTTATTAGCACTGGAATGGTAGACCTCCTTGATAACATAAGGACCTTCCCATTTAGAGAGAAGCTTTCCTTTAAAAAATCTTAAACGAGAATTGTATAGCAAGACAAGGTCACCTACATTAAATTCACGCTTTTGTATCCTTTTTCATTCCATCCTTTAACTTTTTTTAAACAACTTGGCATTCTCATAGGCTTGGGTTCTCCATTCATCAAGTGAGCTAATGTCAAATAACCTCTTTTCACCGACAAGTTTGAAATCATAGTTGAGTTGTTTAATTGCCCAATAAGCTTTATGTTCTAGTTCAAGAGGTAAGTGACATGCTTTTCCATAAACCATTCTATATGGAGACATACCCATAGGGTTTTTATAAGCAGTTCTATAAGCCCATAATGCATCATCCAGTTTCTTAGACCAATTCTTTCTAGATCTATTAACAGTCTTTTGCAAGATCAACTTTATTTCGCAGTTACTCAATTCTACTTGACGACTAGACTAAGGATAATAAGGAGATGCAATTCTATGGTTAACATCATACTTAGCAAGCAATTTACGGAAAGCACCATGAACAAAGTTAAACCACCATCAGTCATTAAATATCTAGGGACTCCAAACCTCGAAAAAAACAACTTATTTAAGCATTTTAATGGAGGTGTTATGATCAGCACTACTAGCTGGAATAGCTTCTACCCACTTAGTAACATAGTCAACAACAACCAAATATTTGTATACCCATTGGAGGAAGGGAGGTCCCATATAATCAAAACCCCAAACATCAAATCATTCAATAACAAGTGAATAATTCATAGGCATTTCTTGACGTCTACTAATATTTCCAATTCTCTGGCATTCATCACAAGACAATACATACTTACGAGCATCTTTGAAGAGAGTAGGCCAATAAAAACCAGATTGTAATACCTTGTGTGCAGTTCTATCTCCAGCGTGGTGTCCTCCATAAGCTTCAAAGTGACACTTGCATAGGATCTGTTCCTATTGCTCAGGTACACAAAGTCTAATAACACCATCTACTCCTTCTTTATAAAGGTGTGGGTCATCCCAAAATAAATATCTTAAATCATAGAAAAACTTTTTCTTTAGCTGGTATGTGAAACTAGGTGGTATGAATTTAGTAACAATGTAATTAGCATAATCAGTATACTAAGGAGCATACGAGAAGAATTTATGACAGCTAATTGCTCATCAAGAAAACAATCATTAATAGGTAGTGGGTCATCAAGAACGTTTTCTAACCTAGACAAGTTGTTTGCTATGGGGTTCTCGGCTCCCTTTCTACCAGTAATATGCAAATCAAATTCTTTCAGCAAGAGAACCTATCTAATAAGTATAGGTTTAGCATCTTTCTTTTCCATAAGGTATTCAATAGCAGCATGATCGGTGTGAACAGTTACTTTGGAATCAACAATGTAAGATCTGAACTTATCACAAGCAAAGACAACTACTAGAAATTCTTTTTCAGTATTAGCATAATTTGTTTGAGCATTGTCTAGAGTTTTGCTAGCATAATGAATAACATTTAATTTCTTATCAACTCTTTGTCCTAGAACAGCACCAACAACATAATCACTAGCATCACACATAATTTCAAAGGGTAGGTTCCAATCAGGTGGTTGAACAAATAGGTGCAGAAATCAAGGCTTTCTTAAGGATTTCAAATGCTTCTACACAATCATCATCAAAAACAAAAGGAACATCTTTTTGCAAGAGATTAGTGAGAGGCCTAGAAATTTTAGAGAAGTCTTTAATAAACCTCCAATAGAAACCAACATGACCAAGGAAACTTCTTATACCTTTGATATCTTTAGGACACAACATTTTTTCAATAGCATCTACTTTAGCTTTATCAACTTCAGTAACTCTTTCGAAGATTTTATGCTCCAAGAAAATACCTTCATTAACCATAAAGTGGCACTTCTCCTAGTGCAAGATAAGATTAGTTTCTTCACATCTCTGCAAAACTTGATCAAGGTTACTTAAGCAATCATCAAAAGAAGTTCCGTAAACGAAAAAATCATCCATGAAAACCTCAACAATCTTTTCAGAAAAGTCAGAGAATAGAGCAGTCATACATCTTCGAAAGGTAGCAGGAGCATTGCACAAACCAAAAGGCATACGGCTATAAGAAAAGTTACCGAAAGGGCAAGCAAAAGTAGTTTTTTCTTGATCCTCTTTTGACACAGGTATTTGAGAAAAAGCAGAGTAACTATCTAGAAAGAAAAATTGGGTATGTTTGGATATTCTTTGTAGCATTTGATCAATAAAAGGAAGAGGGTAATGATCTTTCCTAGTAGCTTTACTCAACTTTCTAAAATCAATAACCATTCTATAACCTATAACAATTCTTTGTGGGATCAATTCATTCTTATCATTGGGAACAATAGTAACACGTCCCTTCTTAGGGACACAATGAATAGGACTTACCCATCTACTATCAGCTATAGGATAAATTATACATGCTTCCAGAAGCTTTGATATTTCATTTCTTACCACTTCCTTCATCTTAGGATTTAACCGTCGTTGGTGATCACCAACTGGTTTAGCATCAGGCCCCATATTAATTTTGTGCTGACATAGAGTGGGACTAATGCCCTTAAGATCATCAAGCGTATATCCAATAGCGGCACAGTGCTTCCTCAGAGTTTTCAATAATTTCTGTTCTTCACGCTCTGAAAGGTTAGCACTAATAATAAAAGGATATATCTTCTTTTCATCAAGATAAGCATAGTTCAGAGTGTTAGGTAGTTGTTTAAGCTCAAACACGGGATCACCCTTGGCTAGAGAAGGATCCCCAAGAATCTCAACAGGCAAGTTGTGTTTCAAAACATGCATTTGGTTAAAGAATATTTCATCTAATTCCTTCATTTCATTCATGAACATATCATTTTCATGGTCTAGCAAATATTATTCTAAAGGATCAGCGGGAGGCATGACAATAGAAGCAAGACCAACAATTTCATATTTACTAGGCAATTCTTTGTCATGGGGCTGTCTACGAAATTTGGAGAAATTAAACTCATGAGACACATCCCCAAAACTTACAGTAAGAGTTTCTTTCTCATAATCTATCTTAGCGTTAACAAGTTTCAAGAAAGGTGTACCAAATATAATGGGACCAAAATCATCTTGTGGGGAACCAAGAACTAGAAAATCAGTAGGGTATTTTATTTTCCCACACAAGACTTCAACATCTCTAACAATACCAATTGGTGATATAGTATCTCTATTAGCAAGCTTAATAGTAACATCAATATCTTCTATCTCAGCAGGTGCAATATCATTCATAATTTCTTGATATGAAGTAAATGGAATTGCACTCACACTAGCACCCATATCACATAATCCATAATAACAATGATCTCCTATTTTAACAGAAACAACATGCATGCCGACAACATGTCTATGTTTATCTTTATCATTAGGTCTAGCAATTCTAGCAGCTTCATCACAGAAGTAAATAATATGCCCGTCAATATTGTCTACCAAGAGATCTTTAACCATAGCAATACTAGATTCAACTTTAATTTGTTCAGGGGGTGTAGGTGTTCTAGTATAACTCTTATGAACAACAGCAGAAGCTTTAGCATGTTCCTTTATTCTAATAGGGAAAGGTGGTTTCTCAATATAAGTAGTAGGAACAACAGGATCAACATTATAAGTAATGGTTTCTTCTTCAACTATAATAGGTTCTACTACTTTCACTTCAATGGGAGGATGATATTTAAACCACTTCTCCTTAGGGAGATCAACATTAGTAGAAAATTATTCATAGAAAGAAGCTACTATCTCAGAGTCAAGTCCAAATTTAGTGCTAAATTCATGAAAAAGCATCGGTATCCACAGAAGATTTAACACAATCTAACTTTAGGTTTATACTTGACACCCTGCCTTTGTCGAGTTCTCAATATTCAGAGTTGCATTTATTCTTTCCAATAAATGACATTTGAATTCAATAGTCTTCTTCATAAAAGAACCAGTACAAGAAGTATCGAGCATAAATTGATCATTACGAGAAAGCCGAGCATAAAATTTCTGAAAAATAATTTCTCTTAAGAGCTCATGATTGGGGAATGAATATAACATCGACTTAAGCCTCCCCCAAGCTTGAGCGATGCTTTCTCCTTCACGAGGCCAAAAATTATAAATATAATTCCGATCACGATGAACTAGATGCATACGATAAAACTTCTGATGAAATTCCAATTTCAATCAGTTGTAATTCCAAGTCTCAATATCATCGCATAGCCTATACCATGTCAATGCCTTCTCCTTCAAAGATAAAGGGAAGACCTTCTTCTTTATTTCATCCTCGGGCAAACCTGTAAGCTTAAATAATCCACAAACTTCATCCACATAGATTAGATGCATATCTGGATGTAATGTTCCATCTCCTGCATAAGGATTAGCTAGCAGTTTCTCTATCATGCCCGAAGGAATTTCAAAATAAAAAAATTCAGTAGGTTCAATAGGTTGAGGGGCAGCTCTTTACTCTTCCGGTCGGGGTGAAGATACCCCGAACAAAACCCTCAAAGGATTATTTTCCATAGCAACAAGTGACAATAAATTTCAGCACACTATATAAATTTTCTTACCAAAGGCGCTTCACTCCCCAGCAGCGGCGCCATAAAAGAGCCTTAATGACCCACAAGTATAGGGGATCTATCGTAGTCCTTTTGATAAGTAAGAGTGTCGAACCCAACGAGGAGCAGAAGGAAATGACAGGCCGTTTTTAGTTAGGTATGCTCTGCAAGCACTGAAATTATCGGTAACAGATAGTTTTGTGATAAGATAATTCATAACACGTAACAAGTAACAAGTATAACTAAAGTGCAGAAAGGTGTTCCAATCCTTTTTGTAGCAAAGGACATGCCTGGACAAACTCTTAGATAAAGCAAAGCCCTCCCGAGGACACATGGGAATTATTGTCAAGCTAGTTTTCATCATGCTCATATGATTCATGTTTCTTACTTTGATAATTTGATATGTGGGTGGACCAGTGCTTGGGTGTTGTCCTTACTTAGACGAGCCTCCCACTTATGATTAACCCCTCTCACAAGCATCCACAACTATGAAAGAAGAATTAAGATAAATCTAACCATAGCATGAAACATATGGATCCAAATCAGCCCCTTACGAAGTAATGCATTGATATGTCTCCAACATATCTATAAATTTTTGATTGTTCCATGTTGTTATATTATCAATCTTGGATGTTTTACAATCATTTTATAGCAACTTTATATCATTTTTTGGGACTAACCTATTGACATAGTGTGCAGTGCCAGTTGATGTTTTTTGCTTGTTTTTACTTCGCAGAAAATCAATACCAAACAGAGTCCAAACGCAGCGAAACTCGTTGGAGATTTTTTCAGGACCAGAAGACACAAGTTGGGCCAAGGAAGTACCAGAGGGGAGCTCTGAGGGTAGCACAACCCACCTGGGCACGCCTGGGGGCACAGGCGCACCCTGATGGGTTGTGCCCACCTCGGCCGCCTCCCGCACCGACTCTTTGCTCTATTAATACCTCAAAAATCTAAAAACCCTAGGGGAGTCGACGAAACACAATTCCAGCCGCCGCAAGTTCCAGAAAGTAGAGATCCAATCTAGACACCATCACGGAGGGGTTCATTATCCTCATTGGTGCCTCTCCGATGATGCATGAGTAGTTCATCGTAGACCTACTGGTTCGTAGTTTGTAGCTAGATGGCTTCCTCTCTCTCTCTCTCTCTCTCTCTCTCCTCTCTCTCTCTCTCTATTTTGACTATCAATACAATGGTCTCTTGGAGATCTATCTGATGTAACTCTTTTTGCGGTGTGTTTGTTGGGATCCAATGAACTTTGAGTTTATGATGTGATCTATTTTATCCATGAAAGTTATTTGAGTTTTGATCTCTTAGATGCATGATTACTTATAGCCTCATATTTCTTATTCGAATCTTCGGTTTAGTTAGGCCGACTAGATCGATTTTTCTTGCCGTGGGAAGAGGGGCTTTGTGATGGGTTCAATCTTATGGTGCTCAATCCCAGTGACAGAAGGGGACGTGACACGTATGTATCATTGCTATTAAGGATAAAAAGATAGGGTCTATTCCTACATGAATAGATCTTGTCTACATCATGTCATCATTCGTATTGCATTACTCCGTTTCTCCATGAACTTAATACACTAGATGCATGCTGGATAGTGTTCGATGTGTGGGGTAATAGTAGTAGATGCAGGTAGGAGTCGGTCTACTAATATTGGACGTGATGCCTATATAATGATCATTGCCTGGATATCATAATAATTATTTGAAGTTCTATCAATTGCCCAACAGTAATTTGTTTACCCACCATATGCTATTTTCTCGAGAGAAGCAACTAGTGAAATCTACGGCCCCTGGGTCTATTTTCTCATCATATAATTTCAGATCTACGTTGCTATTTGCCTTTTCTTTCTTTTTATTTGCATCTTTTATTTTCAAATCTATATTATAAAAAACCCAAAAATACTTTCTTGCACTTTATTTTATTTTGCATTTTATCAATATCTATTTATCCAATCTATCACAAATTTTATCCCGACAACTTGACAATTTCTGGCACTGTTACCCGAAAGGGATTGACAAGCCCTTTAACACATCGGGTTGCAAGTATTTTTTATTTGTGTGCAGGTACCGTTTACATAGTGTTGCGTGGTTCTCCTACTGGTTCGATAACCTTGGTCTCATCACTGAGGGAAATACCTACCGTAGCTGTGTTGCATCATCCCTTCCTCTTTGGGGAAGTACCTATGTAGTTCAAGCCACATCACACATGAACTAGGGTTTAAGCTTCTGTCACTCTAGCAACCCATCATCTACTTATTACTTCCCAATGCCTTCCCCTAGGCCCAAACAATGATGAAGTGTCATGTAGTCGATGTTCACATAACACCACTAGACGAAAGACAACATACATCTCATCGAAATATCGAACGAATACCAAATTCACATGATTACTTATAACAAGACTTCTCCCATGTCCTCAGGAACAAACATAACTACTCACAAAGCATATTCATGTTCGTAATCAGAGGAGTAATAATTATCATTAAGGATCTGAACATATGATCTTCCATTGAATAAACCAACTAGCATAAACTACAAGGAGTAATCAACACTACTAGCAACCCACAGGTACCAATCTGAGGTTTTGGGACAAAGATCGTATACAAGAGATGAACTAGGGATGAGAGGAGATGGTGCTAGTGAAGATGTTGATGGAGATTGACCCCCTATCGATGAGAGGATCGTTGGTGATGACGATGGTTTCGATTTCCCCCTCCAGGAGGGAAGTTTCCCTGGCAGAATAGCTCCGCTGGAGGCCTAGATTGGTTCTGCCCAAGTTCCGCCTCGAGACGGCGGCACTTCATCTCGAAAGCTTCCTTCTGATTTTTCCAGGTCAAAAGACATCATATAGAAGAAGAGGGGCACCAGAGGCCTGCTAGGGGCCCATAAGCCAAGGAGGCGCGCCCCCACCCTTATGACCACCCGGTGGGTCCCCTCTGGTATTTTCTTTGCCTAATATTTTTTATTTATTCCAAAATAATTCTCCGTAAATTTTCAGGACTTCTGGAGTTGTGCAGAATAAGTCTCTCAGATTTGCACCCTTTCTGGTCCAGAATTCCAGATGTCGGCATTCTCCCTCTTCATGTAAACCTTGTAATATAAGAGAGAAAATGTATAAGTATTGTACCATAATGTGTAATAACAGCCCATAATGCAATAAATATAAATATAAAAACATGATGCAAAATGGAGTATCAATAACCAATAGCGGAACCTGGATGCCCATATTGGCTCCTACATATTCTACGGAGATCTTTATTGGTCGAACCGTTATGACAACATACACAATTCCCTTTGTCCATTGGTATGTTACTTGCTCGAGATTCGATCGTCGGTATCTTCATACCTAGTTCAATCTCATTACCGGCAAGTCTCTTTACTCGTTCCGTAATACATCATCATGTAACTAACTCATTAGTCACTTTGCTTGCAAGGCTTCTTATGATGTGTATTACTGAGAGGGCCTAGAGATACCTCTCCGATACTCGGAGTTACAAATCATGATCTCGATCTATGCCAACTCAACAAACACCTTCGGAGATACCTATAGAGCATCTTTATGATCACCCAATTATGTTGTGACGTTTGATAGCACACAAGGTATTCCTTCGGTATCCAGGAGTTGCATAATCTCATAGTCAAAGGAATGTGTATTTGATATGAAGAAAGCAATAGCAATAAATTGAATGATCATTATTCTAAGCTAATGGATGGGTCTTGTCCATCACATCATTTTCCTAATGATGTGACCCCGTTATCAAATGACAACACATGTCTATGGTTAGGAAACCTTAACCATCTTTGATCAACGAGCTAGTCTAGTAGAGGCTTACTAGGGACATGGTATATTTTTTTATGTATTCACACATGTATTTAAGTTTCCGATCAATACAATTCTAGCATGAATAATAAACCTTTAACATGAATAAGGAAAATATAAAATAAAAACTTTATTGTTGCCTTTAGAGAATATTTCCTCCAGTCTCCCACTTGCACTAGAGTCAGTAATATAGATTACATTGTAATGAATCTAACACCCATGGAGTCTTGGTGCTGATCATGTTTTGCTCGCGGAAGAGGCTAAGTCAACGGGTCTGCTACATTCAGATCCGTATGTATTTTGCAAACTTCTATGTCTCCATCCTTGACGTTTGCATGAATGGAGTTGAAGCGTCTCTTGATGTGTTTGGTTCTCTTGTGAAACCTGGATTCCTTCGCCAAGGCAATTGCTCCAGTGTTGTCACAAAAGATTTTCATTGGACCCGATGCACTAGGTATTACACCCAGATTGGATATGAACTCCTTCATCCAGACTCCTTCATGTGTTGCCTCCGAAGCAGATATGTACTCCACTTCACACGTAGATCCTGCCATGACGCTTTGCTTGGAACTGCACCAACTAATAGCTCCACCATGCAATATAAAAACGTATTCGGTTTGTGACCTAGAGTCATCCAGATCAGTGTTGAAGCTAGCATCGACGTAACCTTTTATGACGAGCTCTTCGTCACCTCCATAAACAATAAACATATCCTTGGTCCTTTTCAGGTACTTTAGGATGTTCCTGACCGATGTCCAGTGATCCACTCCTGGATTACTTTGGTACCTCCCTGCCAAGCTTATGGCAAGGCACACATCAGGTCTGGTACAGAAGATAGCATACATGATAGAACCTATGGCTGAGGCATAGCGAATGACTTTCATTCTCTCTCTATCTTCTGCAGTGGTCGAGCTTTGATTCTGACTCAATTTCACACCTTGTAACACAGGCAAGAACCCTTTCTTTGACTGATCCATTTTAAAATTCTTTAAAACTTTATCAAGTTATGTGCTTTATGAAAGTCCTATTAAGCGTATCGATCTATCCCTATAGATCTTGATGCCCAATATATCAGTAGCTTCACCGAGGTCTTTCATTGAAAAATTCTTATTCAAGTATCCTTTTATGCTATCCAGAAATTCTATATCATTTCCAATCAACAATATGTCATCCACATATAATATTTGAAATGCTATAGAGCTCCCACTCACTTTCTTGTAAATACTGGCTTCACCGTAAGTCTGCATAAAACCATATGCTTTGATCATCGTAGTCAACTCCTTGAACTTGTCGAAAACCTTTTGTGTAAACTTGAGCTTTGTAGACAGTAACATTACCATCAACGTCAGTCTTCTTCTTGAAGATCCATTTATTCTCAATGGTTTGCCGATCATCGGGCAAGTCCACCAAAGTCAACACTTTGTTCTCATACATGGATCCTATCTCAGATTTCATGACCTCAAGCCATTTATCGGAATCTGGGCTCATCATAGCTTCTTCATAGTTTGTAGGTTCGACTTGGTCTAGTAACATGACTTCTAGAATAGGATTACTATACCACTCTGGTGCGAATCATGCTCTGGTTGACCAACAAGGTTCAGTAGAAACTAGATCTGAAGTTTCATGATCATTATCATTTGCTTCCTCCCTAGTTGGTGTAGGCATCACTAGAACTCTTTTATGTGATGTGATACTTTCCAACTCGAGAGAAGGTACAATTACCTCATCAAGTTCTATTTTCCTCCCACTCACTTCTTTCGAGAGAAACTCCTTCTCTAGAAAGGTTCCATTCTTGGTAACAAAGATCTTACCTTCGGATATGTGGTAGAAGGTGTACCCAATTGTTTCCTTAGGTTATCCTACGAACACGCACTTCTCCGATTTGGGTTCGAGCTTATCAAGCTAAAGCCTTTTGACATAAGTGTGGCAACCTCAAACTTTAAGAAATGACAGCTTAGGTTTCTTGCCAAACCACAGTTCATACAGTGTCGCCTCAACGGATTTAGATGGTTCCCTATTTAACATGAATGCGGCTGTCTCTAATGCATAACCCCGAAACGATAGTGGTAAATCAGTAAGAGACAACATAGAACGCACCATATCTAATAAAGTATGGTTACGATGTTCGGACACACCATTATGCCGTGGTGTTCCAGGTGGCATGAGTTGTGAAACTATTCCACATTGTTCCAAATGAAGGCCAAACTCGTAACTCAAATATTTTCCTCCGTGATCAGATCGTAGAAACTTTATTTTCTTGTTACGATGATTCTCCACTTCACTCTGAAATTCTTTGAACTTTTCAAATGTTTCAGACTTGTGTTTCATTAAGTATACATACACATATCTACTCAAATCATCTGTGGAGGTCAGAAAATAACGATAGCCGCCACGTGCTTCAATACTCATTGGACCGCATACATCGGTATGTATTATTTCCAGCAAGTCATTAGCTTGCTCCATTGTTTCCGAGAACGGAGTTTTAGTCATCTTGCCCATGAGGCATGGTTCGCAAGTATCAAATGATTCATAATCAAATGATTCCAAAAGTCCATCTGCATGGAGTTTCTTCATGCATTTCATACCAATATGACCTAAATGACAATGCCACAAATATGTTGCACTATCATTATCAACTTTGCATCTTTTGGCATCAATATTATGAATATGTGTATCACTACTATCGATATTCAACAAGAGAATAGACCACTCTTCAAGGGTGCATGACCATAAAAGTTATTACTCATATAAATAGAACAACCATTATTCTCTGATTTAAATGAATAACTGCCTCGCAATAAACAAGATCTAGATATAATTTGCATGCTCAACGCGGGCACCAAATAACAATTATTCAGGTCTAAAACTAATCCCGAAGGTAGATGTAAGGTAGCATGCCGACGGCGATCACATCGACCTTGGAACAATTTCCGACACACATCGTCACCTCGTCCTTAGCTAATCTTCGTTTATTCTACAGCTCCTATTTCAAGTGAGAAATATAAGCAACTGAACCAGTATCAAATACCCAGGGGCTGCTATGAGCATTAGTAAGGTACACATCAATGGCATGTATATCGAATATACCTTTGTTCACTTTGCCATCCTTCTGATCCGTCAAGTATTTGGGGCAGTTCCGCTTCCAGTGAGTAGTCCCTTTATAGTAGAAGCACTCAGTTTCAGGCTTGGGTCCAGATTTGGGCTTCTTCCTGGGAGTGGCAACTTGCTTGCCATTCTTCTTGAAGTTTCATTTCTTTCCCTTGCCCTTTTTCTTGAAACTAGTGGTCTTGTTAACCATCAACACTTGATGCTCCTTCTTGATTTCTACCTTCGCAGCCTTGAGCATTGCGAAGAGCTCGGGAATTGTTTTGTTCATCCCTTGCATATTATAGTTCATCACGAAGGCTTTGTAGCTTGGTGGCAGTGATTGAAGAGCTTTGTCAATAACATAATGAACTGGAAGATCAACTCCTAGCTGAGTCAAGTGATTATAATACTCAGACATTTTGAATATGTGTTCACTGACATAACTTTTCTCCTCCATCTTGCAGCTATAGAACTTGTTGGAGCCTTCATATCTCTCAACCCGAGCATTTTCTTGAAATATTAACTTCAACTCCTGGAACATCTCATGTGCTCCATGACATTCAAAACGTCTTTGAAGTCCTGGTTCTAAGCCGTAAAGCATGGCACACTGAACTATCGAGTAGGCATCAGATCCAGCTTGCTAGACGAACGTCGGCTTCAGCTCCTGTAGCAGGCCTCTCACCTAGCGGTGCATCAAGGACATAATTCTTCTGTGCAGTAATGAGGATAATCCTCAAGTTACGGACCCAGTCCGTGTAGTTGCTACCATCATCTTGCAAATTAGCTTTCTCTAGGAACGCATTAAAATTTAGGGGAATGGTAGCTCGGGCCATTGATCTACAACATTGATATGCAAAACTATAAGACTAAGTTCATGATAAATTAAGTTCAATTAATCAAATTACTAGTGAACTCCCACTTAAATAGGCATCCCTCAAGTCATCTACATGATATGTGATCCAAATCAACTAACAAATGTCCGATCATCACATGAGATGGGGTAGTCATCAATGGTGAACATCTCTATGTTGATCATATCTACTATATGACTCACGTTCGACCTTTCGGTCCCCATTGTTCTGAGACCATGTCTGTACATGCTAGGCTCGTCAAGTTTAACCTAAGTATTCTGCATGTGCAAAACTGTCTTACACCCGTTGTATGTGAACGTAGAGTCTATCACACCCGATCATCACGTGGTGCTTCGAAATGACGAACTTTGGCAATGATGCATACTCGGGAAGAACACTTTTATCTTGAAATTTATTGAAGGGATCATCTTATAATGCTACCATCGTTCTAAGCAAAATAAGATGCATAAAAGATAAACATCACATGCAATCAAAATATGTGACATGATATGGCCATTATCATCTTGTGCTTTCGATATCCATCTCCAAAGCATCGTCATGATCTCCATCGTCACCGGCTAGACACCTTGATCTCCATCGTAGCGTCGTGGTCGTCTGACCAACTATTGCTTCTACGACAATTGCTAACGCATAGTGATAAAGTAAAGCAATTACATGACGTTTGCATTTCATACAATAAAGAGACAACCATAAGGCTCCTGCCGGTTGCCGATAATTTACAAAACATGATCATCTCATACAATAACGTATATCACATCATGTCTTGACCATATCACATCACAACATGCCCTGCAAAAACAAGTTAGACTTCCTCTACTTTGTTGTTGAAAGTTTTACATGGCTGCTACGGGCTTCTAGCAAGAACCGTTCTTACCTACGCAAAAACCACATTGGTGTTTCATCAATTTGCTATTTTAGCCTTCTTCAAGGACCGACCATAGTCAAATTCGATTCAACTAAAGTAGGAGAAATAAACACCCACCAGCCACCTTCATGCAAAACTAGTTGCATGTCAGTCAGTGGAACCGGTCTCATGTGTGTGGACATGTAAGGTTGGTCCAGGACGCTTCATCCCACAATACCGCTGAATCTAAATAAGAAGTTGGTGGTAAGAAGTATGACTATCACCTCCCACAACTCTTTGTGTTCTACTCATGCATATCATCTATGCATAGACCTGGCTCGGATGCCACTGTTGGGAAACGTTGCATGTAACAAAAAAATTCTACGCACATGCAAGATCTATCCATGGAGATGCATAGCAACAAGAGGGGAGAGTGTGTCTACGTACCCTCATAGATCATAAGTGGAAGTGGTTCACAACGTGGTTGATGTAGTCAAACTTTCTTCGTGATCCAACTGATCGAGTACCGAACGTACGACACCTTCGCGTTCAGCACACGTTCAGCTCGGTGACGTCTGCACCTTCTTGATCCAGCAATACGGCGAGGTAGTGGACAAATTCTGACAACACGACGGTGTGGTGACGGTGATGGTGAAGCTATCTCTGCTGGGCTTCGCCTAAGCACTACGAAAATATGACCGGGGTGCAAACGGTGGAGGGGGCGCAGCATACGGCTAGGCAATTATCTGTTGTCTTCTAGGCGCCCCCTCCCACATATATATATGTGGGAGGGAGGGAGGAGGAGCCAAAGGGGGCGCCCAAGTAGGAGGAATCCTTGGGGTCTCTCCCAAGCCGCGCCCCCTGCCTTTTATAGGTGCGGGGGAAAGGCAGGGGAGGACGTGGCGCCCCCCCTTTCCTTTCTGCCATGAGAGGGAAAGGCAGGAGGGGCTACCCCTCCCCCTTTTCCTTCCCTAGGGATGCCCATCTAGGGAGAGGGGCGCACCAGCCCCCTGTGGGCTGTTCTGTCCCTCCCTTGGCCTATTAAGCCCATAACGGTTACCGGGGGTGTCCGGAACCCCTTCCGGTGACCTTTTGGCTACCAGGTGCATCCTGAAACCCTTCTGGTGTCCGAATACCATCGTCCTATATCAATCTTTACCTCTCGACCATTTCGAGACTCCTCGTCATGTCCGTGATCTCATCTGGGACTCTGAACAACATTCGGTCGCCAAATCATAGAGTTCATATAACACTATGTAGTCTACGAACGTTAAGCTTGCGGACCCTACGGGTTCGAGAACTATGTAGACATGACCGGGACACCTCTCGGGTTAATAAACAATAGCGGAACCTAAATGCCCATATTGGCTCCTACATATTCTACGAAGATCTGTATCGGTCGAACCGTTATGACAACATACACAATTCCCTTTGTCCATCGGTATGTTAGTTGCACTACAAAAAAAATACACTTCTATGATGATACTTGTTTGTCATAGTAGGTCACGTTTTCTGTCATGCATGTACATCCATGACGATTTTATGACAGAATCAAGATAGCCATATCTGTGTTGTCGTAGAAGTGTTCCATGACATTACCAAAATTATCATCACGGAAGTGGATCCATGACGATAAATGGCGCGTCATGAAAGTGCTTTCGTCAACGGTGACCGACACATGGCATCCACCATAACAGGTCGTCTTTAAGCTATTGGGTCCAGTTTTGGATCCGATAACCTGTTAACAGCCCTGACCAATGAGGATTTTCCACGTGTAAAATTCTCATTGGCCGGAGGAAACACGTGTTGGCTCACCGTTGGGACAAATATCATCCACTCATTAGACAGGAGGTGCCTATGATAGGTCGACACGTAGCACGGCCCAACAGTGGCCCATTCCGGTGAAAAAGGCCGGCCCAGTAAAAATTAGCAGGCCGACCCATATAAGGCCTACTTGTGTCAGGTCCATTTAAGCACACGACCCATACGAGATGTGCCAATTCGGCCCGTCAACGCCCCGTTAAAGATTTGACACCATTGCAGCCCATCTTTAGTTCGAGCCCGTTAATAGCCCGCTATATATTTGGGCTCAATATCGGCCCGATGTGATTTTGGCCTGTTAACAACCCATACAAGGGATGGGCCAATTTTCAGGATGTACATCTTTCGGCCTTTTAGCGACCCATTTAAGTGTTGGGCTAATTTCCGGCCCGTTATGTCTTTCAGCCTGTTGACGGCCCATAAATGAGTTGGGCCATTTGTAGTCGGACCTGAGTTTTGGCCTTTTAGTTACCCATTTAAGTGTTGGGCCAATTCCCGGACCGGTGTGTCTTTCAGCCTGTTGAAGGCCCACAAATGAGTTGGGCCATTTGTAGTCGGACCTGAATTTTGGCCTTTTAATGGCCCATGCTATTCATGGTCCAATACCAGCCCAGTTTCTCTTTCGGCCTGCTAAAGGCCCACAACACAGTTGGGCCATTTATAGTAAGACCTGACTTTCGGCCTCTTAGCGGCCCATGCTCTTCATGATCCAGTACAAGCCCGCTGTCTCTTTCGGCCTGCTAAAGGCCCACAGTATAGTTGGGCCATATGTAGCCCGACCTTAGTAATGGCCTGTTAACGGCCCGTGAAATCAAATGGGACCACCTGTTGCCCGCTTCGATGTCAGCCTATTAACGACACGAGAGGTAAGAGGGCTGACCATTAACTTTCGGCCTGGTAACGGTCCATTAACTTAATGGGCCCACTAAAGTTCGTACATTTCTTTAGGCCAAATTAGATAATTTGAGCCCATTACGACGAGCAATTATGCACAGGACCAAAACCGATCAAGCAAAGGTACGACATACAGGGAAAACGTTGCACATCTAGCATATATTACAGGAAATTACATCCACTGGGCAATCAAAGATTGATGGCAATGAAAATAAATGAACATAACCTAATGATCTACAATGTCACAATCTGCAACCTCAGTGCGGATGACGCCCATAAGCATGTGGGCAAGTTCTTGCTGCCTTGCTACACTGTCTCTGAAAACATTGATCAGTTGTTGTTGCGCACGAATGGGCACCTCTGATTCCTCCACCATTTCCATCATTGCTTGAGCCATTAATTGGTTCACAAACATACATTTTTTCCGTTGCATTCGAGACAGAGGAAACTGAACAGATTCAGATGGCGATTTTGGTAGGCTTGTATTATTGATAGTGGAGAGTGTCTCGACCACTGCATCATAACATAAATTAGGAGGGGAACCGAATAGATTAATCATGAGTTATTGCCATATTACCTATACTAGATTTATTAGAAAGAAACAATGGGGTTGCCTTGCTTTTTTTAGAGTTTGTCTTCTTATCTTCAGCAGCCTACACCAAATTAACACACTAGCATTGCTATCATTCGCCAAGTCAGATAATAGGAAAGCAACATTGACACAACGAACGTTTGGGCAACTAGCCTACACCAAATTAACACAATATGGCATAACTATCATCAGTCAGGTAAGGTAATATGAAAGCAACTTTGACACAATGAATGAATGGGCAACCAGAGCAGCACTACAATTCAGTAATGTGCATGATATGAGATAGTACACTCTTGTAGCTCAATATGCAAAACTACCAGGCAATTTTCCTTACAAAAATCAACATTGGTGCCTTTACATTTTGCTACAACTAATTTTAGATCAGATAAAGGTTGGATTCACGCCGATTAACAAAATACATGCTGATGTAAAAATATAGTGATATACAACAGGTACTTACATCAACATTAGAGCACAGAGAATTCCCGCAAGATATTTTCCTCGAATACGACCCAATGGAGGAAGTCTTCTATCGTTTAACCTTATTTTCTAAAAGAGAGATGGGTAAGAAACATGTAGAAAATATGATAAGAATGCTATAAAATTTCATGATGCGAGGATACGCACACGCTTCTTAGAATGGAGTTGACATTCTTTTGCTGGACTGGAGCGGACTAGTTCTTTGGCCACTGGAATCTGCTTATTATCAGTGGGAGTTGGGTTTCTCTGTGCTGGAGTATTATCTATGAAAACTGGAGTTTGTTTATTATCTCTTGGCACTACAAAAAAATACACTTCCATGATGACACGTGTTTGTCACAGTAGGTCAAGTTTTCTGTCATGCATGTACATCCATGACGATTTTATGACAGAATCAAGATAGTCATACCTGTGCTATCATAGAATTGTTCCATGAAATTACCAAAATTATCATCACGGAAGTGTCAACTTCCATGACGATAAATCGCGCGTCACAGAAGTGTTTTCGTCAAGGGTGACCGACACATGGCATCCACCGTAACAGAACGCCAGTAAGCTATCGGGTCCGGTTTTGGATCCGATAACCCGTTAACAGCCTGGACCAATGGGGATTTTCCACCTGTAAAATCATCATTGGCTAGAGGAAACACGTGTCAGCTCCACGTTGGCACAGGTGTCGCTCATCCAATGGGCGAGATGCGCCTATGATATGTTGACACGTGGACCGGCCCAAAAGTGGCCCATAAAGTTTAAATGGGCCGGCCAACCTAAAGGCCAACAAGATTTTGCGGACCATAATGGGCCGGCCCAGCTAAAGGCCCATGATATTTTGTGGACCATAATGGGCCGGACCACCTAAAGGCCCACAAGATTTTGCGGGCCATAATGGGCCGGCCCAGCTAAAGGCCCACGAGATTTTGCGGATCATAATCGGTCGGCCCAGCTAAAGGCCCACAAGATTTTGCGGACCATAGTGGGCCAGCCCAGCTAAAGGCCCATGAGATTTCTCCGACCATAATTGGCCGGCCCAGCTAAAGGTCCACAAGATTTTGAGGACACTAGTGGGCTGGCCATTAACAGGGTGCCATGTTTTGGGCCAAATGCTGGCCCATATTTGATCTGGTCCATTAACAGCATGCCACGTTCCGGGCCTAATAAAGGCCCATATGAGATCCGGCCCGTTAAAAGCCTACCATGTTCTGGGCCAAATTACGACCCAGATCAGGTCCGGCCCTTTAAGAGGCTTTGGGCTAAATTATGGCCCGTATCAGATTCGGCCCGTCAACTGGATGCTATGCTTTTAGGCCCACTTGCAAAGGCCCATTTAGTAATTCGTCCTGATATTAGTTTCGGCCTGTTAAAGGCCCATTTAACATTTCGGCCCTATATTTATTTCGGCCTGTTAAAAGCTCTTCATATAGTTGGGCCTAACTACGGCCCGGTTTGCATCCGTCCTGCTCATAGCCGATAATCTGATTGGGCCAAACAAGGACCGAGACAATTTTGGCCTGTTAAAAGCCCATATGTGATTGGCACAATCATGGGTCGGGGTCTATTTCAGCCTACTGCCGGCCCGTGAGCTGTTCGGCACATTTCAGGCCCAACCTACTTTTCAGCCTCCTAAAAGCCCATTGAGTTTTCTTGCGAAAATAGGGCCGGCGGTTTACTCGGCCTATTAAAGTGCCCGAATCTACTAGTGGGCCAGTTTACATTTAGGCCTATTAACGGACCAAGATGATGGGGCCGATGATGCGGATCATACATAGTGATTTGCATGACGGCCCATTTATGTACCGTAATTTTAAGGTTTGGCCGGTTTACTGCGAAGACAGGATATATATACAATAAAATAACTGCAACGTCATGAATAAGAAAAAACCTAGACTATACAATAAAGAAATTACGACATATTACATCCACTGGGCATCAAAGTTCGCCACTATGATAATAAAGCACAAGAAGACAGCAGATTACATACACTGGGCATCAAAGATCGCCACTAGTGCAAATAAACAAGCCGACAAAATAATATACAAAACCGACAACACTTCAATAGAGTTCAAGAAAGGTTAGCCCTGCTCGGGAGCTGCAGCGCAAGCAGCTGAGCAAGCTGATGAGACTGCGCTTGTTTGACACTTATATCCTCCTCACTATGAAAGATAAACAAGCAGACCGATGACAGGTTTTGCACATATAAGTATCAGTGCTGAAAAGTCATCACATTTCTTATTGACGAATAAAGGTGACACAGTTTAAAATAACATTAACATAATATGGTATTGTTCAGGTCAAGACATGGCAGGAAATGACATTGTGAAGGAGTTGGCAGCTTCACGACACCACTGGATTACAGATCAAGAACTCATAAGTATCAATGGTTAGTGTGGTGTCAATTTACCCCATTTCAGATTGGCAAATAAAGAGACCGTTTAAATAATAGTAGAATGATATGACATTGTTCATAGTTAAGACATTGCCGAATATGACATTGTGCTATAGTGGGCAGGTTCACCACACCACTGGATTACGGATCAAGAACAGAAGCATACATGCAGTGCAGAAGAAGATCACTTGCTATGCATAGTTTAATTTACATGGTATGAAGAAGGAACTTGGTTGTACAACTGAAAACTTAAATTGAGAAGGACAAACTTTTGTTTATGAACTACATAATAAACTTTAAACATGCAATTTGATGCAAACACCAAAAATAAATAGCTATTGCAGTCATGCCTAACCAAATATACACTACAAAGTTTGAAGGCTTGAGAAGGACAAACTTACATTATTGGTGAAGACAG
>NC_041393.1:199400245-199427154 GCF_002162155.2 Triticum dicoccoides | reverse complement strand
TAAATATAGATGTGATAATATAAGAAAAAATGGAGAATCTTTAAGATAAGATGAAGAGTGATGCTACATAACCAAGTAGCTATAAATGGAAGTACAGCGATACAGGCAAAAGGTACAACCAAGAGCAATGCAGAGCTAAACTTCTTCAGTACCATCAGTGTTATCCAACCTTATGGTAAGAGTAAATATAGATCTGATATGTAGAAAATGGAGGGCAAAGGAAAATAAGCTGCAGAGTGATGGTACATGAACAACTACCTATCAATGTAAGTACACTGATAAAGGGCAACAGGTACTTACAAGAACAATGCAGAGCTAAATTTTTTCATTGGCATTGGATATATTATACACTAACCATTCATACATATCTGATAATTCGGAGTGAACAATTGATAAGCAAGCTATCATGCATACTGCTGTCACATAATGAACCAAGTATGTATGCAAGTACAGTGATACAGTACAACAGGTACTAACAAGAGCAAAGAAGCGGGCAGCATATTTGCGATATCTTGTTGTTCTTTTCAAACCGGAATTCTTCTTCGAGCAAATTTCCTGCAAAAAAGATCCATAAGGCACATGCGGAAAAGTAGAAGGTCAAACTGTCATGTGATCTCATAGACAGTACCTCATCCTGGGAACAAGACCAGTGCATAACAAGGTTTTCCATTCAATGTCTTCTAAATTTAGCACAGGAGACTTCACCGAAAACCCGTTTATAGACTTGCCATGAATGTGTGATTTCCTCAGGTAACACCGATACTACTGCAATACTTCCTTGAAAAGCGCAAGCAAGCTTTGCTCGTCATGACTATCCAGATTGACCCTCTCCTACTTACAACAATGTAATGTAAATCATTGATGTGTTCAATCAGCAGAAAATAGCAAAATAATCACCATGAATAATAGCACTTACACGTAAGTGGGACAGGAAGATGTGAAAATGGTGTTTGTCTTCACTATAATCTTCCCATGATGGGAATATATGCATGTAGTCCCTAACAACATTGAAAGCATTGTCTTTTAAACCGGGAATAACTGGAATGGGGTTCCAATCTGCAGGAATTGGCCGTCTCTACAGTTGGCATAGGTCTTCGCCGGTGGACTTGCTGTACTTTTTGCTGGAGTGGGATTTTTCTATGGTATGGCTGGTCCTATGTCAACTAAAATCGGCATACCTTTTGCTGGAGTGCAGGTCCTGTGTGGTGGGGCTAGTGGTGTGGCCAGTGAAGTATGGGTACAGTCTGTTGGAGTCGGTCCTACATTTTGTGTCACTGGTTGTACAACCAATATAAGTGGGGTGCTGTCTGATTTCTCTAGCACCACCACGTTTTTCAAGGACTTTGCTGGTCCTCCTTCAGGTTCAACAATCACCCTCTTCCTTTTTGATGTCTGATGCACAAGAATAGCATTTGAGTGAAAAAACATGGTATGATGACAGATGGAATATGTATTGATAATGGATGGGCATGGCATCTCGACATATATGATGAGTAAACTAAGCAGATGGCGTGCAACAAAGTAGAAGAAATGCAAGACAACATATGCAAGATACGTGCAATTAAGAAAACCTTGCCAAATTAGAACAGGCAACTTGATGGGTGAACTGGACACGCCATCTGGCTTTGACTCCTCAAGGTTAGAATAGTCATTAGGATCATATTCTGAACAAGAATCTACATGTGGCGAGCGTATGAGTTTCATTGCATCCAGAATGGCACTCAATGCCTTGGTGCCAATTTTGTAAGTCATTGAAGTGTTCCACAATATTCTTCTGATGCGCGGATTCTGATATTCACTGTAATTACATATAATATCTGAGAACCATGAAAACATAAATAATAGTGAGATTATCTTTGTAATGCAGAGGATATTCTAATATAGGGGTGCCCCTGTAAACACTTGTGTGCTATCACTGGATTATGATGAGAGAGCTCATGTGTGCTGTAATATGGTGCGTGCATTAATATAATCTAGCACAAGTACACAAAAAAATAGGCTCCAGAAGTAAGGATAGTTGGCAGATGATAGGTTCATAATATACTGTATAGAGAGTTTATCGCCAAACCATGATAACAAGAGCACACAGCAACTAGGCAGATCATAGTGTACATAAAAGGGGTACACCATAACCATGATATATAAATCAGGAAAGTGGAACTAGCTGGAAAATGCGGTGTTGTATTGCCACTAGTAATTGAAAGCCTATAAATCACGTACAGGCCATCTCTATCAGTTGTTGACTGCAGATGTCCCTGGTCCCCTTCCTGACAAGGAACATACTGTACGTACTAAATACAGAATAACAAAAGAGGAACATGTTAAAGAATAGAAGAGGAAGCATATTCTTGAGGTTCTACTTCATTGCATACAATGTTGGTTGCCCACTCATGATGAATCACAACACCCAAAGAAATGCAATTCCATGCTGCCTCTCTATATGTGGCCACATGCATTTGGAAAATCAAGTGGGAGCATTACCTGACCAATTAAATGTGTGTCTGATAACTAATATCAATATCATATCACAATTCGTATTTGAAGAAGTAAGCTTTGGACTTATGATTGGTGTGTTTAGCTTTAAGAGTGGATTGCTGCTAGTGCGACACAAAGTAGCTACACAGATCATAGTGTAGATATAACGGGAAAACTGTAAGCATGAAAGTAAAATAAGCAAAGTGGAACTTGCTGGAATATATGTGCTAGAATTGCCGGTACGGCTAGAAAGGCTTCGGATACCAGCCTTCTTCAACTGAAGGTGCGGTACTGTTAATATCAGTGTAACTCTCAAAGGCGACACAACTCCCTGCATTTCCTTGCTATTCTTATAGGATTCAAGTGGGCAGGCCACTACAAATCCTGTTCCTAGGTTTACAAGATCCTACGAATCAAAGAGGCTCGCAGAGTTCAAAGTGTCCATCACAACCGACCGTATAGATCTCTACACTGCAAATGTCCCTGCTCATCTTCACTACAAGGAACATATTGTACTACTATCATACTCCTTCTGTTCCAAAATACAAGTCTTTGTAGAGATTTCCACTATGGATTACATACAAATGTATACAGATACATTTTAGAGTGTAGATTTACTCATTTTTCTCCATATGTAGTCCATGGTGGAATCTATACAAAGACCTGTATTTAGGAACGGAGAGAGTACGTATTAAAGAAGAACGGAAGAGGAACATGCTAAAGAAGAGCAAGCAGATTTTGGATAATAAAATGTTCGTTGCGCAGAGCCCACACATGATGAATCAGAGCGCATTAAGAATGCAACTCCCTGTTGTCTCTCTATATGTGGTGCACGTGCTTTTCGAAAGTAAAGTACGAACATTAGCTAACCAATTAAATGTTATCTATTTTAGTAATATCAGCATCATATCAGATTTGTATTTGAGCAATAAGCTTGGAATTATGAGTGGCACGTTGTTTAGCATGATGTATTCAGGAGCAGTGCTAAGCATGTATGATGATGGCACTGAATATAAAGGCATGTTTGCATGCAAGTCACATGACTTTTGTCATTTGGGTCAGTCGACCATTTCAGGCGGTTGGATGAATATACTACGTCTCCTAACCCTTCTTCTTCCTCGTCTCTAATTCTTCCCATACAGAACACCCCACGGTCCGCCGACCAGACCACCGCCCCCATCGCATGTGTTCCTCTGCCACCCCGCCCCCACCCGCCCCCACCCGTGTTGAGTTTTCTTTGTTCGGAGAGGCCCCACCATCGCCCCCACAACTACCTTCCCCACCCGAGCCCCTTCCTTCGCACCAGCAAACTCCGACGAGCTCTGAAAAATCGACTAACCCAATTTTGAAATTTAGTCTACTGCGATTTAACTAGTGTGGAATATAAAAGGGGAAAACCATAAGCATTGCGAGTATAGTGTTGAGCGTGCCATGGCGGATCTGAAGGTGCAAACCGGACAAAGGCAACTTCGCAACCAATGTTTGCTTTCAACTAGCAAGTAAGTGATGGACAAGAAATCAGAGTAAAGTAGTGGAGATCTATTTTTTGCTGCGATAAATAAGTTGAGCAGATATGAAAGAGTGTCGCCTCTGGTGCAGTGCCGTGTATGCATCTGCTGAGAATTTGATGGTGCTGCGGTAGCGATGGCTGTCGGCGGTGGACGAGACGGTCGTAGCAGCGGCACCGGCAAGGTGGACGACGGTGGGGATGAAGCGAGAGGATGGGATGGAACGATCCCAGTCCGAAGCCATGGATGAGAGAGGTCGATCTCTTATAATGGACAATGGCGTCGGGGTATCAGCTCCGGCATGGTGGAGGACGACGTTGGTGGATGGGGTGGCGGACGGAGGAGGCTAGGGTGGAGAGGGTGTTTTGGCGCCCACGGAGTACGAATCGGGAAATGGAGGGGGAGAGGAACGGGGGAACCATGTCTTTAGGGCGCGCTTGTCTTAAATGCGAGAAAATTTACAAACTTAGCCCCCGTTTCAAATTTCCTACATCACAACAATATTAGTCGGTTGGGGATAGGACGGTAATCTCGCATACACTGAATATTTGCCGATGAGAGTTTGTTTTTGGCGCCCACTGTGTATGAATCAGGGAGGGAGTCGATTTCGGCCGAGGAGACACTGTGTTTTGGCTCCCACCATGTATGAATCCGGGTGAGAGGCGGTTATGTCACGTTTGAGTGAAATTACAAACCTACCCCTATTGAAACCTATAGATCGAGCCGATAGGCTTTGCGTGGCAGGGATAGGCAGTAATTTCCATCTCGCAGATTTTGGTTTCGGGCGGTTACTGCGACTTTCCACGCTTCATTCAAATTTTGCAGAGTGCACGTTTACCATGTCAACTTAATTCGAATCCCATTTGTATTCTACTTTTGTTCAGGGAGGATCCATTTTCGATTGGAATAAAATTTTATATACATCATTTTTTATATATAGTTTCGAAAGCACAACAAAGAATTCTACTCCTTTATATGTATAATATGATTTACAAATACAATGGTTTCAAAATCATAAGGTTGAATTCAAAAAATTTAAACCATTATGTTCTATTAAAATGTATGGATCAGTAATATCTACATATTGAATAACATAGATGCGTGTGAATTCATATGAGTATGCATGTTTGATAGATCAATTTTGGTTCGAGTATGAATTACATGTATCACCATCTCGAATTCAAATATTTGAATCCCTTTGATGTTGACTCCTTTCACTCCCATCTCTCTCGCATGCATGATCCTTCATGTAGCTATCACTCTCTTTTCTCCAGCTCACCCGCACGCTCACTTCATGTTTCTCCTATCATCGCAAACATGGTCTCTCAACGTCTCCCTTGAGAAGTGTCATACTCTCCCTATCATTATACATTACATGGTTTTCATTATCTCTCACATCTCTACCGTTCTCTGGTATCACTAGGTACCTAAGCTTTCTTTTTCATCGCCACAAAACAGTCTCACTCGTCTTTCACTTTTCCTTTCTCTCTATGGGATTCTCTCACAAACCCTATATGTCTCTAGATATGAGTCATACCACTAAAATTACTCTCTCTCCTGCAGACACAACATTCATTGCAGTCTCCTTTCCATCTCCATCCCAGTTATAAAATTGACATTATTCATTTGTTTACCGATCAGACAAACTCCCCCCTCTCTCTCTCTCTCTCACACACACACACACAACTCCTGCATCCACTCCCCTTCCCGACTACCGTCTCTCCCTCTCTCACACACAAAACTCTCGCTTTCGCACCCCCGACTCGTATTTCTCTCACAAACATTTATCGACTAGCCTCTAGATAGGTTTATACACCCACACACTCGTGCTTCCACTATCGCATACATGTCTCTCTCCTGCCCCTTATATCTATGTAGATTTTTCTTCCCTTCTTGAGACACTCCCTCTCGGTCGTGCACACACACACTATCGCCTCATTTTAAGTTGATACCTCTGCACACACACTCTTTGTGTCTTTGTCAAACATGCACTCTGTCCTCCTCCTCTTTCCCTCTCTCTCTCTCTCACACACACATGGGATTTTTGCAAAAACTAGCAAGATGCCCATGCGTTGCACGGAACATCAAGATGCATTTGTATGAGTAGTTTATCTTGTGGGAGAAAAGGATGAATGAGGGAAGGCCTTATTTGCAAATGTGGAGAGGGGTGTGGGTATCTTTTTGCAAAATTGCCATAGTTTCCTTCCTATCCGTTAGATATAGATTGGGCGGCCTATATTGCAGGATGGCAGGCACACCATCATCACTGACTATGCTTTTTATAAGAGTAGGGATAAAAAATAGAGTTGGTGATGATGGTGGGCCTGCCATCCTGCAATATAGGCCGTCCGATTTATATCTGATGGATAGGAAGGAAACTATGGCAATTTACCCGCACTCCTCTCCACATTTGCAGATAAGGCCTTCCCTAGTTCATTCTTTTCTCCCACAAGATCTTGATGTTCCGTGCAATGCACATGAATCTTGCTAGTAAGAGTAGAAATTAGACATATACCACTTCTCGAATCTTGAAACCAACAACATTCCTCCCTTATCTCATCAAAACCGCCAAAGGAATATATTTTAAGTGAAACATAACATATTTTTAGTGATATACGTATTTCAAAACTAGACTCTGTTTTCTATCAAATCGGTGAATATGTATTAATCTACTTTGATCGTGTGGCAACGCATTGGCACATTGCTAGTAGTTATTACCACTTTATAATTTTTTTGACACTAGACAAACGGTGGAGTACATATACAAAGATAAGAGGCGCACACACGCAGTCGATCTCTCACTGTCTCGCACACATGAGATTTACGTAAAGGCACTGTTAACAAATAAACCCTAAAACCCTAGGTGCACGATTGCTGCATGCGCGGGTACCGAGTACATGGTGGAGCGCACCTTTGTAGGAATAGTCAGCTCGCGTGATAATTTGATCCGTAGGAGTTGATGGTCGGGACAAAAGGTGAACGACCTGGAGGCGGTGGCTCGCCAGTTGCCACAGATCGAGTAGCCACGTTTAAAATATCATTTTTTAGCGGGGTTAAGAGTTTCGATTTTCAATGGTGCGTTATAAGTACTAAGTAGTTTTTAGAACGATTGGTATGGATTGAAAATGGAATTCATAACTACTACTACCTCCGTCCTGGTTTATTGGGCCCTTGAGCCAAAACGCAAAGACCAAGAAAGCACACATATAGAGAAATTGGAAATAAATTACCTCTCTAATCACCCCTACTAAATAGGCCTATTGACTACCTCTGTGCATGCAATGGCTATTGGACGCATGTAGCCTGCATGCATATCCAATCGAGCATCCCCATGCGCTTGCTTCCATGGGGAGAGTGTTGGAATCTAGGATGGAGGGAATAAAGTGACGTGCTTAAATCCAGCGGCCTAATAAAAATGGTACAACCTATGATAGCTCACGGGACTAATAAACCAGGACGAAGGTAGTACCTCCTTGGCGTATGGTTGTATGGGTTTATTTTGCGAGATGTTGAACCTAGTAGTTCTAGGGAAAATACTATGGTTTAGATGTCTCGGAAGGGGGAAACCCTTCTTTGATAAAAAAACTACTACCTCTGTTCTAGTTTAGTAGTCCCCATCGTATTTTGGGTCAAAGTTTGTCCACGAATTTTACTTGTAAAATGTGGATGGAAAACGAGATTTTGTTATACCCAAACAAAAAAGGACTAGAGGGAGTGATTGCTTTGACACAGACGTGACCTCTCATAGCGCAGGCATTGAACCGGTGCACCGGCCAAGAGGGGCCCACTCGCTGCAGGCCTGACTGAACATGCCTCCTCGCCGCATGCAACCGGCTTCAGACTGCCCCAACTGCCTCCATTGAATCTGCGCGTGCCGGCAACACGTCCTCCCGCGAGCCAGCCGACATTTTAGAACACAAAAATGACCAAAATATAATTAATTATGCATGGTCTTGACTTGCTGTGCTCGCACTAGTAGCAGGAACTAGAGGTTTTTCTTTATTTATAACTCTCCTCACATTTTTTTGGCTTCGAAGTGAATCATGGTTGTGGACATTATCTATGAATGTGCAGATATCTGTGAACATGAGTTTGATGTGGAAGTTGAACTTGGAATGTCGGGCTTGCGCGTGAACTATACCATGTCCAATGCTTCATGTGTTATTATTTGGAAAGTAATTTCTGTTATTACATGACCCGAAAAAATTTATTTTGTGCCACATCAGTAGATGCACAGGCATCACAATAGGCGTGCTGACTGGATAAACATTTGAACCTAGCTATTATGAAGGAAATTTTGTATTGGCAACAGTTTTAGATAGCAGGAGATGCCTAGCCTGCTTTGCCTCTGCTAGCTTATTTTTGGCTTCTTCCATCTCTTCTTTGGCTTGGGTGAAGAGAGCATCTAATTGCTCTTTTCGCTTCTTCAGGAACTCAGCTACATTCTCAAGAGCTATTGCACGCTTTCTTTCAACCTTTACTAGAGCCACGAGTACACGAACAACTGACGACTCCACCTGGCTTGTGTGTAATCCAACATCATCTGGGAATTTGCACCTTGTGTCTAATCCAGCATCATTAGGGAACTAGCACCTTATGTGTAATCCAGCCTCATTTTTGAAACATGATCTCGAGGTTGACCATACTTCCCTCCTTGCAGGAACTGCATCCTGACATGAAGTTACTTCTTTTTTAGATCAATACTCAAAGCAACCCAGATCCATTTAGTAGAAGCCAGATAATCAGGACTCGGAGAAGTGAATTCAAAACTAAAAAAAATATAAAAATAGACTACAAGGTGAGAACACCCACTCCCTACATCAAGCTAAAAACGAAAGCATTAGGATGATTAAGACTCTTCTTATTACACATCAAAGAACACGAGGCTAAGAGAAACATAAACTACAACATATACACATCAAAGAACACGAGGCTAAACAAAAGTAATTGAAAGGGTGTTACTTACCAAAGCTTGTTTTACAGGTTCGGTGCGGCCCCTCTTCAACTTGCCACGCTCCTTGAAGATGTCCCCAACATCCCATGTTTGGTCTTCATTGCTCCTGTGCATGTTCGCACTCGTGGTTTTAAAATCTCAAAATGGCAAGAAAAATTTACTACTAGTAATACTCACGCATCTTGTGGGCAACATTAAAGCACTCGTCTGCCATGTTCGAGCATCTCCAACAGAAGTGCAATGCACGGCGCTTTAAAAAAGCATTTACAGTGCTGAGATCGAGAAGTAGAGATAGAGAGTAGATGATAGTTCTCAGCATAGATAGATAAAAAAGTAGATAATTGAACTACTCCTCCTCATCCGACTCCTCCTCGGTGATGTCCTTCTCCGACATCTGAATGTAGGCGTGAAGATACCGATCGTCATCGGATTACCAGGGCGACGCTGCTCCTAGCCTCATGTTGAATTGCGCGTCCGCTTTTCGCCTACACTTGTCCTCGCGATAGGCGGCTCGCTCCGCCCTCCTCTTCTCCCTCTCCGCCGCCCTTTGCGCGTAGAACTCGCGCTCGTTGATGATGTCATGTGGGAAGTGTTGGTGCCACACTGCCATGGCTTCCTCGTCCATCTCGGTGATGCTGAGACGGTGCTCCCACCTTTGGTTGTCGCAACGATCCTCGTCGGTGTTAAGCTGAGGTAGAGGCGCGAGCTCTTGCGCCCACTCCCGTGTCAGCACGTTGGGGAAGTTCATTGTTCTATGAGGCCACCGGAGGTGCCACGCTGCCGCGTCATACGCGCGAGCGGCCTCGTTGGCGGTGTTGAAATTGTCGAGGTCGAGGCACATCCCACGGAACCAGATCTCGGCGGAGAAGCCGCCGAAGGGGCGCGCGTGGACGTCGCGGTATCCCCAAGTTTCTCGGCGACGCGACGGCATGGTGGCATGGCGGCGGCGAGGCGAGAAAGAGTGGGGAGAGAGCGATGGCGAGGCACAGAGCGGGGAGAAAGCGGTGGCAATGCACAGAGCGGTGGGAGGGCGTTGGATTTTATAAAGCGCACTGGACGCCGCGCACCAAAACTAGCGCACGCCCGGCCGCTTTTTCCCCTGCGCGCGCGATCCTTTCCCGACGTCCCTGCTATCTCTACTCTCTTCTCTACTGTTATATTTACTTTATATTTAATATTTATCTCTACTTCTCTATGCTCTACTTTTAAAAAAAAAATATAGAGTTGGTGATGATGGTGTACCTGCCATCCTACAATATAGGCCGTCTAATTTATATCCGGCGGATAGGAAGGAAACTATGGCAATTTTGTAGAAAGATACCCACACCCCTCTCGAGATTTGCAAATAAGGCCTTCCCTCGTTCATCCTTTTCTCCCACAAGATAAACTACTCATACAAATGCATCTTGATGCGTGCAACACATTGGCATCTTGCTAGTTCTAAAAAACTTTCCATCATTTGCCACACTACTGGTTGCAGATGAAGAACCTACCCAAGCACAACGCAATACAGGAGCAATGCACAATTACAAGCTGATATTCTGTTGGACAATGGAGGCTATAACCAATTACATTTACGGGAACAATAGAAACCAGGAAATTTGAAGGGTAGGTATGAACAAAATCGGAACTGCACATGTACTGCTAAGTGATTCAATACACACATTACCAATCGAGGAAGAGAACGATCGTCGCAGCAGCCTCTGTGCATCATGGTCGGCAACGGGAGTCGGTTCATTGTCCATGATAGTGGTGCTTCTGTGCTTGGCGTCGGCTTCTAGGAAGCAGATCCAAAAACATGGAAGAAGGTGCCGAAGAAGAGCTCCGTGTATGACGACGACGGTGGATCGGCTCTAGTGCGGCGTACGAGGTCGTCGATGAGGCAGATGCGCTACGGTGGACGAGTGCGCTGATGTAGAAGGGGAGGAGCGCGAAGGCTGTGGTGTTGTGGAGAAGTCTATTTTGCGGTGGGGATAGAAAATGGGGAGTATTTAGGTGTACTACTCTGGGTGTCGGGGTGGGGTTGGCTGGGTAGGGTGAATCTGAAGTTACGAAAGCAGCCCCCTACCAAGCATCATCCGTAGGCCTGTTCCGAAGGCTATGATGGTAACTTCCCACTGCTTGAATCAGGGTCGAGGGAGATTTTCCCGCCAACCTCAAAATTTTGTGACACTGAACTCCCCATGTGGCGTGCTAGGTGATTCGGCTAAGCAACTAGCGAATAGTACTAGTAACTACTAGTACTCCCTCTATTTTTATTAACTCTGCATATTAGCTTTGACCAAAGTCAAACTTCCTAAAGTTTGACCAATTTTATAAAAAATATAAACATTTAACATAGCAAATATGTATGATGTGAAAGTACATTCAATAATGCATCTAATGGTATTTATTTTTTATTCTATATGTTAATACTTTTTGTTATAAACTTTCTGAGAGTTTACAAAACTTGACTGTGACCAATGTTAATACGTTGACTTAAATAAAAACGGAGGGAGTACACATTTGTTTTCTTAGTTTGTAGTGAATTAATCATTTGCTGTAATTGTGAAATAAATATATTAGGCTACTGACTTCGAATGTAATGGTCAATGCAATTCAATAGTCACAATCATTGTTGAATTCCAAGATGTATATGAGGTCTATAGTACTTCACAATATGCTCAAACTCACATAATCCGAGTCAAATGAGAATCTAAATGCATTTCATAGTCATTACTTTGTAGGATGCGACAAAACCAACCATAACTCTACATCATCCATTATAAAAGCAACATTTTGAACACATCCCAATGTGTGAGTGAATGTAGAGAGAGTTTGCGAAGATGGAGCAGATAGGGCGGGAAAGATTGTATGTATGTGGACGAGAGAGTAGGAGACAAACCTATTGAGACAGAGAGAGAGATAGAGAGAGAAAGAGAGAGGAAGAAGTTAGGTCTGTGAGGCAGATGGAGACATGTAATATACGTGAGATGCGTGTGCATCCGGATTCTGTACACGTGGAAGGAGAAGAGACAACAGGTTTGATGAGAGAGCTGGGAAAACATGGACAAGATGGGAAGGATATCGTGGGTTAAGGGATTGATAATTTTGTGTGGGGGAGAGAGGGATTGGTACTTTGTGCGGGAGAGAGAGAGGGTGGGGGGAGGAGTCAGTCAGCCATCGTCACATCATCCTGCTTCCAAAATGCCTTGCATTCTCTAGCGCAGTGTGGTCGCCGTCTACGATCTCCTCGATGCCATCTTTGAAGGTTGAGGTGTTGTGCAAGCTGGGGTGCAGAGAAGCACAAGCAAGGGTGGTCACCATATAACCTTGTATGGGGATGAATTGTGTGCTCGGGGGAGGGGGTGTGCGTGTGTGTGTGTGTGTCAGATATTGAGAGAAAACAAACCTATGGAGAGAAATGTGTGTGTATGTGACGTAAAGCTACATGCTAAACATGGTTTTCATGAAGAGATTGTGAGTGCGAGATAGAGAGCGATGTGCGGGCCATGAGGTGGGCAGGGGCCGGGTGAGGGTGTCAAAATGTGTGCGTTGATGCATGTGTTACATGCGATCGTGCGAGGGACGGATGAATCGAGAGAGACGGTTGTTGTGTTACGGATGCTACTCTCTCTCTCTCTCACACACACACACACACAAGTAAAATAGAAGACCGTTCTCTCATGTATACACAACGTATCAACATCCGTCTATGTCTCACTCATGCATGATCATTTGCACATTCACACCTCTCTATGTCTCTACCACACGCACACCGTCTCCACATTGCCCTTCTGCCACAACACACATATGGTCACATACACACGTTTTCTCTCAGTCACACACACAAAATCAGTATTAAAAAAACTAGGGCGCACCTAAAACGTCCAAATCCAAATAAACATGAACCAGAGGTAAATTAAAATATATGGAAATATTGTAGCGTCATGAACTTTTCCAGGAAAAAATGTTGAGTAATATTCGGGGATTGTTTTCACACACACAAAAAGTTCGGTCGATGTCCTTCGAGCGCGACACGGTGACGCACCGTTCGATCGACCGCGCGGCCGCGGTTCACGCGCTTGCACAGGATTCCGTATCGTGGTTGTGGTAACTAATATAAGGCGCTGCCTCAGTCTAATGTTTACGTGTACTAGTATGGTTTTATTTTAAGTTTGACCGACCCTATATAAAACTAAACTAAGCTCCCATACGCACAATCATCAATATGCCGCCGCCACCGTTGCGCATACTGGCATGAGCCTGCTCCGGCCAACAATTTATCGCCCATCACCATCGTGTCACCGCCATCCCTGTGCCATGAAGTCGAAGGCTCACCCACTCATGTTGTCTACAGTCCCTCCTCGCGATGCCGCCGTGCTGCCAAGCATGCGAGCAGCTGGTGGAGCTGCATCTACGCATGCAGCGCACAGAGAGCAGGACGAGCGCGTGCTCCAGCACGCCAGCGAGGAGGAACTAGCATGTCATTGTCGTCTCCGCCTGCACGGAGGAGGCGTGCATGGTGGCTATCACGGCGGAAGCCGTTCGCACCCGCGCCGAGCCTGCAAACCGGGTATGGACGCGGAATCTACCTTCGAGACCTTGAATGCCATGTGGATCCTGCAATCTGAAGGAGCAATTTAGGTCAGTTGACTCTTGTGAGCCGTTGGATGCAACATGGATGGCTAGAAGGGCTTCTTCAAGCTCCGAATTTGATGCATGGTTCATCTTCTCAGCCAGCCAAACGCCTAACCGCCTGCCGCCGCCACCCCGCCCTCCCCTGAACTGCCTGCCACCGCCATGCTCCCCCCACCCCCGCCATCTGTTTAACCTCGGGCATGATCCATTTTTTTGGCGAACTGCATTCCACACCCAACACTCATAAGATAGATCATGGGCACCCAGCCACCCAAATATAGATACTGGGGTAGCTTCTCTGCCGTCTTCTTCCTTTGCTCCGTCGAACTTCTTTCACAAATCGACTGACACAAATTATACTACTAGTACGAAATATTAAGTATAGTAGGAACACGAAGATACGAGCAGTAGTACCAACTGCAAGAAGGACAATAGTAAGACATAGTACTAGTACTATTGTACGTACTAAAGAGTTCAAATAACGAGAAAGAACCTAAAGTTCAAATAACAAGAAAGAACATAAACATAGTTCTGCTGGGGGCTCAGCACAACACACCCCTGAAAATAAACTAAGCAACTAGTCCGCTTGACACTGCAGTAGAACCAGCATGAGCGACGACACTGCCACCTTACTCGGATTCCGAGTCCACGTCCTCGACTTCGTCCTCGTCCCTCTTCCTCTTCCTCTTCGCCGACGCTTCTTTTCCTGAACCGGACACTGGGCTCTACTTCTTCATCCAACCGTTGTAGATATTTAAACAAAGGTAGGCATCCATTGTTGCGTACATGATGTGATCTTCATCTAATGTCTTTGACTCCCATGCATGATGAAACTCGTGGTGAGATTTCTTCAGTTTAGCGTATGAAGGATCAATCATGGCTGCTGCCAGGGTCCAGATTGAAGGCTGAGAGGAGGACACCAGGCTTGCCTTATAGAGATCGAAGGGTTGGCCTACAACGAGGCCTATCCGACCAAGGACATCGCTGTCGTTCCTAAAGTCTACAGTAATGAATTTCACTCTTTATTCCTTGAGGAATTTCTTAAAATCCTGGCAGTCAACGTCGGCATGGCATATGTGGTAGACTAAGCACACGTTATGTACGCAAACCTGGATCATGGCGGGCTTCTTCTTCTCTGCCTCCTCTAGAATTTTCTCTCTTTCTAGGATTGTGGTGTACTCAACATCTAGCCCAGCGACCCACTCATCCTTTGAACTGTTGAACATGCATAGGAGGCGAGCAAGGCATGCTTTCACTGTTGCGGATCCACGTGTGTAGATGACGATGAACTCATCGCCAGTGATGGCTCTAACCTGGTACTCAACGGCGACCATGGAGATTTGGGAGGCCACGGATTTTGCAGGAGGGTTAGGAGAAGTTGAACTGGTGTAATGTGAAGGGACGGGACGATGTGGAGCAAATTGTTGTAAGGTACTATACTAGTAGAAGACGGGGTCGAGTAGGGCGTGCGAACACCGTGGGGTTGTTGGCTTGCCCGGTGGATAAACAACTGCAAGCCCCCAAAGATTTATTGATGTCTACTATGCAACCTTCTCCTTGTAGACGTTATTGGGCCTCCAAGTGTAGAGGTTTGTAGGACGGTAGCAAATTTCCCTCAAGTGGATGACGTAAGGTTTATCAATCCGTGGGAGGCGTAGGATGAAGATGGTCTCTCTCAAACAACCCTGCAACCAAATAACAAAGAGTCTCTTGTGTCCCCAACACACCCAATACAATGGCAAATTGTATAGGTGCACTAGTTCGGCGAAGAGTTGGTGATACAAGTGCAATATGGATGGTAGATATAGGTTTTTGCAATATGGAAATATAAAAACAGTAAGGCAACTAATGATAAAAGTGAGTGTAAATGGTATTGCAATGCTAGGAAACAAGACCTAAGGTTCATACTTTCACTAGTGCAAGTTCTCTCAACAATAATAACATAACTGGATCATATAACTATCCCTCAACATGCAACAAAGAGTCACCCCAAAGTCACTAATAGCGGAGAACAAACGAAGAGATTATGGTAGGGTATGAAACCACCTCAAAGTTATCCTTTATGATTGATCTATTCAAGAGTCTGTAGTAAAATAACACGAAGCTATTCTTTCCGTTCGATCTATCATAGAGTTCATACTATAATAATACCTTAAGACACAAACCAACCAAAACCCTAATTGCACCTAGATACTCCAATGTCACCTCAAGTATCCGTGGACATGATTATACGATATGCATCACACAATCTCAGATTCATCTATTCAACCAACACAAAGTACTTCAAAGAGTGCCCCAAAGTTTCTACCGGAGAGTCAAGACGAAAACGTGTGCCAACCCCTATGCATAAGTTCACAAGGTCACCGAACCTGCAAGTTGATCACCAAAACATACATCAAGTAGATCACGTGAATATCCCATTGTCACCATAGATAAGCACGACAAGACATACATCAAGTGTTCTCAAATCCTTAAATACTCAATCCGATAAGATAACTTCAAAGGGAAAACTCAATCCATTACAAGAGAGTAGAGGGGGAGAAACATCATAAGATCCAACTATAATAGCAAAGCTCGCGATACATCAAGATCGTGCCGAATCGAGAACATGAGAGAGAGAGATCAAACACATAGCTACTGGTACATACCCTCAGCCCCGAGGGTGAACTACTCCCTCCTCATCATGGAGAGCGCCAGGATGATGAAGATGGCCACGGGTGAGGGATCCCCCTCCGGCAGGGTGCCGGAACAGGGTCCCGATTGGTTTTTGGTGGCTATAGAGGCTTGCGGCGGCGGGACTCCCGATCTATGGTGCTCCTTGATGTTTTTAGGGTATATGGATATATATATATGCGAAAGAAGTCGGTCAGGGGAGCCATGAGGGGCCCACGAGGGTGGGGGCACGCCCAGGGGGGTAGGGCGCGCCTCTCTGCCTTGTGGCTTCCTCGTGGCTTCCCTCAAATATACTCCAAGTCTCCTGGATTGCTTCCGTTCCAAAAATAACTATCCCGAAGGTTTCATTCCATTTGGACTCCGTTTGATATCCCTTTTCTTCGAAACACTGAAATAGGCAAAAAAGCAACAATTCGGGCTGGGCCTCTGGTTAGTAGGTTAGTCCCAAAAATGATATAAAAGTGTAAAGTAAAGCCCATAAACATCCAAAACGGATAATATAATAGCATGGAGCAATCAAAAATTATAGATACGTTGGAGACGTATCAGTTCTCGAGTACTATGCGGGACCCACTAGATGTCATGTCTACTAGACCCATATCGTAGGCCTGAGTGTATAGCTTCTTCCTGTTCACACGCCATGCCGACACGTGGATGTAACTTCACTTAATTCCACTAACTGTCGCGCCTCCCACGAACTTCGCCTCCCTCGTGCGGTTGCGCCCTTTGAGACTTCGACTGGCTATAATTGAGCAATTTTTTTGCCTACTCTGCATGCATGATACTCCCACTGTTCCTTTTTACTTCCATCAACCGTTTGCAAAGTGGTTGACCAAATTTATACTAAAAATATCAATATCTACAATACTGATTATAATGAGTATAAGAACTATGTTTTATAATGAGTATAAAAATATTGATTTGACATTGTGAATGTTGATACATTTTTCTATAAGTTTGGTCAAAGTAAAGGTACATTGACTTCAGACAAAACTTAAATGCACAATGCAAACTAGTTCCTCCGTCCAGGTGTGGGCCATGTCCTATCTAGTCATCACAACAAGGTTAGCTATTAGAGTACTACTACCTCCCTTCTAGTTTAAAGGGCTCGATTCAAAATTTTCACCTACTCGTAGCAAGATAGAGGCGGTGGAATAGTTTTTGTAGTCTGCAAAAGTACTCAACTAATGCTATCGTTCTTCACAAAAAATTGTGTTTACCAATGCATTATCGCATTGCATGCATGCATGAACACTAGTTATTCTAACCCCCCTCTCTTCTTTAATTCTTTGCCACATCAGCAAGTTTGCTATTCCCGTGTGCATGATACCAGCTAAGATACCATCATTATGGCCAGCCTTAATCATCGCATGCAATAATTTAGTACACCTTGAAATATGAAGAGGTAATATCACTAGGGGTGCTTAAACTTGTCACTGATGTTTACTTTAGTGCCTAAACTTGAAAAGTACGTTGAGCTGGTCCTAGAACTTGGCACGAGCATGCAAATATGATGATAATCTCCACCGTTGACGTATAATGCGCTAATGTGGTACCGTATTTTAGTTAGCATGCACAAATGGCATTGGACCCGTTAAATCGAAGCATGACTTGAACTTGGAACATCGCTATAGCGAACAACCTGCCGTATCCATAGCGCCATTCATATTTTCATGTCCAGGAGTGATAACAAACTTTGATATTTTGTTTAGGAACCCGTTCATGGATTTCACATGGCGTGCAGTCCGTGCAGCCCATTTACACATATTAGCTTCTTTTTTAGAAATTTGTAAATTATAAACACAGTAATGAAAGTAAATTTAAAATATTCATGTGTTATAAACATGATATGTACAAATAAAATAACTTATTTAAAAATCATTCATGTAATTTTTAAAAGTATTTACTTATATACATGTGGATTATATTTATAACATTTAGTAAATAAAAAACTATTAATTGTAGTAAATGTAAAAATAAAACTCATGGATTATATTTAAATTATACAAAAGTAAAAAGACAAACATCTTTATTAATATTCACTTATTATAACTTTCACTCATGGCATATATTCTTAATTTCTATATAATCAAAATATAGCCAGATGTATATATTTGTAAAAACAATTTAATTTTTAAGTTTTGCATAATTATGAATATTTTTAAATTACACAATTTCATAAAAAAGGAAACTTATGAACTATAAAAATGCGCATACAAATATTAAATTCTATAATTTAAATAACATTTATGAATTAAAATTTGGAAAACATTTGTAGTATTCTAACTTATTTAAATATTTCTACAATCATAAATACTATTTTATTTATATGTTTTTTCCAAAAATAATACATCAATACTTTTTAAAACTACTTGAACATTTTGATAAATAATTTACTTTTTGTGTGTATGATATCCATAATAGACGAATGTTTGAAATGTATTTTTATTACTATCATTATAATTTACGTATTTTTTATAAATCCTTCAAAAATAAAAGAAAGCTAACATGTGCAACATGGGCCGCACAGACACCGGCCCATTTAAACAACACGGGCGTGTTTCCGTGTAGTGTGTCATTATCCATAGTGGGCAACAAAACATCAGTGTTTTTCTCATTAGTGCTGGTCGTTTGCACCCACGATGTCCCAAGTTCGATACCCAGGACGCCAATTTTTTTGTTGATTTTCGTTTACTCTGACATGTGAGGCCCACTAGTCATAAAGATGTATATAAAGAAAGCCATCTGTCAGAAGTGGGTCCCACACCACATGTGCATGCTAATTAATTAACATATAGTGCCATGTCAGCGCATTATACATCTATGGATGAGATTATGACCATATTTGCACGTTCATGCCAAGTTCTAGAACGAGTTCAGTGTATTTTTCAAGTTCATGCACTAAAGTGAACATCGGTGACAAGTTTAAGCACCACCGGTGATATTACCTCAAATATGAAGATGTGTGGGGCGTGTATGTTTTTAATGACTTGAGACTATACCTAGCCCGGCATGTAAGATGACTTATTATGCACCGTTCCCCATACCTCTAGGAAGCCCGTTCGTCTCCAAATCTTTTCCTCTCCATGTGTGAAAACAATATGCCTGTTAGACTCTCCTTCTCCCTCCGGCGGTCCCACCACTCCACCCCGTGTGGAAAAAATCTGCATGCATGACTCTCCTCCCCCCGCGCTCGTCCAATCCGTTGTGACCAGGAATATTTCCACCCCTTCCCTTCCCCGTAATTTACTCCAACAAATATGCCCATGTAGCTGTTATGTTAATCACGAACATATCTTACGGGACGCTGCTTCAATTACTTAACTGCAGGTGCATTGGGTCACTGACATATGGGTCCAACAAGGGTCTGGCCCACATGTCAATGACACAACTGGACCTGTAGTTAAGTCAGTGCGGCTCAGTCCATATCTTATGTAGGTGTGCCATTGCTCGCTATAAATACTGTGCCTCCCACGGCATTTGGAAGAACGCTCACGTTCATCGCTATCTCCTCCCCCTCCCTCTCACGTCGACCACAATGGCATCGCCCCTCCCAAGCCCTAGGCGCCCCTCCTGCATCGTGCGGACGGTCACGCGTCGCTGTTCCAATCCTCGCCGCCACTAGTCGAGGAGGACGCATCGGTGTTCCACTCCTTGTCGCGATGCGTCGAGGTGGATGCGTCGAGGCTGAGGAAGAGGCGTTGTGTCGGCGTGCTGGGAAACGGCCATGCACCAGGGCACTCGTGGCACGCCGCAAGTGCTCCTGCGAGTGCCGTGGCTTTTAGTAGGAGTATAATTTAGTTTCGTAAGGCGATCTCATTAGTTTTGGGACGCAAATGATAAATCCCGAACGTTCGGGAATTATTAGCGTCCTTAAGTAAGTATGTAAAAGGGAAAGTTTGGAAACCTTGTGTATCCGTATGCATTTTGTAAGTACGTGCATATAGCACAAACTTTACTATATACTATCGCACTACACGTCTCTCTCTATATATGCTTGCAGACTGTGCTGCCCTCCGTACAGGTGAATAAGTTATCTTTGGTTGTGCACCGTGACCAAGAAGAAGGGAAGACTTATACACCTAGACGGAGGGAGTACTACAATTACTTATGTACGTGCAAATGCACATTTTAACATTCCGATGTGGTTTTTGTAAAAGTAGAAAAACAACACTAGTCAAGCTTGTGAAACAATTCAATGCAAAACAAATGCAAGAATGCTCGTTTGATTGTTTACTTTTAGCTTCCTTCTCTGTGGTTATTTCTCTGTCATACTTTGTACGGAGTATCTCACTGGTTGGAAAGGCATGCAAATTCCCAAACCGCTTCTTACACCCTGTATCAAATTTTTTGCCTAACAAGTTGTGTCGTGCAATTGGAATTCCAACTTGAGTATTACTACTACTAGTAGGAGTACCAGCGGCCAGTTTGTTTAGGCTTCTAGATTAGTAATCCCATTACTATTACCTCCGTCCTAGTTTATTGGTCCCCATTGTAATCTGTGTCAAATTTTGATCATAAATTTAACTAATGAAATGTTTGTGCATGTCACATGCACATTTTATCAGTTAAGTCTTTGGTCAAAATTTAGCACAAATTACAATGGTGATGAATAAACTGGGACGGAGGTACTAGTAGTAGTTTAGAAGCCCAAATAAATGAGTGAGGCGCCTTAATGTTACTCTCCACTGTGACTAGTCTTATGGGAGAAGCTGGGGAAGAGATGTCTTATTTTTTAAGCCGCCAAAAGAACTGGCCCTAGGAGTAGTAGCTAGGGATACTAGGAGTAGTAGCTAGGGATCGAGTGTGCAAGATGAACCGGAGAAAGTAAATGCAGAGAGATGAAATGCCAAAAAGACGGAGGGATGTGGTGGTTGCTTTTTCCGTTTATTTTACCAGGCCACTTATTACTGGCAGTGGTTGGGTTTTGTGATATGACGGCTTTACTGCCACACCACGAGCGGGGTGAGACTCCCGTGCAGCGCCGCCCTCTACACTAGTACTACATCGGTTGTGGTTTATTAGTCCCCCACTGAATTTGATTGAAGATTTAACTGACAAATTGTTAGTGCATGTCAATGAACTATATTGTTGGATTCATATTTGAACATAATTTTCAATGTTATAATTTTAGGTGACATGCATCAACATTTATCGTACTATATATAATGTTAGTCTAATTTTTGGTTGTACTAATCTATAGTAAGGTCCACGTGCATTGCACCAAAGAGTGAAATGCATTGATCGGGGAGTTGTTTATTTTGACAAAGGATGTGGGGGTCATCTCATGTGTAACGGGTATCGATAGGTTTCTTCGAATATTATTTCATCTCTAGACCTCACAAACATCCGGGTGAAATAGATAAAAAGTATCTTTTGCAAACAAAAGCGTTCAACTGTTCAACCTACATCCAAAACTTGTGAAGAAATAACACTTATTATGCTTTGCAAGACATGATCTTTACGAATTAGTTTTTGAGTATCGATTGTTATACATGTTGGCTACAGATGACATGGCACTTTCTTATAGTCAACAGTTGGCTATACTATGAAGTATTAACCATGCCCTTATACACCTAGACGGAGGGATTAAATCAGGATGACTTGGAAGGGGGCAGGGGAGATGTAAGAAATGGTTCATCGTAAGTCTTTCACCAGTAGTGTAGTAAAAATTCATACATGGAAGATTCTGGACTAAACCATAAATGGATACACTTTTATTCATGCGCGATACTCCAATAGAGCAAGATCATGCATGCAAGTCCCCACATGCTGTCGATGGAAACGACACCTATGGGATCACGGGAATCCCTACTACGGTTATAGGGCGCGGGGTCGTGAGAAGAGCAGGATCAGCAATCAGCACAAGGACACGGGCCGTTTACCCAGGTTCGGGCCGCGAGGATGCGTAATACCCTAGTCCTGCTTTGGTGTCTATTTGAGTGTTCTTTGAGTTCTTGAGCTAGTTACGATGAGTGTCACTTGTCCCCGGGTCCCAATCCTTCTCCTGGATGCCTCGGGCCTCCTTTTATAGTCAAGCGGTGAGGGAGTCCTGGATAAGGGGGTATTCGGACAGCCGTACTATGTACTTTGGCCGGACTGTTGGACTGTGAAGATACAAGATTGAAGACTTCGTCCCGTGTCCAGATGGGACTCTCCTTTGCGTGGAAGGCAAGCTTGGCGATTCGGATGATAGATCTCCTTCTCTATAACTGACTCCGTGTAACCCTAGGCCCCTCCGGTGTCTATATAAACCAGAGGGTTTAGTCCATAGGACAAGAACAATCATACCATAGGCTAGCTTCTAGGGTTTAGCCTCTACGATCTCGTGGTAGATCAACTGTTTTAATACTCATATCATCAAGATCAATCAAGCAGGAAGTAGGGTATTACCTCCATCGAGAGGGCCCGAACCTGGGTAAACATTGTGTCCCCAATCTCCTGTTACCATTAGCCTTAGACTCACAGTTCGGGACCCCCTACCCGAGATCCGCCGGTTTTGACACCGACATTGGTGCTTTCATTGAGAGTTCCTCTGTGTCGTCGCTGTAAGGCTCTATGGCTCCCTCAACCTTCAACAACGCAATCCAGGGCAAGACTTTTCTCCCCGGACATATCTTCGTGTTCGGTGGCTTCGCACTGCGGGCCAACTCACCTGGCCATCTGGAGCAGATCGACAGCTACGCCCTTGGCCATCAGGTCAGGTTCAGAAACTTGAATTACATGGCCGGTGTCCGCGGAGACTTGATCTTCGACGGATTCGGGCTTATGTCAGGAGCGCCAAACAGTCACGACGAGCACGACCTAAATCTGATGTCAGACAGTATTCGGGATATCGCCCCTGCAGCTGCTCCGGGCCTAAATCCAGGGCAGATCGCGTCATCCGAGGACGGGTGGATGGGCCCCGCCACGGAGGCCGCATACTCTTCGGCGGTAGAGCCGAACACAGTTCTGCCGTTAAGAGAATCTGCGTCACCGGACCCCCGGGCTTGTGTCCGAATGTAGGTCCCGAACCACGCGTGCCCGGGCCCATTGAGTCCGATTGGGCTCCAGTAATGGAGTTCACCACTGCGGATATCTTTCAGCACTCCCCCTTTGGCGATGTGCTTAATTCATTAAAGTTTCTCTCTTTGTCAGAAGACTCTTAGTGTCACGCCCAATATGCGATACTATCCTAAAGGGACTCGAGGGTCCCACCAAGGATAGAACCGCATATTGAAACGCTTTTGCAAGGTGGATATCATTACATCCACATTACATTATAGATGGGGATACATACAAAAGGCATACAATGCCACATGAATACAACATCACAAAACATAAGAGCACCATCCGACTACGGATGAAAAACAAACAGAAACTCAAATGACATCCACCCTGCTAGCCCAGGCTGCCGACCTAGAACCTATCCCCTGATCGAAGAAGAAGCAGAAGAAGAACTCCAAAACAAGCAAACATTGCTCTCGCGTCATGATCATCACAGAACCTGTACCTGCAACTGTTGTTGTAGTAATGTGTGAGCCACGAGGACTCAGCAATCCCATTACCATGGGTATCAAGACTAGCAAAGCTTAATGGGAAAGGAAGGGGTAAAGTGGTGAGGTTGCAGCAGCGACTAAACATATATGGTGGCTAACATACGCAAATAAGAGCGAGAAGAGAGCAAGCGGAACGGTTGTGAAGCTAGCAATGATCAAGAAGTGATCCTGAACTCCTACTTATGTCAAACATAACCCAAAACCCGTGTTCGCTTCCCGGACTCCGCCGAGAAGAGACCATCACGGCTACACACATGGTTGATGCGTTTTAATGCGAATCAGGTGTCAAGTTATCTACAACCGGACATTAACAAATTCCATCTGCCACATAACCACGGGCACGGCTATCGAAAGATAATACCCTGCAGGGGTGTCCCAACTTAGCCCATGATAAGCTCTCGCGATCAACGAAGGATATACCTTCTCCCAGGAAGACCCGATCAGACTCGGAATCCCGGTTTACAAGACATTTTGACAATGGTAAAACAAGACCAGCAAGACCGCCCGATGCGCCGACAATCCCAATAGGAGCTGCACATATTTCGTTCTCAGGGCAACACCAGATGAGCAATCCGTACAACTAAAACCAGACCTCAAGTTTCCCTGAGGGGGCGCTGCAAAGGGCTCTAGTTCGGACCAGCACTTAGAGAAGCACTGGCCCGAGCGGGGGCTAAAATAAATATGGCCCGAGCGGGGGCTAAAAGTAGGTGGTGGTGAGGCAAATGGTAAAACCAAGGTTGGGCCTTGCTGGAGGAGTTTTATTCAAAGCAAACTGTCAAGGGGGTCCCATAAATCACCCAACCGCGTTAGGGACGCAAAATCCGGGAACATAATACCGATATGACGGAAACTAGGGAGGCAAGAGTGGAACAAAACACCAGGCATAAGGCCGAGTCTTCCAGCCTTTACCAAGTATATAGATGCATTAATTAAATAAGAGATATTGTGATATCCCAACACAATCCTGTCCACCATGGAGCAATCTTCAGCTTCACCTGCAACTAACAACGCTATAAGAGGGGCTGAGCAAAGCGGTAACATAGCCGAGCAACGGTTTGCTAGGAAGGGTGAAAAGGTTAGATGCTGACATGGCAATTTGGGAGGCTTGAAGAGCAAAAGATAGGTAGCGCAACAAAGCGATAGAACGAAGCAACTAGCATAGCAATGATAGTAGTGAGATCCAGGGTAGCGGTCATCTTGCCTGAAATCCCACAAGGAAGAAGAACGAGTCCATGAAGAAGACGAACGGATGAAGCCGAACAAGCATAGACGAACGAATCCTCATGATCGCAACGAAACAGGAACTATCGAGAAGAAGCACACAACATGGTAAACACACCACACATGAACAAGGCATGAGGCTCAACCAAGCATGATGCATGACAAGGCTACATGAAGCTACTCATGGCAAGAGATGATGCATACAAGAGCAACATATCAAGGCAAGTTTAAATGAGGCCGGGAACAACATATAACAATTCCGGTAAGTCCTCATATGCAAATTTCGAAATTGGTCCAGATCTGAATAAACATTATGTTCAAGTTGTTAAACAGCAAGTTAAGATGCACCAAGATGATGTACACGAGATTCTAGTAAAGTTACATATAAAGTTCATTAGATTTGGAGCTACGGCTTAGAAGATATGAGCAAAACAAAATAAACATGGCATTGATGCAAATGCATTCAAACATCAAGCAAACACACTCGAAACATGGATGCAACAAGGTAATGTGAAACTACATGCAAAATCAAGCAAGTTTCATATAGAGCACACTCAAAACGGAGCAACGGTTCAACACATGCACTCTATACAAGTTTAAAGGACAAGCTGTCCAAAACAACAACTAGGCATCTTGAAAGCATCAAAACAACATGCTACATTACCACAATATGAAAACAAAAGGAATGGGAATGATGTACAGGTAAAGCATAACAAAACATGAACACTGAGCTATCTCCAGAAATCACTAGAACATGCTCAAAAAGACATGGCAAGATTGCTAATAACAGTTTCAGACTTTGCAGAAATAACATCAGGTTGCAATGTTTAGAGCTATCAAACAACATGTTACAGGAACTTATCATGGCAAACAAAGGCATGGCAAGAACCTACTAATTGCATAGAACAAAATTCCTTGACTGACCATGAGCCAAAAAGGATCAGAATATATGATGGCACCCATGTAAACATGGCAAATGATATGACAGATTCAAACATGGCAGGAACAACGATACGTAGGCATGTTGGTGAGCTTGTACCACTCACCACAGATCAATACATGGCATTCCATGGCAACAAACAGTACGAAGACATGTTTATGAAGCTAAGCATGGCAAGATCAAGTTCATAGGGTGCATGGATCACTAGCAAAACACATGGCAAATTTGAACTTAATGTTAATAGGCTGACAGCAACATTATTTAGCAATTTGCGAGCAAGATAACGACAATCTACAGAAGGCTATAAATGCAACCAGGGGCATTGATGGATATAGCATGATATGTATAACAAAACATCCTTAGTGAACATCTCCATATTATGCACGGAATGACTTGTAGCAGCAGGTTTACATAGCATCATGATATAGCAGATTCAGCCTAGCAAAACAGCAACAGCAAGTACCCCACTTAACAAGCTTGATGCACTCACTACACAACTCAAAAAATACATGGATGGCACCCCTGTAAATATGGCATGGCATAGTTCAAAACACATGTAGAGCTCATGCTCATAGGATGCTCACATCAAATGTAACAAAAATGACAAATCATCAAGTTATAACAGTTTCAGCAGATTAACATCATATAGCACTCTTGCAGTGATGATTCAGGCATCAAGATGAACACAAACGAGCATGGCGAATGGAACAAAATGAAGAGCACAACCTGATGAACATTTTGATATATAATGCGCATGAAACGGAGCTACGGATGCAGAGTTATGATGCGATGAACATGGCCACATAATATTGCAGAAATAGGGACTTAGTGGGAAAATCACCTCCGAATCCCGGATCTAGGGTTTCGGGCGCGCGAACCGAAGATCGCCGGAGACGGGCCGGCGCGGCGGCCGCAGAGGACGGGAAAGGCGCCGACGGGTCGGGGCGGAGGCGAACGGCGTCGGGCGGCGCCGGGACGTC